>NC_138498.1:47217865-47725763 GCF_964252035.2 Podarcis erhardii | reverse complement strand
GTACTTATGTTTTGCTGTATAGTATTGACATTTGCTTTAGCATCGCAAAGCACTTGGCAATCCACTGATCAATGAGAGTAACTGGTCATATCATTATACTCTTTATCTCTGGCTGAATTTGCTTTCTACATCTGAACTGAAGAGTGCAGATCTATAACTAACAAAAGCAGATCAGGCTCCCATAAATATTAAAAAGATACAGTATAACCTACATTATTAAGCCTATTTCTCTCTTTTTTAAAGGATATATTATACTTATGAAGAAAACTGTGTGTGCAAAAGAAAACAGGAAGCCACCTTCTTCCATTAGTCATTAGTGCATCTAGTTCAGGACTGGCTTTCCAGGGCTTCAGGCAGTTTTCTTCCAAACTGCCTGAATACAAAAAAAAAAAAAGCCTTTAAACACATGTTCTACCACTGAGCTATGGTTCTTCTTCACAGTGTGCAAAGCATTTTCTATTTTTATTTTGCTTGTGACAGAAGAGATGTTTGCTCCACTGGTAAAAGAAATCTATGTGACATACAGCTCCATTTGACAAAGAAATGATATCTGATATACTCCACGTCTGAATTATAAAAAAAGATAACTAACTATTCCTGCAGTCTAAATTCTTTAATCCTACTAACATAACTCTTGATATCTATTTCCATCACTATTTATGCCTTGCTGTTTTGAAAACCTGTATTGAGTAATTTTAAAAAAGAAATATTCTCTCCTTCCCTGTTTACTTAAAGTATATCAGACAAGCCTCTTTTCCATCCTGTAATGGGCAAGAAATTCCAGTCAATTCATTGATAGAATTCAAATTTTCATCTTAAAGAATGTGTTTTGGAATGGAAGCTTGAAGTTATGCTCATAAGAATGTCTGAGACCAGCTCCACAGCAATTTTAATTCTTGTAAGAATTACAAGAAAGTAAGGCTTGGGGAACTTGTGGTCCTCCAGATGCCATTGGACTTAATTTCACATTAGTCCCAGCCAAAATTCTCAGTGGTCATAGATAACAGGAGCTGCATTTCAACATCTAGAGGTCCACAATTTCCGCAAACTTGTCATGCTATACAGATCTACAGCCCCCTAAGAGTTTCTTGAGGAGGGTCATGGCAAAATTGGCTTAATTATCTAGTATAGTCTGGCACAATATAAGTCTGTGGCTTCAGGCATCAGTTAGGGTTTAGGACATAGGCTAAAACAGTGGTACCTTGGTTTAAGAACAGCTTAGTTTATGAACAACTTGGAGTAAGAATGCTCCAAACCGAAGTAGGTGTTTTGGTTTGTGAACTTTTGCCTGGGAAGCAGAACATGTTCCCGTTCCTGTTGAGTATGTTCCATTTGTTAGGATATTTCCGTTCCACCTTAAAAGGGAGCAGGCTTTGTGAGTCACAGAGTCTGCGTATTTCCTGTTCACAGATGTTTCTGTTGTGTCTGTGCTTTCGTTTCTCTCTGTGCCTGAACACGCAAACAGGCAGTCATGTTTTTTCCTTTGTTCTGACAAACGCTGAATAAACTTCTAAATAATGCTCTCCTGCGTGCATCTTTCGCTGTACGAATTCTGCTGATAGAGCGTGCATCAGCTCTGGAATGTGGCAAGCTATTTTCTGGAGCTCGTGTCGCTAATTGCTGATACTGTATCTACGGGAGATCGACGGATCGTCCGGAGGCGACGTGGGGGCCATGATGGGCCATATCTCCCTGGCAGTATCCCAACAAATTGAGTCCCCCGCTGCCATGGGAAAGCACACCTTGGTTTAAGAACACTTTGGTTTAAGAACGGACTTCCGGAACAGGTTAAGTTTATAAACCAAGCTACCACTGTATTGAACATGGAGCATTATGACAAACCGCTCATTATTTTTACTCAGCCCTTCAGATGGTGGTGGTGAATGACAAGAAATCATTCACCAAATTGACTTGAATCTTAACTTCCACTCCCAGACCAGGGATTTCCTGCTTTATACCTCTGTGTGCGTTTTCAAATATCTGCTTCTGTGGGTTGGGATATGCTTTCAAACAGAATGGCATCTGCAGCTGCAGCAGGAGGAGAGAATTAACAAAAGTGGGGCTTGTATGAGAGGAAGTGCACACAGTGGTTTCAACTTCTGCAGCACCACCATCCGATCTAAGCTGTATATTGCAGCCCCTTAACAGAAAAGTTGTATGCCAATGAGAAGAATAAAGATGCACTACAGTCTCTGTAACAGCAAGTTCAGTTCCAGATAGATGAATCTCGCAACATAAAGATTCTAGGGAACAATAAGTCCCAATGAAGAATTAATTATACTTAGTACAGGGTGAATGTGACACAGAGGGCAGGGTTATCATATTCCAAGGTCTTTAAATTTCAATTTGGTCAGGGCTCAGCCTGACTCCCTTTCTCTTTTTGTATAAGAACTAGTATGAAAGAGGCCTCCCAGCATTCTCACAGGCCCCTATAAGAACAGCGTAAACAGTTGGGCCTGATGAGCATTTACTGTTCCCAACACTAACCCTGAGGAAAGCCATCAAGTTAGATTTTAATTTGATCCTGACTAGATCTGAGGCGTTGATTGACTTTTTTAAAACCTCCAATCAACACCTAAAAAACATTTTTATAAATATATAGACTGACCACAGTAGTTCCCTTGAAACTTGATTACTGTAACATGCTTTATGTGCACCTGCCTTTTTATCTGGTGTGGAAGCTGCAAGTAGAACAAATTCTGTTTGTTTTACAAATGAGTTATTTATTGAACTTACGCTTATGGATTCGTGTGTGTGTGTGTGTGTGTGTGTGTGTGTGTGTGTGTATTCCTGCATATTTTTCACTATTATTAATTTCATTGTTCCCTGCCCCCAGAATGAAATAGTCAATGAAGAGCAGGTTAGAAATACTCAGAAATAATAATAAAAAAGTAGTAGGGGAGAACACAAACCATTTCAAGGCAGCATTCATGTGCATTTCTCTATGAAATAAAATTCCTAAACATTGTGAGAGTACACTTTCCCCTCATAATTCCGTGAATCCTTCGAGCAACACACACATACACCTGCTTGCTTTCAAGTGTTCTCTCTCTGGGCATGAAGCACATTGAGTTATTTCAAAGAGCTCATACCCAGATACAGATAAGAGGCATTTAGTTTTTACATCTGAGCAGCTCTTGTCAGGCCTTAGCATACATCTTGTATACAATTGCTTTGCTGCCCTCTTTGTAAACAAAGGGACTAAAGTAAGTCACATGCATCTGTAGAGGCTGAGGGCACAGCACACAAATGGGATAGAAGGGGATTCTGGCTTACACTGGGAAATGTTTCCAGTGTGTGAAAAGAAAATTCAATACGGAAAATGTGCAGAAGGCTTCAGTAATAAAAGCAACTGAACCAGATGCAATAGGCAGACATTACTGGCAGTACTTTCAACTCTCCCCCCCCCCCCGCTTTTCTTCATATTATCATGTTAACCTTGAACCCATCTTTTCACTTAGCCTTCTATAGAATTGCCCACTCAAAACAAATGTTCACAAAAGAGATATAAAGGAAATGGGGTCTGAATGCTTTAATTGAAAAATATTTTCTTCCATGAAAAACATGTAGAAAAGCACCTAGGGAAATAAATGGAATCTTCTGCAGGTTTTACATTCTTATTTTTTTATAAAGGGGGAGTGGAAAAAAACCCAGAGAGTAGAAAATAAAATAGCTGTAAAAATTCCAAGTTGACTATTATAGTAAACCCATCAATAGTGTATACTGCATTTATAGTATCATTTCTTTATTAATGCAGAAAAATAGCAAAGGAATTATTACAGTTCATGTTAATGTCATTTTATCTGTTCTGAAAGTCTCCAGCTATCTGACTTTTTTCAAGTATGGGCAACCCCAATAACCAACACAGTCTCTCTCTCTCACACACATACACACACAAAATCCCCATACAAGTTCTAAATGAAAGTTGGAAATAAGATTGTCCCTGAAGAGTCCACCATGTGCCCTTATTGCCAATCCCATACTTCTTTTTCCCTAATGAAGGAAGAAAAAGAAGACTAGTAAACAGAAGAATGGGAATTGCTGAGCCCTTGTAACTGGGGTAGGCAACCTCAGGCCCAGGGTTCTAATTCAGTACTCTAGCTCCCTCTGCCTGGCCCTTGGGACTTTCCCTAGGCCACCCCACTTCCCCGGACACATCCCTGAGCTGTCCTGCTCTCCTGGAATGTGCTCTTGAAGAAATTGTGCCTCTTCCTTGCCTGGATGGAAAGAGATGTGTGCCCGGTTTCTGCATGGCTGGAATGTAGCCTGTTGTGCAAGGCTAAGAGTCACATCCATTGCTTCACCCACTTTTGACTTTTGCTCCACCCACTACTGGCACGCAGCTGCCAGAAGGTTCCACATAAGGGATTGTGGCCTCCCAATCATAATTCTTATGGCCTGTATGGTCTTGAGTATGTTCACTATCGGCAGTCTTCCTCCCCCATGCCCTGAAGGATGCTATGTGCATTCTGGAGGGAAGTTGCAGCCTGTAAGAGGTGCTAAAAAGTGTGTGTGTGTGTGTGTGTGTGTGTGTGTAGGATAAGGGATGATGCACACCTGCGACAGCTGACAATAATCCCTACAAATCTTTTAAAGAATTTTACATGCACACCGGCACACCCCTCACTTTCAAGAAAAGAAATGTTGAGGGTAATTCCCCAACACACAATCGACTCCACCAGGTTCCTATCAGGTAGCAGGTGGGCTGCCTGATGCTGGATACATGCCCAGTGCTTTAGCCAAACCTAATATTTCCTGTAATCAATAAAGCTGTGGCCTAATTCAACCCAATACTAATCTCCTGTGTCCATTCCTGTGTCCCTTCTTTCTGCCATGGCCATTATGTGTCTGTGCCAGCAACTGTTTATTCATTGTCCTTTAGTTATAAGTTGCAGTTAGTAATAATGTTACACACAAATTATTAAAGGCTTTTTAACATAAGGTCCAGGGCAAAGTGCAAAAGTGTGCATTTTGTTTAAGTAAATGTTATGGTGTTAAAAGACCCATGCTTAATTAGAAAAGACAGCTACTTAGTGATTAATACATTTAAAGACTAGCCACATAGCTTGATGGATTTTTCTCAGAGCAAATCAGCCTTTGGAGTCTGGTAAATTTTCAAAATGTTACAGCTTTGAAAATTTAAAGTGAAACTGGAGCTTGGAAGCAGCAGTGGGAATTATGAGCAAACTGAAAGGCATTTCTATAAAATGTGCCAGAGATCTTTCTGCATTTACAAGGCAAAAATAATTTTGCTATCTTTCAAAGCATCTTGGAAGCCACATTCAGATGCAAGAAGGCCCTACAGCAAAGCAAAACAAGCCAGGGTGAAGTGGCACTACAAAGAGAGCTTACAGAATCCCAACTTCCTCTGACTACTTCCCTTTAGGTAAAAAAAGCAACCATTGTTTGTTTTACACATAAGACTGGGCCTGCCATGAAACAAGATGAAGCCACCTGCTTCTGGAAGCAACATGAAGGAGAAATAGATGAAGGCAGGAACTGATGTCTGAATGGTGCAGAAAGTCTCAGGCCCCAGTGGAGGGCAGTAAGATGTCATGGGCTGGCACTGTTTGACTCCCACCAGTTTTGCAATTGCTGCAGTGTTCTCTCTTTCTTTCAATGGGTTTAAGGCCATAGCTCTGTGATAGAATACCAGTTTTCTATGTAGAAGTGCCCAGTTTCAATCCCTCGTGTCTCTGGCTAGGGCAAGGCATTCCAGCCAGAATTCCTGGATAGCTGCTGCAGTTAGTATGGACAATGCAGAGTTAGATGGGCCAAGGGTCCCATTCAGAATAAGGCAGTTTCCAATGTTCCTAATGCATTGTATTGAGACGGAATGTTCCACTTTGAATCACCCTGAATTCACTGTCGCTTTCCTGGTGCTTTTCTAGATTATACACTCATACAATCCTAAACATGTTTACCAAAAAGGTATGTCCCACTGAGTTGAATGGTCTTTACTTCCAAGTAAAGTGTGAACAGCACCGGAGTTTTAAATCACACATTATTTATTATTTCCTCAAAACATGATCTGGGCCAGCTCATGATGTTCGTGGCCTGAGATGAAGGACAAGGACTGGACTGGACTGGGAGTTGAATCTAATTTCTTTACTGACAGTGGAATAGTGTCTTCCACTGCACCAAAGTGCAGTAGGCTGGCTATGGAGGTAGGCTTGTTATGCCCTCCAACAGAAGGGTACAGCAAGAAGGCTCTCGAAGGCAGTGAGAGGGCTTTCTCCTTTGCCCCCACATTAGTTGCTGCAGTTTCGCTGCAGCCTGGGATAGTTGCCCCATTTGGCCTAATTGTAGTGTTGGCCCTGACGATTATGAAAAAGTGAAGTTCTTATCTTCATGCTTTTATTTTATTGTGATAGTAAAAGTGTAATGCTCCTCAGAAGCTAGCACTTTTGCTTCAAATTCTGCTTTAACCAAAGTATGGTGACTATCTATGGATGTGCAGATTCCACTCATTATTTACCCCTGAAATTTCACTAGATTTATCATATCTTATTTGGTTTCCATTTTGCCTGAGAAGAAAGCTATACATTTGCAAACATTAAGCAAATTAAACCTTTCCCGGTGATGTATTTCCATGAGATGATTTGCTTAATTTCTAAGTTTAAGAAAGCTGTCAAAAGCACCAATAAAATATGTCTGAAATCCTAAACATATCTATCTATCACAGATGGAGTAGTAAATAGCCATTGATGTATGAAAAAGCCTAGCTATGTTGAAGAAGGAAAAGCAAAACAATCACATCTGAAGAAAATAAAGCATATTTAAAGTTTTTTTTATAAAACAAAGCCCCATAGCTCTGAAGATCAGATTTTATTATAATAAAACACTATAAACCAAGAAGATGGTCTTTCTTTTAAATCAGCTTATTTCTATTCATATTTCCTTTCCTTGACCAATTCATGGCTGCCTTTTCTTTTCTTTTCTTTTTTGAATTTCACAAGGTTTTCCAGGAATTGAAGGGGGGAACCCCCCCCCCCCACATTCACTGAAATAATAAAAACAAAAGAGGGAGATGGCAGGAATGAAACACCAACTAACTTTGCATTAGCACAGACTTGCCAGGGTGACTGGAGGGCATACATATCTCCAAAATCCACCCTTGGTTTTTTGCTCTATCAGGTATTTCTATCCTTGGGATTTAAAACAATTTGAAGTGTAAATTATTTAATTTGGCCTTTTCAAAATAGGGAGCTCCTGATTTTAGAGCTTCTTGGATTAGTAATAGAAGCTGGTGCACTGGAAAGCTTCTTTGAAAGAAATCTGAAACAAGGTAGCTGGCAGGTAAGTTTGCACTGCAAGGGCTTCTGACAGCTTGTCAAAGTCCCACTTTTCTCACATTCAATCAACTTCTGTCTTCTGAAGAAAAGCACAAAATAATATGTCAAAATGACAACCACTGAAACCTAGCACAGCAACAACAGCCTTCCAGACCCATTGCCTCTGGAAGGATATCACTGCAAGGTTGTGTAAATGATATGTGCTTAAGAGAGGCATAATTTCCCTGGTCAAATAGGAGCACAATTAGAGTCCAATTAAGACTTCAGGTGTTGCTATTAACTGCCTGTGTCTGATGGCCACCGAAGCTCTGGAAAGAGGAACAGAACAATGCTTCAAAGAGTTTGTGCACCTTGCGATTTATTGCTAATGATTTCCCACAATTAATTTGCCACCACATTGACTGCAATTAATTTGAAAACAAGCTCAGCAGAGACAATGCTGTAATTACATGGGATTTTAGACTAGTAAGTTGGGTCAATATAGCCATGATTATCAAAGGAGATGGAAAAACAAATGAAATTGTTTATTTGCTTAAAGTCTTAATTGATAATGTCATCATTGTCAATTCTGCACCCTTTGTCAGAAGTCTGTATGCATCATCATAGCTTCAGGGGAGGGGTGAACATGCAAATGCAACATACCCGCTTGAAAGCAACTCTTGTTGATTATGGTTTGTTCATGAGTAGCTCTAGATAGATCATATTCAACTGTATATTTTAAAGCTGCTGTGATACTTGCAGCCTTTTAAAACATCAGAAAGCTGAGCAATTTAGACAGAGATAATAAAGGATATCCTTCCAAGGGAAATCTATTCAAATAAATTTGGATTGGTTTCTTATTTTTCTTAAAGGAGAAAAATATGAAAAATGAAATTGGCAAAACTCCTGCCCCCCCCCATTTTTTTTCTAGATGTCAGGAAAAGCTTCATTTGCTTAACTGCTGTGTATTTGGGCTGTTGTTAAAGACACAGGAGCAGGGTGGCTATGGAGGCGGGAGCCAGCAATGGTAATACCAGTTAGGGTTGCCTAGTTGAACCTTCAAAAATTGCAATGTACTTGCAGCTTCTTTGGTGAGGTGCTCTGGTGTTCTGCTCCCTCCCTTCCTGCCTGCACTTTATATAGGAAACAGAAGGGGAGCAAAGTGTTTGATGAAGAAACAGGGCAGGAGAATCTGTGGCTCTATCACCTTCCACATGTCAGCTGGGGGAGCCACACAGTTGTTGTCTTAGTGCATCTTTGGCTCTTGAGATATTACTGAACTACAAGTACCATTAGAACATTCATCCAAAAGGCCTAGATAGTGCTCAGAAGGCTGGACGCCTTTGTGAGCTGTTGGGCAAGAAAGGCAGAGCAGGTAAATTCCCTGCACCGACTGGTTCATTTCTTAGGTGGTCTGAGTGAGTGGGAAGGGCTTGATCACACACAGGAGGCAGGTGTGGCTGCTAAGGGGCAAGGGTAGCCTTAGTGCTTGAAATGTGTTGCTGACTATGTTTTATTTTGGCAGGTGCCTAAATCTGGAGAGAGCTGTCCAGGGTACTTATCTGCGGCCACACCATGGTGTTGGGAGCCAGTTGGAGGGCTGCTGCTTCCAAGTTTGGCACACAACTAGGGTTGATCCAGTTGGCATCAGTTTAGTGGTTGGGCCGCCGAGGCATGCATTGGGACCGGTTGCTCCCTTTGCTGTTCCAATGCCTGCAATGCCTGAGCCTTCCCAGGTGCTGGTGGTCCACCTGGGTGTCAGTGATCTGGGTTTGCTGAAAGGAAAGGCTCTGAGCCTGTAAGCCATTTTGGATTTTAAGGTTATCCAGCAACGTTGGCCAGCGGTTACATTAGTTTGGTCCGAAATACTGCCTAGAAGGGTATGACAGGTTTCTTGGGATCCAAGGGGAATAAACAGGACAAGGAGAAAAGTCAACAGGGAAGTTCGGCTTGCAGTTGAGAGCCTAGGAGGTCAAGTAATCCGCCATGAAGGTATCGTGGCAGATGGGGTTGAACTGTATAAGCCAGATGGAGTCCATGTAACGGATGCTGAAAATAACATCTTTCTATCCAACCTGCAGAGGGGGCTGCAACAGTGCCTCTCAGGGATGGGGAAAGGGGACTAAATAGAGATTTGTCCCCTTTCAGTGGCATTTTAGGTGTGGGGAAAGAAATAGTTTGGTTTAGCCTGGTGACGCCCTTTGGGTACCTTTCAGATGATGGGCCGGCCCCGAGGCTCATTTCTCAGACTCTGCGGTTCAGAGGGTGATATAGGGGCCTCCTTTGAAGCCAAACTCCCTCATCCACCTGGGGTTCTGCAGTCCTGGGGGGGGGGGGTGGCAAGGTAAGACCTCCCTTCTCACCTTCAGGGTGTGGCCTGGGAATCTGGGCAGGCTAAGAAGCCATGCCCTAATTCCTTAGGCAAGGGTGGGTTGCCCAATGGCTACAGTTATACAGTTAAGTTAGTTCCTGCCCCATAGTTAGTTCCTGCCCCATAGTCCTGCCCTTCTGTTGATTTCAATTTAAGGTCTAAAAAAAAGTTCAACCCCTTCTAATGTGTCTGCCTCTTTATTTGCCTATTAGGGTGCAATCCCTGGCTATTGGCCATGTTGGCAGCTGTACTTCAGTAGCATTTGGAGGTCCACAAGTTCCCCTCACCTAGCTTAGCATGGTGTGAGAACCAGGCCAGTAATTAACTTTTAAATGAAAACACAACACCTCCAGGTTGCAATACGGTAACCGCAATGTCAGTAGAATACTAAGTATAATTATCCAAGAGAAACATGCCCTTCCCTATAGTAGAACATACACATGATTAAAATTTGAAAGCTGGTTGCTTGTTGTAGCCATTAAAAATAACTTGGACAGGGTACCACTAGAAAACAGCAGGGTGGCCCTGACAATGGGGCAACCCCTCAGTGTGGGAATGCACGACCCTGTTTCCCAGTATTTTGGCATGATGCTATGAGAAGCCCAACTCAACAAGAAAACACTTTAAGAGATGACTTGCTTCCTGTCATTGATCCAACACTGCTTTCTGGGCACTAGTCCAAGAGAGACCTGGGTGAGATTGAGAGCAGAGTCATTTTCAAAACCTCATTTACATGCTTTTAATATTTCAAATTAATGATGATGGCATACTGTTTGGTGGCTCAAATCAAACCACATACATGCATTTGTACAACAAAAAAAATGCTTTAGGTGGCTTATTATCTTCCAAACAGGCCTTGGCTTCATTTGCCTTCATCTGAACCTGCTATAACTGCTGCTTGAAAGGCAATAAGAGCCCTTG
Organism: Podarcis erhardii; assembly: GCF_964252035.2. Lineage (NCBI taxonomy): Eukaryota > Metazoa > Chordata > Lepidosauria > Squamata > Lacertidae > Podarcis > Podarcis erhardii. The sequence goes on along the minus strand of NC_138498.1, from coordinate 47,715,197 downwards.
TGCTTGGGCATTCACAAGAACCCTCCCTGATTTCTGAATTATATAGCATATCAAAGCTTTTAGAGCTCAGCTTTCTAAAATAAGAAATGCATTTTTCCACTACCAAAGAAGTTGATTGGATGTAATGCTTAACAAGCGCTTTCTAGGAACTCATGCCTCAACCCCCTTCCCTATTTTCTCTTCTAGATTGACTATAAGAAACACCTCAGTGCCTCTGAGTGCAGTGGCAACCATGAGGACTTTCTCTGATATCCACAAAGCCTTTGAGCCCTCCTACTCATTGTCCCTCTTTTCATGAGGTGCCAAGGGTTTTAGGTTTTTCCTGCATTGAGAAGTATATAGAGCTGAAGAGGAGGTCTAAGAGAACAACACTCCTTCCCACTTCCTCTTTCAGCTCTATATGCTTTTCAAGGAAAAGATCAGTACCCATTCTGGCAATCAGTCTTGAAAAGCACAAGGGACAAAAGAGAATGTGGGAAGAGTGAAAGGAGGTAAGGTGGCAAGGAAAGGGCAGGGATATGGGAGACAAAAGATAGGATAATGGAGTGGCAGGAGGCAGAGGCAGAAACTACAGAAGTCAGGGATGAGAAAATGGAGTGGCAAAGAGAAAGCATTCATACATGTGCTTGTGCACACAAACATTCTATCAATTAAAAATGGGCCCACTTGCCATTTCCACAGCTTCCCCCAACCCCATTTTTAGTTATGATGACAAATAGCCACTAAAAGTTCTGCCCTTTATGGATTTGTACAATCCTACTGCCTTGCAGCTAGTTAGACTATTTGGTTCATATACCCCTGGTTGTCTACAGAGTGGCTCTCCAGAGATTCAAGCAGGATTTTCTTGCAATCCCAACTGGAGATGGCTGGGATTGAAATAGGGGTCTATCCAGCATGTTGTAGTTGATCATTTTTTAAAACCACGATAAGGTCCCAGGACTGTGCTCTGTTACTGAGCTATGGACCTCCTCCATCTTAGCTGGTAGTCATTATAGCACCTTCATGTTAAGTTAACTTTGTTCTGCATGAAGTAATACTTTACTTTTTGTCTTGAACTTTCTGTCATTTTCATTGGATGAGTCCAAACCTCTAGTGTTCTGAAAGTACGAAAGAAATTTATCTTGAGCTCTTTCCACACAAACCTATATTTTTATATTTAAAAAATTCACCACATCCTATCAGTTGGCTTCTTTTAAACTAAAAATATTCTGTCTTTATCACAATGTACAAAAATTCTTGAAAGATTTCTTATGCTATAAAGCAAAGGTGGACAGGTTGTATACAAACTGACAAAAATAGATAAATGAAGGCTAAATAGTCACATAAGATAGTCAGAGGTAGGGCAGGCTTTAGCTGAGAAATAACAGCTTAGTTTTTTTGGATAGTTAAGCTCTTCAATGGGTTTCTGAAGTCATTTTGCCACAACTGTCCTGGAAATAAGCATTTCTCAAAATTTTACAGTTGATCTGTAGGGATGGACAAATCTATCAACTTTGGCTTCAATCAGTTTCTTGTTTTTCTTCCTTTAATCAAACTTCATAATTATAGTAAAAAATTTGCTATAATCTGGTTCTCCCTCTCCCGACATCTATAATGACAATCCTGGCACTTATATGGCCTAAATGAAGAAAAAAAATAGTAACACTAAATAATGACTTTTCTCCAGAACTAAGTTTTCTGAATGTGAGCATGGAGTTAAAAACTATTGAGTGCAGAACCATTTCCTCAGGAGCTTCAAATGTTATTCTGTATTGTTATGAATGATAGATAAATCCCTCAAGGTTTGGGCTCAGAGCTATGTATCACTTTCTTAGTTCTTTGATATAGTTCAAGACTACTGGAAGTTCTTTCACAGAAGTTACAAAGTTATTAGACTCAGAAACTTGGAGACTCCCATTTGAAATATTTATTTATTTGGGTAACTCTACAGATGTTCAATTTTGGCACAACTTGGGAACCTACACATAACTGCAAAGGAATACTATTTTGTAAGAAAACCAACACACTTGAAAGATGCTCTGTGAAGATGGCTTTGCTATCCTGACTCAGGGGAAGGGCTGATGCTCAGTGGCAGGTATGTTAACTAAAGAGGTAGTCCCACGGAGTTGAATGGGGGTTTACTTCCAAGTTAGCATGACTAGTACTAAATATAGTCATGCTAAAAAACCGATATCCCCACTGTATAAGGACGTGTGGATCCAGAATTGGCCTCCAGAGTCACTTACGGACTCACTGTTAAAACAGTGTTTATGGAAGATAATCTTTGTTGTTGTTTAGTCGTTTAGTTGTGTCCGACTCTTCGTGATGCCATGGACCAGAGCAGGCCAGGCACTCCTGTCTTCCACTGCCTCCCGCAAACTAGTTTGGTCAAACTAGAAGACTAAATCTTAAATCATACATTATTTCTTCTTTCCTCAAAACATGATCTGGGCCAGCTCAAGACATTGTGTGGCCTGAGGTGAACACGGACAAAGTAGCACCTCCTTTACATACTGCAAGAGGGATAATGTTTTCCACTGCACCTGAGTGCAGCAGACTAGCTCTGGAAGTAGGCTTGTTATGTTATCCAACAGAAGGGTGCAGCAAGAAGGCTCTTGAAGGCTGCTCCGCTGCCAGTGAGTCTGCAACAGACCTGAGCTAACTGGAATTTTGATATTTCTAGTCAACTGAAAAGCTGTGCTGGAAAACTGGTAAGAGAAAGTTGTTTGTTACTTTCCAACTTTCTATGACACTCACTCGAGGTGAATGATGTGGTTTCTTTTTTCATGGATATGCCTGACAGGACTATAAAATAAACATGCATGTTAACAAGGATGCAAAAGGTCCAGATTCTGGTTCTTTAGTATGAGCACAGATTTAAGACCAATCTGGCAGGGGGAGAGAAAGGAAGGATATGAAACTAAAAGTAATTTCTTGTAAAAATGGAAGTGCCTTTGCTGGATTTTGCCTGTTGGGATTTCAAGTGTGCTCTGATTTCTATACCTTAAACTATGAAATATGCGCCATGCACATGGATCCACACTGCTATGCTTTGCATGAGAAGAATACACTGGGCACATATTAATGTATAGAAAATCAAAAGTAGAAATTTAATATGCAGAAACACATATTGCCCATCACGTAACTAAACTCACAAGAGCAGTTTGGAATTTGCAAGCCTAGGCTTAGGTTTTGGTTTCACATTTTTAAAGAACTCTATATTCCTGAGCACAGTCAATTTTTCTTATCTCAGAAAGAACAAAATTAAGTTAGGATTGGAACCCAGTATGTTGATGGGATGAGTGTAGGAGGGAGTGGAATGGTTTTTTGGTTAGGAGACAATGCTCATGTGTACACACACACATTTATGATTTTAAGAATTTAAGGTCTTTTCTCGACATATGGTCCTGATTCCTGTCTGTGCTTCAGGAGGGTAGAAAGAAAGAAAACCTCTATAAAGAAAAGCAATATAAGTAGGCTGACTTTTGCTGCTGAAGTGCTTACTATATCATTTGAAACTTTTACAACAAACTGGGACAAATATAATGTCCACTCCATAACAGACATACAGTCATTGTTAACCTTAGAAAATCTCACACCAAGCAACTTAAAAGTGTTCAGCCACCATAGAATTTAATTTACACCTCAAATATGGGAGCAAGATACATATCTATAAAAATAGACCTTTCTGTTCAGAGTAGCAGATTGACTGACCCTTATGATTTGTGAAGAAAAGAAATCCCTCTCTTTCATTCTCTTTTATATATGGGAGACATTTGATGTGATACTGCCCAGACTTCCTATTTTATCCAGGGGCAAATTTACTTTGGTATATCTTAATGCGTCTGGATCCCTAATAACTTTTTTTCTTTTTCTTTTTAGTATTGGCTATAATGAGTAACTTTTCATCTTTGCAGCTCAGTAAACACACTCTTGTAGCAGGAAGGCTATGTTCTAATGATACCTAAGATCCATGATCAGAGATTTGTCCTGCTATCAGCAAACAAATCACATTTGAGGGAGAAACATTTTTCAGTTGCTAACTTACACTTTTAAGTTTCAAGGCACTGATTCTTGTATAGAAAGCTCACATTTTTGCATGACCCAGCTGGAGAGTCAAGATGATCTTTGGCCTCTGTTGGCAAGATCATCATTTACTCACAACATAAAAGGGGGATGGGAGAGGAGAAGTGAGAAGAATTGCTCTCCCAGAATAAAAACATCTTCCCCAGCATCCCAATACCTTATAGTACCTATCTACTTTCTCTCATTTAATTGTTGACCCATGTGCTCACTTATGCTACAATTGCTTTCTAAGGTTTAGATGCCAAATTCAGATAATTGTTGTTAACCGTTGAAATTATTTTAATAAGCAAGAAGAAGCAGAGAAACCTCCTCATGTCAAGGCTTCATCATTTTGCTGTGTGGTCAAAATAAGAAAGTGGGAAAGTTAAACCCTTTGCAGTTGGCTTGCCAGCTGCACATCACATGAATGAAAGACCTAGGTGCAGCCTACAAATGCCAGCCTACTAGTAGACACACCTGTCTACTACCTTGAACCAAATTTATTTAGAATAAAAAGTATGCTAATTTAGGGTTGGTGGTGCTCTTCCAGTCCCCTCATTACTACCAGCACATGTGTGATGCAGATGACAGAATTAAAGAGGAAAAGCAGAGATTCCTGCTCAGTAATGTAAGATCCAATATGTTGAACTATCAATTTATTTTTGATGGAGGGATTATGGGGGGATGGCTGAGGAAGGGCAGAACTTCAGGTTTCTGGAAGAGGAAATGACAGACAACAGTGAAGTAGAGCATATCCCAGGAATAATGCCATATTGAAGGACTCAGAACCTCTGCCCTTAACACTAAGGGACCTATGATTCTCCAGCACATATGCCTACAATCCTCATTGGCTTCAACAGCACTCAGTTCTGAATAGGCATAGTTGGAATTACACTGTTATATAAAATGTATGTCCCCGGGAAGGATCTTATCCATATACAGTGGAACCTTGGATCTCAAACTTCATCTGTTCCAGGAGTCTGTTCGACTCCCAAAACAGTTTGAAAACCAAGGCATGGCTTCTGATTGGCTGCAGGAGCTTCCTGCAGTCAAGTGGAAGCTGTGTCAGATGTGCAGCTTCCAAAAAAAGTTCGCAAACCTTAACACTCACTTCCTGTTTGCGGCGTTGGGAGCCGATTTGTTGGGGAGCCAAGCCGTTCGAAAACCAAGGTACCACTGTAATCATTCCACCTAGACCAGATCACATTTAAACACACTTTCAAAGTGCTCATTCATGTGTAATAATAGTGACCAATGGTTTGGATGCGTGTCCAATGTTTTTGTAAATATGAATGGGCCAACACACCCATTGACTGCACTTAAATGTGCCAAGGCACATGAGGAACACTGATGTATGTGAGAGCTTCAGCCACAGACACCCATTATAAATCAGGCTTGAGAGAGGAATGTTGAAGAAATGCATGCAAAAAGAGTGATTAAGAGCAATAGAGTAAAAGCAAAGCAGGGTGGGGAGTGGACAAAAGAAGACAAAGAAAATGAACCACTAAAGAAACAGGAGGCAGAAGGCTGAAATAAGAAAAGGGAAGAAGGAGGGAAGGCTAAGTAAACATTTGAAAAAAATCGATGTGACAATTTTCAAGAAACATCTGATTCCTGAGAATGAGAGTTGTGCTCTTAGTTCCATAACTGTTCAAGAAAAGAACACTGATGGGTATTGTAAGTCAGAATAATAATATTGGACAGAGGGTATTAAAGACTAAGACACTTGAGGTGCTTCTACTACAGGGAGCTTGTTTATCAGTATTTGAATCTCTAGTGAACAGATTGCCACAGCTTTGCAAGTAACTATAGCAGATGGGGTTAATTAACAGGATGTTGGCTTATTCAGTCCCATGAAAATTAGTAATTTTTTTTTTAAATCCAAACTCAGCATACCAGTTTCAATAAGGGACCCAAAATGAGATTGTTGAAGTAAATGTTTAGTATTTACTAATTGTCTCTCCCCAAGGATATATGCCACAGTTATATTTAGTAACATCTTCTGTTTAATATTAAAGGGGGGCAGGGAAAGAGTGTATTCAGGGAAAGGCGCTTGGCAAAAATCCTAGAGTATTGTGCAGGGACAGCCACTGCAGTCACAGAGTTCCCCACTTTATGGTGGCAAGGAGAATAAATTAGAGATGCCCCCTTGATGTGTAAATTATAGCTACCATAATGGAACAAAAATGCCAAGATGTGAAAAGCCAATTCCACTGCTGAACAGTGACCAAGATGACAACCTTTTTTCCTTGCGGGGCCCAGTCTGTGTAATGGCCTCCCTTCTAGAGTAGGTCAGGTGTTACAGAGAAATTATTTCAGTACCTACTGAGAACTTACTGTTTTCTGAGGCCTTTTCTAAGTATTGATGTCAGCTTGCTTTTTATGTTTGTAAATGCAGCTGGATTTATTGTTTTAATATATTTTTAAGTGAATTTTATTATTGTGAATCACTTTGAGATAGTTTATGATAAATGGTATAAAATATTTTAAATAATAATGAAATAAATAAAGAGAAGGAGGGGGAGCTATTTAACCCTTTGGAATCACCTATCACTCTGTTGGTGTCCCACTGAAAAGCATTCCAACTTAGTAAATGTCATGATGAACTAGCCCACCCAAGTACATGGTCACCGTCTCTCAATTTGTGCTTTTCCAAAGGTATGGACAAAGGCTAGGGGTGGTCAAATATGCCAATTTCAGTTTCTCTCAGGTTATCACTTTTCCAATATAATAAATTTCTCTATTGCATTTTCGCTACATGCTACTACATTGCAAAATTCAGCAAAGTGTGAATTTTAAAGGGCATGTGTGTTTCAGTTCAAGCATTGCTCTGGAAAGTGAAAAACAGATTAGGTTCACTTTTACATGTGAACATAATTAAATTTCTCTATTAATCCTTTAAAAAAATCTCTAGAGAAGTGATTTTTCTCAGGGCTGTGGCTAGGAAAGGAATCCATTTCCCCTCTCCACCTCCACCATCCTGGGGCTGCTAATAGTTCCCAAAAGCTGCTAATAACATAACAAAAAATGTGCACATCAACTGCATTCACATAATTAACCTCATATCTAGTTCAGCCAGTTTAGTTTATTTAGCATGGAAGGAAGGATCCCTTTCCGTTGTCAGATTAGTGGACAGGGAATTGAATAAAGTCATTCATCACTTGCAAACTTTCAGGGCCCTTTGAAGCAGGATTTTTCATCACAACTTCTTCAGTAGCGACTTAAGGGCTGTAGGAATGGAGCCATTCACCTCATATGGAGACAAACGTGCCCAGGCAGTGACATGCTGCAAAGGGCAGATAGAGATGTTTTGAGAGACGTTTGTCTCGCCACAGATCCGACTTGCAGCTGTTGCTTCATAAGCCTCTGCTTGTGCCATAACAGCTACAGCGGGGGTTAGGATCAGGCTGCAAGTGTTACTGCTGTTTGTCTACTAAAATCACATATTTGAGAAAGCGCCACTAAAAACCCTTCACAATTTCCCCATCTCTTTTAGCATTTCCTATCTCCCGAAAATAGAAAGATATAAAATGTCTCACTCTTTTTTGCCCTTCAACAATGAGTGCAAAACCACAGAGGATTAAATGAGCACTGACACAAAAAAATCAACCTTTTCCAAGCTGAGTCCCTTTGGTCTGAGGTGCAGATGTGATTGTGTAACAACTTGCATTCCGCCTCATGCAGTGGGAAGACACACACACACACGCAAAGAGAGAGAGGTTTTTAAAAGGCTTTGCCTGATGGAGGCAATTTAATTTATTTATTTTTGGTGGCATTTCCGTCTTGTCAACCTTATTATTTCTGTCATATTCCTCTAATAATTATGCTGCTTCACACATTATATTCATCAATATGTGTACACATGCATCTGCACAAATCCACACTGAGAATATTTGCATTATACCTAATGATAACTGACATAGCTGTCTCTGGCCTTGTGTGGTTTCCTTGCATGTGATATCTGAGTACTTGACAGCCTCCATAGATCTCCCTCTTTTAATACACAGGTGAAGAAGAGAACTATTACCTGCAATATAATGATGGGAAGCTGGTGTCACAAAGCGAACCAAATATCCTGCATCACCCTATCTTCTGATACAGCTCTTAGTTTCTTTAGTGAAGAGGCTGCCTTTAAAAATGTTTTGCAAAGTAATTTCTTAGCACATGAAACATTGTTTTAGACAAACGCTTTCTATAGTTGTTGAAGGTTCTGTGGAGATTTCCCAGCTTTCTCCCCTCTTCTGTATTTAACACTGGCATGGAAAATTGTGAACTTCCCCTAAAATTCTCTGTAGCTCTATCGCATAGGAGAAGGGGCAGACTTTTAAAAAGCCAGGCTAATTTAATCACTACCTCTGGTGATTAACATATCATAACTACATTTTACTGAGTTCTCTTTCACAACTATTTCTGGAGTTTTTATTTCTCTTAACCATAGTATTTACCCTTGAGCCATCTCACTGACGTACTATTTTCGGGTGACGTTCAGTCACAAAAAAAGAAGAAACTGATTTGAAATATGGGGACCAAATTATACACTAACCATTAACAACCACTGTTCCCTGCAAAATGCGCCAATGGCTTCAATGGTGGCCAAGCCCACTTCCTCTTATTACACTTCAACCTCAGATACCCAAGCAAGGCCGTTTATGAAACGGAAGCTGCAGTGGGTTGGAAGAGATTTGTCAGAACCAGGAATCCTTGACTCCTCCTTGTTATAATGCAGAATAAAAGGTCATGTAAAAACAACAACAACAGGTCACTGCCTTAGGATATATATCAATATGAAGAGGTGGGTGACATGCAAAGCAGTTGTCACCTAAGCCAGATGACTATGCTCTGTCTCCATGGCTAGAGTAGGTATGCTTCCGAATACCAGGAATACCAGTTGCAGGGGCGCAGAGTGCTCTTGTCCTTGGCCCTGACACCAATGGAGGTTTCCTCCCATTGCGGATAGTGGATGTGGTGGCAGATTCACATTCAGCAGGGACAAAGCATTAGAATCATAGAATCATAGAATCATAGAGTTGGAAGAGACCACAAGGGCCATCGAGTCCAACCCCCTGCCAAGCAGGAAACACCATCAGAGTACTCCTGACATATGGTCGTCAAGCCTCTGCTTAAAGACCTCCAAAGAAGGAGACTCCACCACCCTCCTTGGCAGCAAATTCCACTGTCGAACAGCTCTCACTGTCAGGAAGTTCCTCCTAATGTTTAAAGCCCCTCTCTTTTACACTATCATTCTAATCTAGCTTCCCCACCTTCGTCTACTTTTTTTTTGTTTAAAATAGTTCACTCTACATGACAGGTGTCACCTCTAGTTTGGCCTTGCACCATGCATCAGACAAAGTAAGCAGTAGCCATGAAAGATACACTTGTATCTTTGTGCCATACATTTTATAAAGCACTCTCAATGTATGAGTGAATGGGTGTCAGGGAGGGGTAGGACCACGTCATGCTCCTTCTAGGGTAGTCTGCCTTTGGTCCCCACCCTGCACTCAGCTCTCACCTGTGACTTCTAGAAGCTGTCAGCATGTGACAGCGGTCAACCTCCAGGAATGACTTCGACTGGCTGGCTAAACCAGGTGAGGGTAGCGGATGGGTCTCAAACCTGCAGGCCTTGTAGAGAAGTGAGAGGCAGATGGGGCTCATCAACCTGGAGAGATAGCCCATCTAGGAGAAGGAAAACTCTTATCCTAAAACTCTGCTGCCTTTCAGGAAATCTTAGGAAGAAGAAATGGCCAAGGTGTAAACCCTATACAAGTCCAGAGTGGAGTCCTTAAGATAGTTGGATGGTGCCTTGTATGCCTCCTTCTGGCAACTCCTGCAGCCAAGCTGCTGCTAAAACTATTACTTTTCTTTTCTTTGGACCAAATCCATGAGGCTGAGAACAGGGTCTTGTCGTTGAGCACCTCAGAACCTGCATACACACTGCCTCAGCTAACACAGCAGTTTGATTTCACCTCTGGAAGTGCACTCCATTGTCTCTTTAGTAGATAGATGCCAACAACTCTAAATGAGGTTGATCAGAGTAGATATATATTCATTTGCAGTTAGAATTTTTGTTGCTTGTTTGTTTTCATTTGTAAACCACTCAGAGAATTTTTGTTATTGGTAGTATCCTCCCAAACAGAAGAATTAAATAGTACCTCTCTGTGTGCCCTCCACCTGCCCCTCACTCTCTCTCCCTCTCTCACAAACCCCACACTTTAATATATAATAAAAGTGGTTTGCATTGGCTCTAGTCCATGAAAGATGCCACAAGTCTTTTTAGTGATTTGTATTCAACATGAAGGTTTTGGACTGGTCTATCAAGCTGTGTCAAAGCATGAAAGGGGCAAAGGTGGCAGGTAGAATTAGAGGATATTTACCCATACCTAAGAGTCCTAAAAGCTTTATACATACTTCGTAGTGAGACTTATCCTTATGATCTATACAGGATGGTGCTGTCCCATTAGTTTTATACATAATGTTTTATTTCAGTACCGATTATCTTATCTATAGGACTGCAGTATCTTTCTTTCATAGATGACAGCAGCGATCACAATAATCAATACACACTACACTTATTCAGCTGATTCTGCAAACACACTTGGCATAAACTGAAAAACAGCTTATTTTGCTCTAGTAATCCACACAGTTCCCAAATAACATATTCCACATTTCATAAACTTAAACAAGTTCTCATCTGAAGCCAAAGTGATCAGCTGAATAAATTCTGCTGCCTTAGAAAAGTTAAGGAAGTCTAAAGGCTACTGAATGCACTTTTTACAAGATAATACAAAATTGTTTAACATAGGTGTTTCCACAGCTGATACACTGAGAAGGTTTTACAGTGTTCAATGACACTCACACTTTTGCTGCTATTTCTATGGTGTCATTGTCAAGCACAGTGAGAATGAAATAGAGGAGTGTTGAAAACCTCTCTTCTTGTTTAAATGGGTGGGTTTAAATTTGTGGCCAGTTAAATCAACACCACACAAACATTTCTGCAATGCTCTGGGTAATTTATAGTGTTTCCTGATTTTTGTCAGTTTCCTACCATGCAATTCCTCATGTTACCAAGAGGGTTTCAAAGGGCTGCTAATTATATGTCAAGTTATCAAGCCTGGTTACATCTGCAGCTCAAACAGCTCAAACATGAAGAAAGTGTAAATGACCGACTGGACAATAATAATGTTGTTGTTGTTTAGTCATGTCCGACTCTTCATGACCCCATGGACCAGAGCACGCTAGGCACTCCTGTCTTCCACTGCCTCCCACAGTTTGGTCAAACTCATGTTGTGGGCAAGAATCCCGTTAAAAAAATGGAGTGGCCCTCATACTCAACAAAAGAGTGGCGAAAGCTGTACTGGGATGCAATCTCAAAAATGATAGAATGATCTCGACACGAACCAAGGCAGACCTTTTAGCATCACAGTAATCCATGTTTATGCACCAACTACTGGTGCTGAAGAAACTGAAATTGACCAATTCTATGAAGACTTACAACACCTTATAGAAGTGACACCAAAGAAGGATGTTCTTCTCATTATATGGATAATAATAATACAATTGTGTATTTAGGAAGACTGGGGTTGGTATGCGCAAGGAGGACAAGGAGCAACAGAGAACACCAATGTGAGTAGGTGCTACTTGAAGGGTTGCTGTGCCCAAATGAAATTGGGGCTGCCCTGTTTAAAAAGTGGGTGTCGTATTTAAAACTTCCCAGTTTTAATACTTCTCCCATTTATAGTTTGAAAGATGTCCTTATGAGAAAAATTTTCCAGCAGTGGGACCTGATGGGCTCTCTTTGTATTCCTCCCCTGGATCATGGATTAGTCTTGGTGAATAACAGCATGATCTTTATCTTTCCTACCCTTGCAAAGGGACTGTAAATTATAGACTAAGTTTGTGGATGATTTGAATCACTGTATGTGGGAAGCCCTGGAGTTGAAGCCAAAGCTGTCAGAGGCTTCTTTCCTACTTACTGCACCATAACTGTCTGCAATGGTTTAACAAAGTTATCTGTGGAGCTCCGGAGTCAGCTGCCTGACCAGTCACTGTCTTAGCACACCCCCCAGTCTGCAATGGGAAATGTGCCGAGGTCTCTCATTCTGTCTGTTCAGTTGCATGTGTTTTCTGGGTAGGATACTGACATATGGCATTTGTACCATATCTGTGAACCAATTGATGCCTTCCCCATACAGATAATATGTGAGGGCATCACTGGTGAGTGACCACGAGTATATACAGTGAGCAGTTGCTGGAATCGCTGCCTGCATTTCTATGTTGGCTTTTATCTCTACAAATGCTGTTGTGATGTTGCTTCCACTGCAGAGGGTTACAACCACATTTCAACAGCGCAAGTCCTGGCGCACTAGCTTCCTGGTACTGCACAAGTGTAGAATCAGCCTGCTGCTATCTGATCTTCCTATTGTCTCCTAAATTTTGGGCCAAGATTCCAACCTTTGGAATATTCCAACAGAATATCCAACCTTTGGAACAGTTTTGGTTTCAAGTGACATATTGCAGGCATAAAAATCTCATGGGATCAGAGTTCTATCACAGGAAGCATCATTAATGGAAAATTTATTTGGGTGTTGTAAAAATAACTATATATTAAAGACTTATTTCCCTTTTAAAAAAAGACCTGACAGTGCTAGTGTTCCATTTGTGAGAATTTATGATACAATTTGGTAGATTACAGAAATTCCCCTGCTTGGAATGGCACATATGGGATCACCACTGACTGTGAAACTTTGTTTCTTATACAGATGCTCTTCAGGTTGGTTCATATCTATTTCTCTGATTAATGGTATAGCAGAATTTCCAATCTATATGCCCCAAAATTAACCTGACGGTAGCCAAGAAGTTAAAGATTTTGGCAAGCAACTGGTAATACTGATTTTCCCCCCATCTTCTTTGTGATCCAGTAAATATTTCCCAAATGTACTGTTGCTGTTGCAACCAAACAAAATAATATAGTTCTTTTTCTACCATCCATTAATTACGTTACATCTGAGACTAAAATGCTTCTTAAAGAGCAACGGTTCAGTTGGAGGCTATGATTTAATGTGTCAGTCAGCCTAAATTATAGGTTGGATATTTAAGTATTCCCACGATTGCGCTTCCTCACTCACAAAGGCAGATAATATCTTTTAAACGTTATTGAACGTTCGCAGCTTTCTTAAGTCTGAGTTAGAAGATCAAGGAGATTTAGAACTGTTATAAGAAGAAATTCACTTATGTGATCCTGTCCTCATACAAAGAAAAATAAAAAGAAGGAGAATGAGAGGAGTGGTGGGAGGAGGCCATGTGTTGAGGAAAAAGGACATTTCAAAGCATACGTTCATATGCAACAGAGTCAGATTGCTCATTACATTTATTTGACAAGTGAGATTTAATCAAGTCTCTACAGCCGAAACTGTTCAGTCTATTTTCAAAGACAGTCACAGCACCATCAATGAGAGATTAGGCTGAAGAACGACCCCCACCCACCCTTATGTTCACAGTAACCTTATATGAATTCAGGGCACTAACTCTAAGTTGGATGACAACATCAACAAAATTACTGTTTGCATCTTAGATGCAATGCTATCATAAAGGCTGAAAAATGGTAGCAAAAAAGATACTCGATTTTAAGATCAATGTGATAAAAACTTTCCTGGTCAAAAAGTGTGGTGCTAATATTATTTCACATCAGTTATAATTAAGCAGTGCAGGGAAATATTATTTCGCATCAGTTATAATTAAGCAGTGCAGGGAAATCTGGTGATATTTTAACAGACAGCTTGGATATGCCATTGTTTTCAGAAACATTACTGTTTGCTTTCAGGGCACTGCAAAAATGGCCAGAAATGTCTGCATTGAACAGCTATACTGAATTTATTGTGGATGTTTTGCATAAATATTTTCCTTTTCCTTAGTGCCCTTTCATTTTAACTCAGTTTGGCCTCTAAGGTTTGCCTTTTCCCACTCTGCACTTGTGGGTTGGACTCATCTGAGTTAAGAAGGCATTTGGGGAATTTAGTATTAAGAGAGAAACAGTGTTGGTTAATGTTATCCCCCCAGCAGTCTTCCCTACATTAAAGCTTTTGCTTTAAATTTCAATACTGCTTTTTAAACTTGAAAGTTGTGGAGATCCATTGGTGCATCATCCAAATGACTCCTTTGGAGAAAAATATGGATGCCTGTGTGCATTTCTCTGAATCAAGGTCCAATTGTGCTATATAATTGGCTACCATTTTCTGCCATATTCTGGATATTATGGCTCATTTTCTTTCCATTAGCTACAGGGTTACACAAAGCATTTATACAAACAGTATAGCACTTAGGGATAGTAACTGTAAATGCTTGCATTATTTGCTCAGAGCAATTTACTTGATGTGTAAAGCATTTTACCCCCATTTGTGTATTTACAATGAAATCGACTTATGACCCTCTGTTGCCATTCAAAGTGTGGTCTTAGTTCAAAACCACAGTCCTTTTCCCTGAGTGAACTTCAAGCCGACAAATTCCATTTCAAAGCACATAAAAAATATTTTAATAGGGTCTCACTTTGGTCTCCAGTACAAATGCTGCGTCAAAATATGCAGAATGACGTAAATGTCTGATTGCTGATTAGTGATTGCCACATACTAAAAAAAGTTCAATATATTGTTTCACTGTTACACCCAAACTGTTAAGACATTACTTGGTTTATATTACATCTCTTTAAAAAATGAGATTTAAAATATTTTCTTGAAACAGAAGACTCTGGGATTCAATGCAATTTAAGTCTCTTGCATATTTAACAATCAAATAGGTTCTTAATTAATTTTGGGGAAAACAAATCAGCAAAACATTCACTATTTTCAGTATCTATTTGCCAATTACTTCTATCACTCTAAAATGGATACACCAAGCCAGTCTTGCAAGCAAATGCCTTATTTTTACTAGCTTATTTTATTTTACTTTTTATTTTACAACATTCCCATACTGGTAAGGTGGTGATTGGGCTGGATGAAATGATCATAATCCATAATACACCCTGAGAGTGAGTCCCATTGTTCTCAATGGAGCTGATATTTTAATTCAGTTGTGCTATCAATCATTTATGACTTCAGAGCATGATAGGTCTACACAACTTAAAAGGAATTAATAATTTCAGAGAGAAATGGTTATTTTTATTCCAGATGTGCCTTCAGTTTGCCATTAGTATTTTTGCCTGTCTCGTGCTATGGACATGCCTGCCCTAAAGCAGGAACCTTGGCAGAGGTGGAACAGGAGTCACACTGCTCTGCAGAGGCAAGTATCCACCCTTCCACTCTGCCCTGATGAATCTTTCTCATGGAGAAAAGAGGGCATGGCTCCTTCACATTCTCACTAGCCCCAGCTCCGCAGCAACCCTGAAGTAACGGAGTATGCTACTTCCGGGTTTCACCGCTCGTGCATGCATAGCGCTCAAAATGACATCATGCGCATGTGCAGAAATGGCAAAACACGACCCACGCACGCGCAGATGCGCCATCACGTCTTACGTTCCATTTGGGATGCGAACGGGGCTCCGGAATGGATCCCGTTCGCATGCCGAGGTAGCACTGTACTTGGATCAGCTTGAAAGCAATCAGATTCCAAGTATTTTGAATGGGGCTGGAAATGCCCTATGTGGGATGGTAGATGATGACATATTATCCCACAGTATTGACATATTATCCCATGGTAGATGATGACATACTATCCCACAGAAAGACAGTGCTTGAAGAGGAAAGAAAGCTATCTGCTTCCATGCAATGATGGGCATTGGTCATATTTTGCCCCATACAATGTTTCTGTGACATTTATGACATACTGTTCTCCACAGTGACAAATCCAGCCCCATTTCAAAGTGTGTCGCTCCTGCTCCAAGCACCACACATGGTCTTTCAAAAACATGCACAACAACTAATAGTTGGTCAAATGCAAAACTGGTATGGACCAAACCGAGTCCAGTTTCTTCAACCCTATCCTTCTGCTGAAGATCATACAGATTTATTTATATCATAGTCATGGAAGGGAGTGGGAGAGAACTTGAAAGAATACAACTTGCAAAATTATTAACTCCCATTAACAGAATTATTCAAGGGAAATTTCAGCTCTGCCTCAGTGGGAAGAGCAGCATTGTGGTGGTGTTCTGAGTAGATTTGGTCTTCATTTCCAGGTAATCCATGGGCTATACAGAACACAAGTCCCTGGTGCTTGGTCATAGAGACAATCCTTCTACCCAGCAGAAGAAGAGCTGAAGCAGAACTAATAACCATGCACAAGGTATTGTGTTTTGGAGCATCTTCTAGGGCAGTGAACTAATCTCAGACTCGAGATTAGGGCTGCCCACTCAAGCTGGCTATTGGGCTTTCTTGATCTTTGTTTGAACAAAGTCCAGAGGAACTGAATTCCTTGACTCTGACTCCTGCCTAAGAACATAAGAAGAGCCTTGCTACATCTGGCCAAATGCCCATCTAGTCCAGCATGGTGGTCAATCAGACGCCTTCAGAAGCTCACAAATGGACTTGAGTGCAGCATGGTTCTCCCCAATAGTGCATCCCAGAAATTGTCAGAGGCTTATAGAACTGACAGTACCCACTGATAGCCTTATTCTTATTCTTTCCCATAAATTTGTGCAAGTCATCCAAAATGGCTCTGCCTTCCTGACACAGCTCCTGTTTCTCAGCTCCTACAGCTTAGCCCTTACATTAAGGTAGTCTCAGACATGATTTTGAAGTCTCCAGTTTTTTTAGTGTCAGGGTATTTCAGCATTCATGCCAAATTATTCTATTGGGGCAGCCCAGAATGTTATGACTGTCATGACCCCAAGGCCTTTTAAAGGCTATGTAGCAGGATATGAAATAAATACATAAAACTGAAGGAAGAAAATGCAGCAGAATAACTTATTATTATAGAAAGGATGAGTGATTTATTAAAAGGGCCTGTTATCAAAAGGAGACAGCCTGCTACTGATGTGCTACATATTCTGCACAGCTGAAGTGTGAAGAAAATTGGTAAGGCCAATTATAGCAAATGTCAGGTAGACAGAAGAGAAACATCTTTTGATCAAAGTGCAGTTGGTGCAAAATTTTAGTGCCTGAGTCCTTCACTCATCAGAACTGGTACTAGTTTAACAAGTCAAGTTGCAATATTGAGCTCAGATGAAAGGTTGCTTCTCTGTTTCCTGTGCAGTAAGTGATGATTACCCTGTCTTTTCATCATGTAGCTAAAGTGATTACTGTTAGTCAACTCCCTTTCTAACCAGATTAGAACATCAACAAATCTCAGCTGGTGATTAATACTCGTTTATGCTAGCACTTAGGTAAGTGTAAAGAAAATTTAATGTCACATGTGAAAAAGGGGCCCAGCAATGGAAGCAATTTGGCCCGTGCTGAGCATTCCTGACAGCAAGGCAGTTGTAAAACACTGAGGCTCCACTTCGATGCATTATTATTAGCACTGAAACCTGATAAGAGTGTAGGAATCCCTGGCAGACTGGTTCAAACAAATGAATGGCACTTTCTACTTCCACAATGGTGATTTTAGGTCAGGGATGGGGAACCTGTGGTCCTCCAGATTTTTTAGGCCTACAACTCCCATCTTCCCAGAGGCTGCTGGGAGTTGTAGTCCAACAACCTCTGAAAGACCACACATTCTTTACCCCTGATTTAGATACACAAACTTGTGGAGAAAATGTGTGAGTCCACCTAGTCTCTTCCATGATGATCACTAACATTTTACTGCCTATTCCTTCATAATAACATTAAAAACAGTGTCTTTGTATCAGACTCAAAACTATCTAAAACAGGGCCCATCACACCAGAGGCTTCTTGTGCATAGAAGCCACTTAAAGTTTTTATCAGTCTGTATATAAAATGAGAGCAGACTCAATAAACTCTCTCACTTACTATATGAACTTAAAATGAGCTTTGTTATCGTCATGGGCACATTGTAATGCAAAGAAAATGGCATGATGGTTAGGGTGTGTGTTGCTTTCAACATAGCAACAAGAAAGCCTTTGTCTTTCACCTAAGCCCAATGGAAATGAATGTGAGATAAATATTTTGCACACGTGCACCCACCCATCCGCTCCTTGGTACAGATGATTTCTATCCTCGGCAATGATGCCTTTGGCTGCTAATTGAAAAGGAAGTATTTGTTCATCAGTATCTGGTTTTTATTTAAATCCATGACTGTTGCTCAACTAGTAAAAGTAGATATGTATTCACTGCAGTACAGTGAATCATTCAGGGATGGTACATGCTTGTCAGACTCACAACAGCTCTGGTCAACTTTAATACTCACAAGCAAGGGTAAGTCACCAGATTTCATACTAGCATTAAACTCAAGATATCTCCATCATCCAGTCGGTTTGTAGCCCAGCAGCTAGGGTTTTGTGCAGATCCAGAATGGTAAAATGAGCAGCTGTCATAAAGATGGATTCTGTGCATTTGTCCTATGCAGAAGAAGGCACACTGAATGCAATATGATTTATTCACAAGTAACCTTTCATAGGACTGCAACATTTGTTTCTTGGAACACACTTTTATTTAATTCCAGAGATGACAAAATATTCTTAATTCTCCCTTTATAGTATGTCAAGAAGAATGTGCTTTAAGAAAGTGATTTAAGACTTTTTGTTGGCAATATCTTTGAAGACCCTAGAAGCAAATGAAGAATGGCTAAATAAGGATATGATTTATTTAGGAAACGAAAAATAAATTGAGACATCTACAAAGAGCGCATGAAGAGGATTCTAATTGATAAACTAGCTTCACATCTAAAAAGTCAAAGACCTAACACAAACCTCTGTGGCAAAAGCATCCCCAGTTGATGTTGGTCCATTAGGTTTCTTGGGGGACCTGCTCCACCACCTTGTTTGCCCCCAGCCAGCCCCCACCTGCCTGTGTTACTACAACCTGGTCCAAGGTGCGGAACTGCCTGTTAACTTCCTCTTCCCTAGTCGGTGTTGCCCTTGTAGAATATAGGAGGGAGGAGGATAATGACATAACTAAAACTAGTTGGCTATAAGGCCACTTGCTGTTGGTCTACCTGCCTTCTTCCTGCCAATGGCCACTAGAATCACATGGTATTTTCAAATTTTCATATGTTAACAATGAACTCCTTTAACACTGGTGATGATGTAAGAAATAATAAGTTTTGAATGAATACTAGATCAGTCATAAAGATGAAGCATATAACCTAAAGCTGAAGTTTTTTGAAAGTTGGCATGCCAGGAAATCTGTGAGATCACGGTCAATGGATACATTCATCTTCAACACTGGTGTTGTTAAATATGTTTCTTGTGTCGGAAATAATGAAAATATATCATTAATTGTAATATTGTACTTATTTTGATGATCTGGAATACTGCTTGTATGTACTAGATGCCTTATACTATCGGGTACATTGTGATGAATATATTTGTTGTACAGTACTTTGCTTGCCATATATTGTGTCTTTGTATGCTGACTTGAACCCATGTTTTTCTATTTATGTATGAGTCATTTACTATTGGCTGTACAAGCAGTTGTCGCTCAGAAATGGAAGAAATGTCAGAACATAAATATTGACCAGTGGTACCAAAATATTCGGCAAAGCGCCCTTTTACAGAAACTAACATGAAACAAAGGGCAATCAGGGGCCAAATGATAGAAGATCCATTTGAGAAAATATGCAAAATGTGTATTGATCATTCACATGTAATTAATAATGCCAGCTTTCTGCCCTTGATACACCCTAGACTATGGACCTTTAAAGTTATCCCTTCATCCCTTCATTAAAGAAAAACCCTGGAAAGAAAATATATAGAATAAAGTGTTAAGATTATCAGTATGTATAGTTTCTAAGCTGTTTTAGGCCTGTCATGTTAATAACTCACCATTTGCATGTTTTGTTTTGCTTCCTTTTCAATTTATATCTTCAAAAAAAGTTCAATTAAAACATTATTAAAAATAGATAACCTAAAGCCACACCAATATTTTCAGCCAAGTTGATTCTATTTGCTTTCATGGTGGGAGGCAAAGGAAAGAAGGAAGAACATGAAGGAAAGAAAATGCTCCAGAGATTTACGGTGGGACAGGATAAATTTCTGATAATTTCCAGGGACTGGAGACATTAATTTACTCTACGGATCAGGTGAACAAATGTAATGTGCCCCCCACCTTCTTTTTTTAAAACCCTGTCTGCCACTAATTGCAACCAGTGACACTGTCCATTCCTGCAGCCTTCTGGGTTCCTTCTGGACATGTTCCCCTTCCTGTGTCAGTCAGATCTCTATGGAAATAATGCTATTTAACATTGTTTCCATGGTGATCTGGCACAGGAAGAGGAACACGGCTGGAAGGTATTTAGAAAGAATGCTGCAGAGGTTGACTCTGTTTTTCCATACCTAAGGAGTGGCCTAATTATTTGGGTTTCAAAAGGTACAGGTATATTTACATTACTAT
Source organism: Podarcis erhardii (assembly GCF_964252035.2). NCBI lineage: Eukaryota > Metazoa > Chordata > Lepidosauria > Squamata > Lacertidae > Podarcis > Podarcis erhardii. The sequence goes on along the minus strand of NC_138498.1, from coordinate 47,694,720 downwards.
CCAAAGATACTTTTTTTTCTTCCTGGTTGTGGTGTAAGCCATCTTAACCTTTTAGAATCTTTCCCACTTCTCTTATTAATTGAATGACCTTTTCAAAACTGACTTTCTGAATAGAAAACAAAACTTTCAGACCTTTCTGAACAGTGCAAAAAAAAATTATTCTGCAAGCAAACTGAATCCAAAATGGCAGCCAGTGCTTAATAATTCTGCACAGTTCTGTGTGAAGACAATGGCATGGATAGTCAATTAGGAAATACGATATTTCCTACATCGGAAGTAGGAAATCTTTGTGTGGCCCACCTGGAAGTGAATGAAGCTTAAAGAATTTACTGCTACACACATTATTTTCATCCTCTGCCATGTAGACCTTTGGCAGCTGATAGAAAAGGCAGTATTTGTTCATCAGCATTCATCAACATCTGTTTTTATTTAAACCTATACTGTTGCTTAGCCACTTGAACCATGCACATATCCATCACCATTAAAGGCAGGGATTCTGTTGTTTGTTTGTTTTATAAACTGCTATAAAAGGAACATTTGTTTGTACCATACAAATAGCTTGCTCCCAGCCTATTGTCTTCCTAGGACTGTGCTAAAACACTGTAGTCCTTCTTGCAGTAAATACGTATGTAGGACAGCTGAAGGCAAACCACTAGGCTGCCAGGAGTGGATAATAGCCCCCAAAGTACTATGTAGTGCATGACCCATCTTGCAATTCCAGCTGTTAAAATGACGGCTGGGACTTTGAGAGCCTTATGAATGCTTACAAACCATTTAAACAAAGATGCTCTTAAATGCACTCAGAAAGCATGAGTACCTGAGGAAGCTTGGAATTACCAAAATAAGTTATCTGTGTTGGCCTAGCAGAACAGAACACAAACAAAAATCACATACAGTGGTGCCCCGCAAGACGAATGCCTCGCAAGACGAAAAACTCGCTAGACGAAAGAGTTTTCCGTTTTTTGAGGTGCTTCGCAAGATGAATTTCCCTATGAGCTTGCTTCGCAAGACGAAACGTCTTGCGAGTTCTTGCAAGTTTGTTTCCTTTTTCTTAAAGCCGCTAAACCGCTAAGCCGTTAATAGCCGCTAAGCCGCTAATAGCCACTAAGCCGCTAGTAGCCGTGCTTCGCAAGACGAAAAAACCGCAAGACGAAGAGACTCGCAGAACGGATTAATTTCGTCTTGCGAGGCACCACTGTACTCAGGGAAGCAGTGTATTTTAACAAGATCAACTACTTTTCAGGGAAATATGCTAGCTTTTGAGATGCAAAGAACTATTACTGTTGTTTATTTATTGAGGCCTTTAGTGTGCTGGTATCTGTCCTCTGGAACTCCCATTACACATCAGATAGGTGTGGTTTCTCTTGCATTTTCAGGGCCTGTTGTACACCTTCCTTTTTCAACAAACCTTTTAAAGTGGAGATGTTTACCCAATGTATCTATCTTGGCTCTGAAATGCTTGTATATGTATGTATGTCTTTTTTATTTTATTTCATAAAATTTATATACCACTGTATTTTTTTTTGGGGGGGGGAGGGTGTTTCCTAAAAAACCTCCAAACAGTGGAGAGTTTTTTTGGTTTTGGTTTTACATATGGAACTGTTCCAATGCTAATGCTTTTAACTGTGAAGTTGCTTTGAGATATTTTTGAGGAAGTGATTCATAAATGGAATCAAATAAATAAATACAGAGTGCAAAGCACTCTATAAAGAGCAAGAGAACAGGCCCCTGCTCTGAGGAATATACAATGTAAAATTTGACAGAGGTGAAACAGAGGAAGGTGAGGCAAGGATAAATAGGAGAAACACACACTCTTTCTCTCCATGTTGTCAGTCATAACTCTTAATAGGTCTGCAGGTATTATTATTATTATTATTATTATTATTATTATTATTAAAATGGAAGACAACAAAGAACAAGCAGCTTATGCACAAGCTGCATACTAGTTTTCCAAGTTACACAAAAACTTGGGACAAAGAAATTATGACTTATCTGCTCTCTTTTGGAAATATAAAAGCCATCCATATGATATGCCTAATTATTTTCAAAGGTTACAGATCTCCCATTTCCGCTTTGATGCAGCTGGTTTATGTGTGTGTGTGTACTGATAGAAATTAAGAGTTTTGTGGGATGCTGTGGTTGAGAGAAGTAGCTCAGTGGCTGTGGGAAGGAATTAATGTGGAGAGATGACAGACTCATCATTCCATGATCCCTTCAAGCACTGAACCTTTTCATGACTGTCATGTCACCCAATTAGGGAACAAAATCTGAGTTCTGCTAGACATCACACGTGTGCATTCTCACTACACACACACACACAAAAAAAAAACCTCAATGGAAGAAATCATTTGATTTCAACTGCTTTGGGTTCCTCTCTACTATTTTTTAAAAGAAAGAATATATTGCGGTATTCACAACAACCAAATGATGTTCGAAAGTAAAAGCACAGATGTAATGTATACAACAAAGTATTGAAAAGGAGCCTAAAAGAGGGTGAGAATGAGCACGTCTCCACTAACTGATTCTACACAGGTCCTAGACTTTGTGGTTGGTTACAATTCACAAAATTAAAATATGAAAACGACTACTGTATATTGTTCTCTTATCCTGAGTTCCATCAGTAAAAGATCAACACATTTGGATAAGCTTTTTAGTCTTTAAAAGCAAATATTTGATCAGACTTTGTCATTCTCAACATACTGCTTTCAACTGAGATTCTAGATCCTGCCACCCACAAGGGTGAGTATGGTTTCTTAATGCATGTTTGAAATCCTTCCCCTTGATCAGGTTTTCCTCCCTGCAGTGCTCCAGGTGAATGAAAAAGGAAGTGATGAATGCAATCTTGGCATGCACCCACCCACAATACCATTGGGCAGATGTAAATAGACTCGTCATTGCTAGGACTGCCTACATCTGTTTTCAAATGGATACACTGCAGAGTAATGCAGAATCAATCTGTAAACAGCTTTTATTTTCCGAACTAAACAATTTTTTAAGAAGTGCTTTTCAGAGCCAAAGATATGCAATAGATTTAGACTGTGTGTGCACTATGTAGAAAAACCAAGTACTCCACTGATTCTAGAATAAAATGTCATGCCATGTCTTCACCTTCCTTTCTTCCTGACAAGCCAATTGATAATTATTCCTTTTGTGTTGGCCCACCTCAACTTTTGCCACGTGGAGCTAGGCATCACTTGCAAATGCAATTCCATTAGCATCATCTTTTCATTGCATGTGATATGGACTCTGGATAGAATCTAGAGTTACACAAGCAGACTTTCACTGGTGCAATAGACTTTGACCTTCCTCTCCTCCCCCTACAGTCACCTGCATGCCCCTAGAATCATATTTGGAGGTACAAGGTAAAGGCAAGTGAACTTGTGTTGCATGAGTAGAAGTCTGTTCAACTCACACATGGACAGTGTGGAGTATAACCCAAATGAATTAATGAGCCTATTTTGCTTGTACATTTAGAAACCAATATGTTGAAGATTCCAGTCCTCTCACATCCAAAGAAAAACCGTGTAGCACAGAGGTAGGAACTGGTTCTGGTCAACAGGCCAAACTCTGACTTTCCATAGTTTCTGCTGTTTACTTTGACAGGTGGGTGGAGACTGATGGAACTTATTTGGCCTGCAGGCTGGAAGTTCTCCACCACTGCTATAGAATTTCTTTCAATTTTTTTCCTGTCTGGGAGAAAGTGGGAAGTTGGTAACTTTGGGAAGCAATGACAAATTTCTGGTAGGCAAGATGGTCTATAAAATAGCCCAATTTCTCCAATAACACTTCAGAGAAAGAACCAGTAAAATAGGAGTGAATGAAATTCAAATCAGGAGTAAGTATTCTTAATTAAGCTCTCCTTAGGATTGTGAGCTTCAAGGATTTAATTCTTTATTGAAAAACAATAAGAGCGCTTACCCACCATGCTGGATTTTTTTCAAGTTCCTACAGCTCTAAAAGAAATCTATTATAGATAAAAAGAAGTTTAAACAGCATATATTACCGCTTGCTTTTGTTTATACATGCTGAAGACGAGTATTCAGAGTAGACCACATCTTAGACTTGCACTAATCCTTAAATAATTACAATTCAGCTACTCAACACTGGAAAAAACCTCATGGAATGTGACTTTGTTCTGCTGGCTTGTCTAATCCAATTCAATTACTTCAGTTTCCTTTCCCAGAGGTCTTACACTTGGAAAGTGAGCTTTATGTAAGCCAAGAAAGAGGGGGGGGGGAGGAGGGAGGGAGGGAAGGAAGGAAGGAAGAAAGAAAATGGGGGGGGAGGCAGAGGAGAGGGAATGATTTAGTTGCAGTAGAAATGATTCTTCACTTTTAAAAAAATAAAAATAAAATCTTAGACTATTGCCAAACATCAGACCATCAATAAACATGAGAAACAGCTTGTAAATTCACAAAGCCTACAGCAACTCTGTTGTGATAAGGGCAAATTGGTCTGGCCCTGAAAACCCTGGAGATGGGAATAGTTCAGTAGCTTGGACCAATTTGAATGGATGGAAATCACGGACGTCCCTGAAGCTACCAAAAACAACCATACAGCTGGCCACTGTTTGTCATCTGCATTCAGAAGGCAGCTGAAGAGTTAGAAACAAACAACACAATGTGAACCATTTCTACATCACCTGTAAAGGATTTTCTGCTAGGTGGGGGTGGGAAAGAGATGATCACTTAATAACTGAAGTTGATTATCACCCTTCTCTCTTCCCACCCCTTATAAAGCTTGCCCACAACTAAAAGTTTATAATATTGTTTAAAAAAGGAAGGAAAATAGTACTGAAAACTGACAGCTGAACAGAAATGCCGCAAAAGAAATGATAATACAGTGAAAACTATTTAGAGGAATTATACACACAGTCTGTCATATATTACTGAGTTTGATGATGGGGGAAACAGAAAAAAGTGTGTGGTCTCAGGCTTTTATCCAAAGCAATTCTAAGCCTTTTATTCTTTTAGCACAATAATTTATGCTTGCACTTCCCTTCCATTTCTTCTGTGCATCCTCTAAATCTACTCTGGGTCCCTCCTAAGCCTCCAGAGCAGATCTGGAGAGGATGCAGAGGAAGGAGGGGAAGTCCCATTGCGTTTTACAAAAGTGTAAAATCTTTTGCCAATGGAACAAGGGTATCACACACTGCCCTTAATGAAGCACTTGGATTTTCACTGAAACTATTAAAAAAAAAATTTTTTTTTGGCAGTTCCGCATTTGTCACTATTCCTGACCTTGTGCTGCAACCTTTGCAGAAGATGAGAACTTTCATTTACAATTGTCTTGATCATTTCCACCTAACTGAGTGCAATTTTTCCTGTTGAGGGATTAATCACAAAAAAGGGAAGGCATTTCTGACAGGACAGACCAAGAGGACATAACGATCTATGGCAGTAAAAAGGCTCCACTGGCATAATATGGCAGTTGCCTTAGCCATGTGTAACTTCACAAGTTGTGCTGTATTTCAAAATGGAAAACGAAGCAAAGACAACATTTGCAATGCATGGAGGGTGGACCTTATGGTGTTACTTGTTCTGGTTCTCTCTGGGCCTTCAGATTCAGATTCAGATTCAGATTCAGAGCAGGAGTGGGAGGCACTTGAGGATGAGGACTCAGAATAAGAAGAGGGGGACTATGCATCAGAGATTGGTGGATGCAGCTGGACTATAGGAAGCAGGACCCTAAGGTCTTGCCCTTCCCAACCTATGGAGAATGAGTGGGGTTTAGGGGTGACAGAACAGGAGAGTGCAGAGGAAGAAGTGCACCTGGTGATGTCTCCTGGGGAGCAGTGTTACATTAAGAGATGAGAAGACACATCCCACCCAACCTCAGGTCAGGAAAGCCTGCAGGGACTGGCCTTCTTAAACACATGGAGCAAATGCCTGTGTGTGGCTAACAGCTAAAGCCTATTCAAGCAAAAGTCACTTGCTGGTGCATGGGGCATTTCCAATAAAGGACCTGCCTCCAGTGATGGGTTCAAGTCAAAATGGAGATGAAATGCTTCTTTCTGCAAAGCGCATCTAGCAAGATATTGGGCAAGCGAAAGTTCCTCCTGCTGGTTTGGAAAAGCCCCTGGCCACTCCGAAAGTTTCTTTTGGCAGAGAAATGAGCATCTTTCACTGCCGTCATAATCACTGCCACCGAGCAGGCCTCCAAATAGGTTCTATCACATGCATGGTCAGACGCGTCATGGTGTTGTTGCTTTTGCAACATACAGTCTAGTCATCACCCACACCACTTCATTGACTGCAACTCCCCAGTATATCTTGGAGCAATTGGGTCAACTGCCAGAGTCAATTCCTTATTCCAGAGATCAATCAGCATGTTGACAGGAAGGCTGGAGGTGACAGCTGAAAACTCCCCAAGAGCTTTTAGGCAATGCATCACAATGGCCATTTAATAAAAGAAAGAAAGCTCAGTGCTGTCATTCATATTTGTAATAAGCACACCTGAAAGAAAGCAAACATCCAAACTGTATGGGGTTGGGTTTGTTTGTTGTTGTTGTTTTTTGACATTTCCTAATACCTCCTAGTCTTCTGCAACCACCCAGCTGAAGCCTTATTCAATCATTATTTTCTCTCCCCGTTATGACTAGCATGCAAGAGAGAAGTGGGGGCTTGTTGGTCCCTCCCCCTTCTGCGTGTTTTCCTTCATAGTTTTTGAAGGCCCCTTCCCACTGGTAGCTGAATGTCTGCACCAAGAAGCCTGTCCTGGAAAAACCGGGGCTGTATATTGCATGTTGAACCTCCCTCAAAAGACTGCTAACATCCTGTGAAATGAGCAAGCACTTTAAGATTTGGCATGAAGGGACACACTAAGGGTACACATATTTTAAAAATTTCTAAATATGACTTCTCGGAACCTATTTCCTTTCTGGGCGATTTCCTACTATTACATAAACAGGGGAGAGATGTGAAAGATTCTACTCCCCCTCCCTGCTGAAAGACAGTTTGTTGTGAAAATAAAAGGCTGCTGGACAAAGCAATGGCATCTGCCAGAGGAAACTGCAACAGGTTAACACAGCTTTATTCCTAATCAGCAAATGATTGTTTCAAACAATTAGTGGCAACCCTTCCATTCCATCCATTTTAAGCAGCCAGACTTCCGTGACATACAAAAGGAAACATTGGATCTAACAAGCACCAAGTTCTCGATGCTCAAACTTCAGTACAGACCAGTACAAAAGCAAAACTAGCCACCTGGCGTTTGATGCTCTCTGAGACAAGCACAAATAATCGAGAGAGGTGTGCTTCATTTCACATTTCCAAGGATTAATCAGGCTGTAATTAATTAATTAATTAATTAATTGGCCTCTAGGATTCTAGCCTTGGTGTGATTGCATTTGTGTGGCATGCATTAATTATTTGCACTTCTATCCTGCCCTTCACCAATGCTTTAAACACCACTGTGAGCATCTTTAATTGGACCTGGAAGCCAAGTGACAGTAAATGCAGCTATTTAGAAACAGGATGGAGTTCTTAACAGAACCCCAGCCAGTAAGCTTTCTGCTGTCTTTTGGACCAACTGCAGTTTCTGAACAGTCTTTTAAGGACAGCCCACATAGATGCCTCTGAGATACTAAATGCAATAATATTTGTTTCATGTTGCCTCTATGTTTCTCATTAGAAACACAGCATTACACCTTGGTCTGTACACCACAGTGAAGAAAACTGTGTTTCTCATCCGTTGTCTACATTTGGCCACAAATGGGATTAGGGTAGGGGGATTGGAGATCCAAATTCACTGATGCCCTGCTCCGACACACCATTTTGGGGATTTCCATTAGCAGTCTTGGAAAAGTCAGATGGAATGATGTCAAGAAGGTGGAAGAGACTGCTCTAGTGTCAGTGATGGGGCACCTAGGACAGCCCGCACAAGGAATGTTAACTCAGTCTAAAGCAGGCATAGGCAAACTCGGCCCTCCAGATGTTTTGTACTACAATTCCCATCATCACTGACCACTGGTCCTGTTAGCTAGGGATGATGGGAGTTGTAGTCCCAAAACATCTGGGGGGGTCGAGATTGCCTATGCCTGGTCTAAAGTAAGGCTCATTGTCTTCAATTGGGGCTTACTCCCACATAGCACATAGGACGGTAGCATAAAAGGGCATGTGGGACTGTGCATGGATTAGTGGACTAGTCCTGCCACCCCAGCATTTTTACCTATTCATCCCTCAAGCCTATGGAGTCTGCAAGGCCTAGATGGGAAGCAAAACAGGGTAGGAGGGAATTTGCAGCAAGGTGCAACTATGTATAAAATTAAAAACAAGGAGCTAATGCTTGGACTTCTTTGCTTGCACAGTAAACATTTTCCCAATGTTGTGGGGATGGATACTGATACATTGCAATGGGCATCAAGCACTGCATTTTGGATCACAGGGAACTAAATGTCTTGTCCATATTTCCAGCTGCTTGCAAATGCCAGTCCCTCGGTAGTGTGGATGCAACTTTGTTAGCAACAGCATCCCTCAGTTGGAATCTGAATTAAGAGAGTGCAAATCAAAGACTCTAAGATCATTTACAGTGAGACCCAGTGTGGTGTAGTGGTTAAGAGTGGTAGTCTCGTATTCTGGGGAACTGGATTCGCGTCTCCGCTCCTCCACATGCAGCTGCTGGGTGACCTTGGGCCAGTCACACTTCTTTGAAGTCTCTCAGCCCCATTCACCTCACAGAGAGTTTGTTGTGGGGGAGGAAGGGAAAGGAGAATGCTAGCCGCTTTGAGACTCCTTAAAGGGAGTGAAAGGCGGGATATCAAATCCAAACTCTTCTTCTTCTACTACTTGGGACTTGAACACAGGAGACAATGTTAATTTTTCTGGAAATCTGCTGTTTGGTTTCAGTAGCATGGTTTTGCATCCTGTCTAGTTGTTTATTCAAATATGCTTTGTTGTCTTTGAGTTTCCTCCGCTTATGAGCATGTTCAAGCTGGACAGAAGGGTGGGTTTGGGCTGGAGAATGTCAAACAACAGTTTGATAGCTTGAGTCCAAAATCTCAATAAAACATGTTTTGCTGGCTCTGCTCACATGTGGCAGGGAATGAATCACTGAAAACATGCCCTTGAGATTTGCACATTTGAAAAAAAGAGAGTTATTTTGACTGTCGTGAAGACTTTGAAAGCTGTTGTTGTTGACTAATCAGTCCCTAGGTTCCTTTGCCTTCAGAAAAGAAAGCTGAGTTGTTAGTTGAAGAAGAGAGGGGGTGGTGGTATGCTATAACCTATGGCATATTTTATGTCAAGTGTTAGTTAAAAATATCTGTAGATCTGTTGATTGCTTCAGGGAGTTCACTGTATGCCCAGGTACAGCCTTGTGTTGTTTTCTCTTCTTGTGTTCTAAACTAGATCATGTCCTTGAAGGACCTACATTTGATATGATGAACAAAGGCCTATAAGCAAAAAAATAAATTAAATAAATTCTGTTTTGTGGTTAAAGGTGAATTATGGTCCTCAGCATGAATCTTAAGTACGGTAAATACTAGGTATAGCTAGCAGCCACATGAATTTACTCAGGCAAAGGATTTGACAGTTTTAGACTATGCCGTACTTAGTGTGATGCAGTTTTAGACCAGAGGACATAGATTTTAATTTAAAATACAACTGGAGAGAATGAAGCAAGCAGTTAAAATATTTGCCTCTCAGATCCTGGAATTACAGCACCCTGGAACTACATCTCATTGTACATCTAATCCAAACCACTGAGCCAAGATGGCATTATGGTTGCATTCTTTCTTGAGCTGATTGGTTCCTGTGATCAGGGCTGATCCGTTAAATATTCTCTGAATGGGAGCTAATGGCTTCAATTGAATGTTAATAACCACCTTTCGAAGGGAACCCTTCAGGTAGTGAGATGAGCAGACAAACAGTGTTGCTACAGATTCAGCTGAGAGGCCGAGTCAGAGAGAGCACTCAGGCATTTTTAGCAGGACTGGAAATACAATGGGAGGCTGTGGGGGTTCACAATGTTGCTTTGAAAATTTGATGCAGGGTCATTTATTGAGAAAGGAGGGCTTTCTTAATACTGTGGCAACAGAATTTCTATTAGTAGCTGCTCACTCTAGCCACCATTTTATTTTCCCAGAATGTTGTTCTTGGATGGTGGCAGCTGTCATTAAAAAAAAGGCACTTCCCAGTAGTGGACTCCATTTCATCCCCTTCACCAAAATTCTTGGGAACAAAGAAGCCTGCAGGGTTTATCAAAACAAATTCTGCTTGCTGCTGATCACATCAGAGAAAGATAAGTGATGGATGAATATGATTGACTAACAGCCACAAATGCGGTGGTCAAAACGGAACCCATTGGTGCTGTGCAGAGTTTGTCTGAGGCAACTTTGCTAGAAGAAAGTTATAAACTCAAACAAAAGAAAAGAGCCTGTCCCTGGCAGGGTCCTCCAGCCAACTTAGCCCTCTGAAGCTTGGAGCAAATGTTGCCTTCCTCCTGGTGCCATGTGTCATTCAGTGCTTTTTTCTGTTTGAGAACAAATGAAAACTCAACAGAACAGGCTCAATTTTTCATTCATTCCTAAGTAAGCATACACCCCGGGGGGGGGGGCTTATGCCTATGGCTGTAGAGGCAAAACAGTCTGAGCAGCCAATATTCCTAAATTTAAGATCTTGCTGTGTAAGCGATGGGGATGGCAGAAGAAAAGGAGGACTGTTTCATCAAGAAGGGAAAAAGAGAATCCTTTTACAGAACTGGCAATTGATTGAAGTTTAATGGTATACTAGGATGAGGACCACTTTTTTGACTGACAATTTGATGTATCATCATCATGATGAAATTTATTACCCACTCTTCACCAACAAGCCACAGAGTGGTCTTTTGTTACTTGCATGCATCTCAGTTTACTTAGCCAATCCAATCTGGAAGGAAAACCCTACAAAATCCTAATGTAGCCATCACCGTTAAGCATGCTTGTAGAACTTGTTGACTGAGCTTCCCAAACAAGTCTTTCCCCTCTAAGGTAAAATACTTTACCTAATATATTGTTTCCCTCCTGGCTATTTTCTAGAAAAGGAGTAAAAGAACAGAAAAATGAAATCTTAAGTGTGATTTGTACATCCTTTCGATCCACATCACTTTTTGCTAAATGTATGAATTGTTTCCATTGAAATATGAAGTGCAATGAATATATTGTTTACGATGGTATGTGGTGATCATTTCAGAATTACAAATCACCATTTGAAGTTATACTCATTGGGTACCAGTTTTTGTGTGACATCTTGCGTGAACAATGTCCTCCTGATCCCAATAAACTATTATAAAGGTACCACATCTTCTTCTCTAAAGCATTCACCTTTTTTTAAAAAAAGCCAAAGGTGTAAAGTAGTGAGTATTCCAGACTAGAAGGAAAGAGGGCAATCTTTTGTACTCCATCCCTACCACATATGAGCAAAACATGAATATCACTACAATCAAGAAATCAAACACGTAAATTCATATTTTACATGTAAAGTTCCCTATCTGCTCAAGTAACAGGTGTATCTACTTTAAATGTGTAGTCCTTGCTGCTGATTTCTTATGAGCCCTTTACCAAAAGGGAGCATCTTAAAAGCAGTATGCTGAATAGAGAAGTGCAAAGGAAAATAACATTTATTTTTATTTTTTGCTGTATCTTAACCTTTGCCCTACAGGGAATAATCTCTAGGATGTCATCTGAAGAAGGCACATTAGTAGTATGCTAATCAGTGTTAAACCTTTCAAGTAGTGGTTGCTGATTGTATCAAAAATGTGCCAAAAGAAACAAACTGTGAATGTAAAATCTATTTGAATTTTCTTTTGAAGATAGAAAGGTTTGTGTGTGTTTTTTTAAAAAAGAAGCAAAACAAACTCCTGGCAGCACTAGGCCTTCCCACCACATAAGATTTACATACTTTATGTACTTCAAAGAGCAAATGAGGACGATGGCCTTATAGTGCCTACATGTCCCTATATTTTATTTATATTGTATCTGTGCAATCAGGAAAAAAGGTATTTCTGTGACCTTCTATCAGTGAGACATCTAACAAGACCATTCAGACCCATTGAAAATTCACAGTTAATTAAAGGTTAAAAGGAACTTGCCAATTAGTATGACAGATAATTGTTCTCCTTTGGTTACCTGATTATGTTTTCAGTTGGATATGCTCAAACGTGTGTTGCCATGCTGCTGTTAAATGTAATCATTAGTGCTCACAAAACCATGCCACTCTTAAAATGCCTAGAAACCAGAGTTACGTGGGGAAAGGAATAATCCTGCGGCATTTAAACTGTGTATAAAAGATGTGAGAGAAACACTTTGTTGTAGATTCATGTGGATAGTTGGACCTGGAATCCAGGACTGCTAGTGCTCAGTCTGGCATCTGTCAGAACAGATTTACTTGCTACTGGGAAAGTATTGTGGCCCTGTGAAATAAATAACTCCCCCCCCCGCCCCCGTTAATGAAGTCTTGGTTAGAGGAGCTAGAATGACTAACAAGACAACTCATTCTTTTTACTAAGACAGATAAGCAAGTTTTTTTCACAAGGAAAGATGGACATCTTCCTTGAATGTTTCTAACACAGCACATTTCTTCCCATTCTGTGTCCTTTAGTCTCTCCTTGCTACTCCCAGAGAGAGGATGACTTAATAAATCAGACTTAGTATTGACTTTTGATCAACAACAATTTGATAATCTTCCTACTGGAGATCTCCCATCTCACTGCTGCTTTCTAGGCCTCAGAGTTTGTTAACTTCCTAGGACCAAACTCCTGGACTTGTCTTCTGCCATTACTAAGCATAGTCCTCTGCTTCTGACTCTGTTCCTACCAGTTCTTGGATTGCGTTTCAAGATTTGACCATCTGTCTATTGCACTTTCCCCCCTCTTTTGATAGTCCAAATATTGACCCACAGTATATACTACAACTACACCAGGTGCTTCATTGCAATTCAAAATCACACTGAGAGAACTGTGGTTCTGCAGAATGAATCCCAATTCAGTGGAACCAATAATTTATGGGAAATGAATATGGTACAATATTTGCTTATGCAACCTGCCACTGAATTCTAAAGCTGAGAAGGTATCCTTGCACTGATTGTGCCATGTTGCTGCTGAATTAGTCCCAACAGCTTGCAATAATCACCATTCTTGCAGTTTCCTATTTAATTTTTACAATTATGCAAATGTACAAACTCTCTTATGCCATAAGAGCATATGTTTCTGCAGTTCTTATTGGAACAGCAACAATAAAGGACTAAACTGGAAGCTGTGGCTCAGATTTACTCCATGTGCACAAAGATGGTAATTTATTCATTATCTATTCTTTTCCTTGTGCCAAAAATGTGAGTAAATTTACCTGTGATGCAAACACAGCATTGATTATATAACGTGGGCAGATCTGTAAATGATTTAACATTTAAGTGTCATCATTTTTCAGTTTTTCATATTCATGTCTTCATATAACTATTGACAACATTATTTCCTCCCACTATACATTCCTAGAATGAGTCACTTGAAATCTTGAAAAATAAATAAATAGCTTGTTATATACATATAGCCTACTAATACAAAAAATTCAAGGGACCAATTTCTGTCAAGGCTCTGCCAAGAAGACAAATAGGGCCTGACACTACTATGTGCAGTATCATTTAGCATGATGGGGTTGATAACCCCAAGCCGGAATGAAATCTGTTTTACGGCAGAAGGGAAGAAGGATCCAGCTGTCTGAAAACAACCCACTCATATTCATACAGCTACAAAGACAGAAGACATGGCAGTTCTGGTGGAAAAGAAAAGAAAAGAAAGAATGACATCTTCCCAACCATGTGAATTGCATGAGAGGTATTTTCTAGAGTCCGTGTATATAAACATAAATAAATACCTGTTATGTTTTGGGTAATGCTTTTGGGGAAACCCAGCCAGATGGGCAGGGTATACATCATCATCATCATCATCATCATTATTTTGTACGGAGCTTATACTGCAAAAATTATATAAGAATAAGTAACTGTAAAAAACAAAAAGTATATGTGACATTAAGAAAAAACACTTTGAGGATTCAGATGAAAGAATGTATCAGTCCTTCCATTAATCCAACAGTCTAGTTGCGGACTTCCGGGTTAGCGCCATCGGTAATGGCGGAATTCCTCTGACCAGGAGGAATTTGCTCTGCAGGAACCAGGTCTGGCCGCCACGGCGAAGGCGGAGACCCCGCAAAAATCACAGGCGGGTGAAGCCTGTGAACGTGGGATTTGGCGGGCACCTTTTGCGCCTCCCCTACTCGCAGGGAAACCTGACTTCGGGCTCCGGAGCGAAGTGGGGTGAGCAGCGTGGTGCTGTGAATCAACTGCTTTTTCCACGGAGCGAAGCCGCACAGCCGTTGCTGGAGAGCGCTGACTTTTTCCTGTGGACAATTTGACTCTAAAAGTAACTACCCGTGAGTAGAACAAATTGGAAACTTTTAAAGAAGAAAAAAGACTTAATTCGGTACTGTAGCGGGGAGGTATAAACAGGAAGTCCGCCTTCCGCTTTTGTAAATAGATTAAAGCAAAGAGGCTGCAAGCTAAAGCCTTGGAAAGCCGATCGGAAAGGACTAATTTCTCAACACCAAAAAATAGTAAATCCCCCCCTTGGAAGCAGGAGAAGAGGGGGGAAGTTTTGGACTATATATACCTGCAAGAGAGAGGGAAGAAAGCTAAAATTCCACTGCTCAGAACCTGGGAACGGGCTGCCAATAGAACAATAAGACTGCCGTACTTTGAAATGTGCACTGACTGTGAATAGAACATCCGCTGACCGCTAGCTGAGTAAGAGAGATACATTGTTATTAGCTGTCCTCTTCTGATCTTAAAAAGGAGGGAAAGTAACTGAAAATTGAAACTAACTTTCCTGTTTGAGCTGTTTTAAAAGGCGTTATTTTGGATTAATACAAGTACGGATTGTAACTGTTTCCCCCTAGAGGAAGTTTCTGAAATTGTTATAAGAGTTGGATCAGGGGAATTTTCCACTAGTAAGATAAAACTGTGGGACTGTGGGACTGACCTTGGACTTTTTAAGTGTTATGGCAGATGGGAAAGAAAAAGTAGATTCGTCACTCCCAGACAAAACAACAAGATCTGGGAAGTCTTGGCAGTGAAGAGCGTCAGCATCTGGTCCTTCTGCCTTGCCTGCAGCTGTACGAACGCAATCTAAACTAAGAGGAATGCCATCAGAAGAAGCTCTAGCGATTGCATTAGGTAAGATAAATGAATCTTTGGAGCAACTCAATAAGAAGATTGATGCAACAAATGTGAAAGTGGATGCGACAAATGCGAAGGTGGATGCGACAAATGCGAAGGTGGATGCTGCAAATACTAAAATCGATTTAAATACAGAAAGTATAAATAATTTGGGACAAAAGGTGAATACCAACATAGAAAGCATTCAGAAATTGATACAGGAATCTACTTTGACCCGACAGACCGCAGAGGAAGCCAGGGAAAAAGTTGCTGCCGTGGAAGTCAAGGTAACACAATTGGAAACAAAGAGAGTCCCAGATCTACAGAGGCAACTTGAGGACCACAAGTTGATGCTTTCTATGTTTGAGCTTAAGGAAAAACAGACGAATTTGAGGATCAGAGCTGTACCGGAATTGGAGAAGGATAGTTTGATAGACTTTCTCACGCAGGAATTTGCAGAGTTTTGGGATTTGGACTTGGAACAAGAAGAATTTAAAATTGTGAGTGCCTTTAGACTTGGAAGAGGAGGGAAGAAGAATAGAGTGAGAGACTGTTTGATTACACTTCGATCTAAAGAAGAGAGAGATAAAATTTTGGGTTGGCACTATCAGAAGACCTTGGTAATACAGCAGTCAAGAGTGGAAATATTCAAAGATATCCCAAAACATCTTTTGGACCTTAGGTCCAATTATGGAGATCTGGTTGCCCTGCTGAGAAGGAACAAAATCTTCTTTAGGTGGGAATTCCCCCAAGGCCTATCCTTCAGCTTCAAAGGAAGGAAAATAAAAATAAGATCAGTTGAGGATAAAGAAAAGTTTTTGAGTAACTACGAAGGAGATCTGCAGAAGGAACTTGGAAAAGAGCCAGGAGCATCGGACAGAAGATCACCAGATAGAGGACTAGAGCAAAAAGTATTGGATAGAAGATCACCAATAGTGGACATAGCAACACTATCTTTTGGACTGGACTCTCCAGTGAAAGTGATACCAACACCACCGACAGAACAAGAGCAAGCATTGGGTGCAGTTGGAGGAAAATCAAAGTAACTACATCATGACACTGCAAGCATTAAGCTGGAATGTTAATGGACTGAACTCCCCGGAAAAAAGGCGAAAAGTCTTTCATTTATTAAAAAAAGAACAATTGGACTTGATTTGTCTACAAGAAACACATGTGACAAGGCTACACAGGAAGGTATTGAGCAATAAAAGATTGGGACATGAATTTATTTCATCAGACAAAGTTTAAAAAAGAGGAGTAGTACTTTATGCAAAGGAGAGCCTATCACCGAAATTTTTATTTAAAGATGACCAAGGAAGATTTGTTGCAATTGAAATCCAATCACAAGGAGAGAAATTTTTGCTGGCAGGCATTTATGCACCAAACAAGGGAAAATCGGATTTTTCTAAGAAGTTACACGAGACTTTGATGGACTATTTGGATTACAATATGATTCTGATGGGGGACATGAATGGAGTGGTGTCTACAAATATGGACAAGGCACAGAGACAGGTAGTTACTAAGGATTGTAGACTGCCAAAAACTTTTTTCGATATGACTGACAATATGGATTTAGTTGACATCTGGAGAATGAAGAACCCCTTGGGAAGAAAGGGAACTTTCTTCTCTGAGGCCAAAATGACATGGACAAGAATTGACCAAATTTGGGTAACTAGAGGGCTGGCTCCGAAGACTAGAAAGGTGGAAATTTGCCCTAAAACTTGCTCCCACCACAATGCTGTGAAGGTGGAAATGAAACTAACACTAATTGGCTCCTTCAGATGGAGGATGAATGACACTTTGTTTAGGAACAAAGAAGTGACTAAGAAGGACCAAAAAACCTTGAGAGATTATTTTGAGATAAATATGAATACCACTGTTGATAAAAGAGTAATTTGGGACGCAAGCAAAGCGGTTATGAGAGGATTTCTGATACAACAGAATGCAATTAAGAAGAGAGCTCAAAATGAGAAAAAAGACAAGATTTTGGGGGAAATAAAGGAAGGAGAGAAGAAACTGAGAGTGAAACCAAAGTCGCAGGAGATTCTGAAAGAGATAAAGTTATATCAAGTACAATATATGAAAATGATGAATCAGGAAATAGAATGGAAAATTAAACAGATGAGACAAAAGACGTTTGAATCGGCAAATAAATGCGGAAAACTGCTGGCTTGGCAAATGAAAAAAAGACAAAAACTTAATACTATTACAAACTTGGAAGTGGAAGGAAAGAATATACAGAATCCAGTGGAGATCAGAAAGTGCTTCCAGAGGTACTTTAAACAATTATATACACAGGAGATGCAGAAAGAAATGGACATTGATCGATTTTTGAAAACAAATGGACTACAAAAAATCTTTCAAGAAAATAAGCTAATGTTGAATTACAAAATAATGGAGCAGGAGGTAGAAGGGGCATCCAGAACATGCAACTGGGCAAATCTCCAGGACCGGATGGTTTGACTTCAAGATATTATAGATCTTTAAAAGAATGGTTAGTACAACCCTTAAAGGAAGTCTGTAATGAAATATTGGAAGGGAAAAAGGCACCAGAGTCATGGAAGGAAGCTTATATTACACTTATACCGAAAACAGAATCTGAGAAGACGCAGCTTAAGAACTACCGCCCCATATCTTTGCTTAATGTGGATTATAATTTTTTTGCAGATATTTTGGTTAAAAGACTAAAAAAGGTATTACTAGAAGAAATCCATAAAGATCAAGCGGGCTTTCTCCCGGGTAGACACTTGTCTGATAATATGAGGAACATAATCAACATTTTAGAAAAACTACAAGTGAACATTAATACTAAAGCAGTTTTGATATTTGTGGACGCAGAGAAAGCCTTTGACAATATTTCTTGGAGTTTCATGAAGAAGAATCTACAGGGGATGGGATTGGTCAAGGTTTTGGGAACGGTATAGGTGCAATTTACTCAGAACAAAAGGCATTGTGAATAATGTAGTGATGGAAGAATTTAAGATAGAGAAAGGAACACGACAAGGTTGCCCAATCTCTCCATTGCTTTTTATATCGGTCCTGGAGGTTCTTTTAAACATGATTAGAAGGGACCAATTGGTTAAAGGTATACAAGTCGGAGCTAAACAGTACAAATTGAAAGCATTTGCTGATGATTTGGTATTGACATTACAGGAGCCAGAATCTAGTACTAAAAGAGTATTGGAACTGATCCAAGAATTTGGACAGGTAGCGGGATTTAAGTTGAATAAGATGAAAACTAAGGTTTTAGAGAAAAATCTAACAGTGATTGAGAGAGAGAGGTTTCAGAAGGAGACAGGATTAACACTGGTTAAGAAAGTGAAATACCTAGGGGTAAATATGACTGCCAAGAACATGAATTTATTTAAGGATAATTATGAGAAATGTTGGATGGAAGTGAAAAAGGATCTAGAAATATGGTCAAATCTGAAGCTATCATTGCTAGGCCGAATTGCTGTGATAAAAATGAATGTATTGCCAAGGATGCTGTTTTTGTTTCAAACATTGCAAATTTTGGATAAAATGGATTGTTTCAAGAAGTGGCAGAGAGATATTTCTAGATTTGTCTGGCAGGGCAAGAAGCCTCGAATAAAATTTAAGATATTAACTGATGCTAAAGAAAGAGGTGGATTTGCCCTGCCAGACTTAAGACTTTATTATGAATCAGCCGCTTTTTGCTGGCTGAGAGAATGGCTGCTTCTTGAAAACACTGACGTGCTAGACTTAGAAGGTTTTAACAATGTAATTGAGTGGCATGCATATTTGTGGTATGATAAGGTCAAAGCACATAAAGCGTTTAAAAACCATATTGTCAGAAAAGCATTGTTTAATGTCTGGTCAAGATATAAGGACTTGCTTGAAAATAAAACCCCAAGGTGGTTGTCACCAATGGAAGCAAAGGCTCAGAAAAAGCTCAATATGGAGGCCAATTGGCCAAAATATTGGGAAATTTTGGAACAAGAGGGAGACAGATTAAAACTGCAGAGTTTTGAAAAGCTAAAAAATAGAGTGTGAGACTGGCTCCATTATTATCAGATAATGGAGGCATATAATTTGGACAAAAAAATTGGCTTCCAGGTGGAAAAATCAAAATTGGAAACAGAACTGCTAGATCCTAAAATTAAGAATTTGTCAAGAATGTATCACTTGCTGTTGAAATGGAACACTCATGATGAAACTGTGAAATCAGCTGTGATTAAGTGGGCACAAGATGTTGGACATAATATTATGATGGCTGACTGGGAACAGTTATGGACCACAGGTATGAAGTTCACAGCATGTAATGCCTTAAGAGAGAATATAATGAAAATGATCTACAGGTGGTACATGACACCAGTCAAGCTTGCAAAAATTTATCATTTGCCCGAAAATAAATGTTGGAAATGCAAAGAGACCGAAGGTACATTCTTTCACCTTTGGTGGACATGCCCAAGGATTAAGACTTTCTGGGAGATGATCTATAATGAAATGAAAAAGGTATTTAAATATACCTTTCTGAAGAAACCAGAGGCCTTTCTCCTGGGCATGGTCGGCCAATTGGTGTCAAAGAAGGATAGAACTTTCTTTATGTATGCTACAACAGCAGCAAGAATACTTATTGCAAAGTACTGGAAGACACAAGATCTACCCACCCGGGAAGAATGGCAGACGAAGGTGATGGACTACATGGAACTGGTGGAAATGACTGGCAGAATCCGAGACCAGGGAGAAGAGTCGGTGGAGGAAGATTGGAAGAAATTTAAAGACTATTTACAGAAACACTGTAAAATTAATGAATGTTAGAAGGATGTTGGAATGAAGTTATGTGGTTTTAGCAGAAATGTTATAAGGGTTTAGGAAAAAATAGACTGTTAATTGGTGAAAGGAGGGAAAGTAAAGTTACATCATATTGAGATAAATTACAGAACAAAAATTGGAAAAGATGGAAAGGATTTGCTGAAATAGTTAACCGAATTAGAATACAAAAAAGGGAGGTGTGAGGAGGTCAAGGAAACAAGCAAATGAAAGATAAGTTATGGGAAGATTAGTTGTGGTTTTTTTGTTTTCTTCTTTTTTCCTTATTGTGATGTGTTGTTTTGTTTTTGTTTAATATGGTGTTATTACTTTTACTTTTGCTTTTTGTAACCCTTAAAATTTTTAATAAATATTATTAAAAAAATTAATAAATCCAACAGTCTACTTGCTTGAAAGGCAAAGATAAAGAAAACTCGTATGTATTGAATGGATTATAGTCTTGATTCTGTGAGTCACTCTGAAAGCATATGTTGATATGTTGTCATATAAATTTAGTAGTAGTAGTGGTAATAGAAGTACATCTTAGGAGCACAGGAAGCTGTCTATACTGAGGCAAACCATTGGTCCATCCTGCTCAGTACCGTTGACAATGATTGGCAGTAGTTCTCCAGCATTTCAGGTAGAGTTATAACCCAGCCTCACTTGGAAATGCAGGAGATTGAATCTGGGAGAAGCAGATATAAACTATAGTGTACGTGCATGGATATTTTGGAAGCTGGTTGAGTTTTTATTATTATTATTTCAACTGCTTTTAGTGTCTTGGGTTTATGGGTTTCTTGGTGTTTCTGAAAGCTAATACAAAACTGTGACAGGCAGAAAATAATTGCATTGCACTAAATGTGTTTAAGTAGGGATTAATACCACAATTTCACTTCCGCTTTGCATTATATATTAAATAATCTTACAAAAATGCCACGCTCCTGGTTATACTTTTGTGCAACAGAAAGGCAACCACATACCTTTGCGCATTATTCTTTCCAATCACACACAGAATGGCTTTTCAAGGAACAGAGGGTGATTAAGTGAACGAACAAATTATATGGCTGAGGTTCCCACTGGCCCAATGAATGATGCTCCTCCTGAAATGGACTGATGCTCTTATCTTGATTTAGACTTCTTTGTAGAAGAAGAAGGAAAAAAAACACCTGGCTGAAATCCCAAAGGATCATAATAGTCATCTGTGCCTCAAACAAATACTCAGTTTGCCTGTGTTGGCTAATTCTTTAATGGGCAGCCATTATTCTGAGAGTCTTGCGACTGTTTGTGACTGAAGGGACAGGGCAGTTATTTTCATGGGACAATAATCTCTAGCCTGGTGTTTTTGCTATTCTTTTCATTGCTTACTGCACTCTGCTTTTCCCTAAAATATCCAATCTCCTGAAAAGATGAAAACACATCCTCTTGCAGTGCCTGCTCAAATCACATTGCCACAGTAAGTGGCACTTCACAAGGTTTCACTTGAGCTGTGCCAATGCTCTATTGTTCGCCTTTTTCAGCTTCACCTTTGAAGCACAATGAAATTGTTCAGTTTCTCTTTGCTTGGAATGGTGGTAGGGTATAGCACTGATCAAAGAGTGGGCAATCAAATTCACAGTCAGACAAGCACTGCCTTTGGCTGTAAATTGGCATTCTGATGCCAGCCATTGGGACGTGATGAGAAATTGTTTTTCAGTCTTTGCTCACTGCCTTTGCAGAATGCCATAATAATGTAAAAAAACAACAAAAAACCTGAATTCACAAAAGTAGGCTGGGACTTCGATCTTACAATATTTTGGATCAGGGAGAGGAGACAAGAGAAAGAGGAGATCACACTGGCTTTGAATCTCACCTGCTTTTTGCTATGCCAAATGTCACTTTTTTTAATTATTAAAACACTTGCTACCAGTGCAAAGGCCTTAAAACGTAATTAACAAAGAATTAAGGAGTAGTGTTGAGATGCAAGCCCCTTTGGAGCGGCTTTGTCAATGGCTGACCGACCTGGCACATCACAGTGTTTTACATAGCAGAACAGTGCCATATCCTTTCATTTTCATATCAGCTGCTGCTTGCTATATTGTAGAATAGGGCACTTTGATACAGAAACGAACATATGAAAACTTCAAGTAAAGATATAAGATTGTATTACTCAAAGGTCAATGCATTTTAAATTTTAAGCACCAGCTTGTGTATGTACATATATAAATATACTGCTGTACTTTAACATATATAATGACGTCCTTGGGTTAGAGGTAGCCATTTTACATGTGCCCATACACAGAGAATCCAAACAATGGAAGCACTGGCAATGGAATATCTGTGTTGAAGTACAGGGTTCATATTGAGATCCTCTACAAACAGTTTCACACATTTCTATTTTAAACATTCAATCTTATGAGTATTGCAATTTTGCATTCTCTTTGTCACATTGTGCAAGCCAAGAAATACCAGAAAATTATGAGTGAGGATGTACCAGTGTGACTAAGTGACTGAGCCACAAATCAGGAGACCTGTGGTTCAGATTTCACCTCTCCCACCAACTCACTAGGTGGTTTTAGGAAAACTGCTCTACGTCAGCCAAATATTTATAAATTAGTGAAGCGTAACTCTATTCAACCCAGATCTAGCTGCTAAAAGCAACATCTTAAAAGCATACCAAAGGCATGTCACTGTGAAAGTGAGTCAATAAATTAACCACTGGATTAACTACAATTAAGATTCATCTTCTTCCTTGGCACAATTAATGAAGTCCACGTTTTTGGATGTTAGCTGCAAGGAAGCTGTTAGTGACATGTCTCTAAGCTACTATCTATACTTCATGTCTTGGCATTAAGTACCCCTCAGTTTGTTAGGACATTCATGGTTTGTAATTACCTCAGAGTTCTCATTAAAAAAAAAAATATTGGTAAAATAATTTGGTGTAACTGTTAGTGTGAGCATTTAAACTGCAAGGAGGGAGAAAAATCATAATGGCTATTACGGTGTTGAGGGACATTGCGATGATAAATCTGCAAGGAGCAACATTAGTTCACAGTTAGTTCATGAAGAGAAGATTAATATAGTATCTATTTAGGCTGCAATCTTAACCTCATATACCGAATATTAAGTCTCATTGAATTTAGTGGGACTTACTTCTGAGTAGATATGGTAAGAATTGCAGTCTTTTTTGCCTATCAATCCTCCACATCACTAAATAGACAGAAACATAAGCACATAACTTAAAAAGGTGGTATTCAGTAAGTTTTATTCACAGTAAACCCACTGAAATTAGCCATGTCCATTAATTGTAGTGGATTTACTCTGAGTAAAACTTAGGTGAATGCCACCCAAAATGCTTGATTCTCTGTTGTTGCTGGTATTTACATTTCAAAGTGGATAACACAAGTATACAGGTTGCTGACAATCAGCTAAAGACAATTGTGTTTGCTGTTCTGTATTATTTACGACTAGGTTTATCCAGAATCTGTTGCTTTCCAGGTAGGCACTGATGCCTGCCTACTGACACCTCAGGATCTGCAAGGTTTCTGTTTTGCTCTAAACAGAGTAAGAGAGAAAAATTATCTATCCACACACCTTACTTCATAATGGCACAATACATATAATATATAACGAGCTGTAGGATAAATCAATTTGACCTCTTTTGGCCCCAATTTTTCATTGGGCTCTATATGCGTTTTGAAAGACAGCTTGAGGGAGGGGGAGAAGGTGTAGGAAAATACGGCCAGGAGGAAAGTCCAATGAAAGTAGTAGGGAGAAAAATAGAAATCAATTCAGGTGTATGCGCTTTTTTTTTTAAGATGAGGGGGGAGAGAAGAGTTGGAGAAAAGGGCAGAGAGGAAGACCTGTCAGTTGTATAACAAAAGGGAGAAAGAATAAAAAATAAATACATTTTGAAAGAGCAATCTGCCACTAAGGATTGAAGGGACTTTAGAGAACAGTTGATAAAAGGGTAATTCAGAACACTGTACTAACTTTATCAGAACTTTTCATTGGAAACATATAGAGTTAGACCTGTTAAATGAAGCACGATAAAAAGGCAGTGTATCTTTAAGAAACCACAAAGTACCAGCAGCTTTGCTAGCCTACATGTGACTGGGTTCCGGGTGAAAGAGCTAGGAAATAGCTCCTAAAGCTTGAAGCTTATAATCTCTGCACTTGTTTGGATATTCATTCACTGTTCTACTTTCAATGTTTAATTAATGCCTCTATTTGTGCATGGCCTTCTCAAAGGATTAACATTAAGAGGAACTAATAGGAATTCTATAAACGAAGAAACTGAGGTTGCATTGAAGCAGAAGGATGGAATAACATTAAAAACAACCTCCGTCCCGTCACATTCGGTTGCAGTTTTCTTTTGGGATCTCCAGCCACTTGGTAAAAGGGAAACATGCTAAAGCTGATGAAATATATCATGAACATTTGCAACAAATGGGAGAACACCTTCATAAACATCTGTATTAAAGGTGTGAAAGCAAAAAAGGTAAATGCTAAACGACATATGTCTATAACAAGATGCAAGAGAAACACTAAATTTGTTCAGCTCTTGTGGAAAGCATAATAATCATTGCCATCATCGCACTACTATCAGTGTGCATGGCACAAGTGGCCAGATATCCATTCTGAGGAGCTTACAATCTAAATTTGATACGGTTAATTTGGTGGTTGATATTAATATTTATGGCCACATTAATACTTCCAGAGTAGTGGAATAGCCTTTGGTGCTGAAACCACTCTAAGCCCCTGAAAGTACTGTTATTTTATGGAAATATCAGATATATCACTTTTCCTCTTTCGAAAGCTATTCATTCTTTTCTCCCATATAGGATATTTTCTACAGCCTCCTATCGTCTATATGATGACATTGAAGCTTCCATTGTAACATGGTGCTCTTTTGTCCCCTCACCCCAAATACTGTTCCTGGCAACCTTGAAAATATTAGCTATGAGAGCATAATTTTTTAAAAAGTTCTTCATATTCTAGATGTTTTTAGATGTTTTTATTTATCCTGGGCTCCTTTGGGATAAAAGGCAAGATGGGAATATGATTGAGATATTCTACATATGCCTTCCTTGTTTTCTGTCCTTTTTGCCATTCATTGCTGTATTATAAGGTTGCCTCCTTTTCGACTTCCAAATACATTTATTCCATTTTCCCAACGCAGGCCCCCTTGATAACATTTGCTTCAATCTGATTTCCAACTGTTAAGAGATTTGTTTATTCACTTTCTTGGTCTGGAGCCCAATCCTTCTGCATCAATTTTGTTACCACCAAAGGCAGCAGGAAGAGAAGTCAGATGGTATTTTTGCAGCCATTTGTTACTGCTTCACTGAAGAATTCACAGTTCTTTGCACAGATTGTCTTCTGCTGGGAGAATTCATGTTTTTCCCCCTTTTCTTGTCAGCTTTAATTGAGGAAGCCTCTCTGTGTGTAGACATTTCACTGTATGTGTGCACAGAGGGGGGAATGCTAGGAAAGTTATATAACTCACACTTTGCCAGTGCAATATTTTGTTTGCACATTTGATAATTACTTTGATTGCAAATCTGGAAGACGCTCCCCAGAACATCTTTGAAGATAAAGATCAAGTACAAATGGAAGTTGCTGGGTTGGTGAGGCAAGCTGCTTCTATTGAATTATTTGAGAACTCAGATAGCTATGTGAACTGAATGTTATCACTGGCCCATCTCGCCCAGTATTATCAACTTTGACAGCAGTGGCTCTCCTGGAATTTAAGCAGAGGTCCATCCCATTAATTGCTGCCTGGTTCTTTCAACTGGAGACTTTGAAGGTAGAACTTAGGACCTTCAGCATTAGTGATGTGCCACATTCTTGCACCTCCCCCTTCCTATTTATAAGAGAAAGAAATTGTATTTTAAAAATGGAAGAGAAATCTCATTGATTCGTGGGAGGTTCACAGGTTTTCCGTTGTGCTTATCTTACTTTTGAAGTGTTTGTGAGTGCCTTTCCTTTCCTTTTCTCTGATTTACATGCCATCTTTACAGTAATCTGTACTCTGCAGCTTTCCCTAAAACCATGTGATGGCCTCAGCCACATTTTCATGTAAACAAAGGAAGGGGAGGAGGTTGCCTACTGTATGCCTCTGGTCGCTGTTCATATAGAAAGTGTTTTTTCACTTAAAATCAGCTAGTGCTGCAATCTCAGGCATTTGGTAGCCAGCCCTGTACTCTATCCCTGTTCACATTTTTCAATTACAGCTCGGGGGGGGGGGGGAGCTGAGAGGCAACTCCTTCCATGGGGATTTTTTTTTTTTTCCAGATCAGGAAGCTCAAGGAGCCAAAGAGGCTGTAGAGTGCTGGAGAAATATTTAATGGAAAGAAAAAAAACACACACACAGGATGCAAGAAGGCAGTGATTCCCATTCCAATCTGAATTTGACACATTCAACACTGTTTCCATTCTGATACAGTTCAGTTTCTGTCAATACTATGTTATTCATCTCACTGTCCACTATTCAATGTAAAATTACCTAAATGACTTAAAAATACAAAAAAACCCCATTCTTGTTTGCATACTTGAAGAAATCAACAACAATTTGAATGAGTACCAATCCTATTTGATTGAATGATTTCTATTCCTGATCACAGACAAACACATAAAGTGTGTCAGTTTCCATTTCATTTTCCATTTTCATGGGGATTCTCTGACATTCCTACACAACACCCACTCAAGGCTCCTTTGGAACAATAAAGTCAGCAACTCACCAAAATTTGAGAGAGATTCTAAAGGGCCATGACCATGAAACAGGAAAATAGATACATCTTTTGCTGAGAAACTAATCTTTCAATAAATCAGAGGGCAGGTTTAGACCTAGCACTAATCTTAAAGTCCAAATGCAGCCACTATCTCTCAATTTTCCATACAAAAAAGGATGGTAATTATTTAGCAGATCAAAGAGTACTCGCAATGACCAAAACAAGGATGTAAATTGTAAAGAATATTAAAAGATATTGAGATGATGGATACTCCTCTTAACACCTGTAAGGTGTTAAAATATGGGAGTCAAAAAGGTGCTAGATTAAGTAAATCAATCTATAGCATCTAAGATCCCCACTAAGTAATCAAAGAATCTCTCTCTAATTCTTCAATAAAGTTCACAGTTTTCCTTAAAGATAAATAATTACACTGCTTCTTCATTAATTTGTCGGTAAATTCTATTAGACTTTGAATCTTTATATCCTGGAAATGTATCTGAAGCTAAATGAACCTCATTACACACTTTTCATGAATGTGATAATGGGGGTAAATGCACAAATCACAGCCTATCATAATTAATTGCTGAACTCCCAATATTACAAACTTTAAATTTGCACTACTATTTAAAATGATAAATTTATTAATGGGAGACTTTCTCTGCTGAAGTCTACATACATTGGTAGCAGTCTGGGGTACCTTCTTAATGCAGCTTTTAAATAGTATAGAGAGATAAACACAACAAGATTTTTATCAAGGTTTTTGATAAATGAATGTCTTTGCAAAATTTTACAGCTAAAAAGGTTATTTACTTAAAGAGAGATTTTTCTGTATGTGTAAAGGTCAGATTTTTTAGATTGCTGTGAAATTGCTTCTGCCTTTTAGCAAATCTTCCAAGACGGCTTTTCTCCTTGCAGTGTTGACAAGGACATGGAAGGACATGGCCTAAAGAAATCAAATGAGCTGCATAAACTCTTGTCTGGAGTCTTCTGGAACAGTAGAGCATGATCCAGCCAAAATCAGCTAGGCTCTACCAAGAGCAGATGATGCGGCAAAATTGTTCCTCAACTGCTGCAGTTTAGATTCCAGGCATGTTGTGTATGGTGTGTGTGTACTGCATGACAGAATCTTCCATATATACATTCTGCTCTGGTTTTTTCCCCAGGGGATATTTAAGGGTATGCAGTACCGGCACCCTTGTCCCCCCCCCTCCAATGTTAAAAGTGTGGCACTTAATGGTGAGTACCAGCACATCTATTTTTAAGTGCTGCATTAGGGTGCAGGGGGAGAGAGGCTAGTTCTAGCACTCTCATAAGCATGGCATCATATAGGAGAGACAAAAATACATGCCTTTTGAGATCTTTCTCAGTCTGCATCCTTATTTGAATTGTTTTAAATGTGTTTTTATTGTTTATTGTTTTCCCACCCTAGCCTCCTTTGAGAGGAATAGCAGGATATAAATTTAATAAATAAATAAAAGGGATTAGACAGATCCCAAGCATACAGTTAAAGCACCGTTAAAGCACCTATAGTTCTTCTTTTTAAGGGTGCTGGGAATTATAGCTCTGTGAGGAGTAAACTAAAATTCCCAGGGGAATTTGGGGGAAGCCATGTGCATGTCTGCATCCCCCCCCTTCTTCTGTTGTTTCCTTCTGTCTAGTTCAAGTGTTAAACCACTTCAGGAGGAATATATCACACCTGTTCTTTGTAAAGTGCCATCTTTATATAGGTGGCGCTGTATGGATAAACCAAAAATGCAGCAGGGCTCTTCTTATGTTGTATCTTAACCTCACTCAATGTCTTGACTCTGCATTAAATTTATATTCCATGCTTGTTCCCAAAGCAGTCCAGGATGGCAAACACCAAGATATAAACTTATTAAAGACATATTTAAAACAATTCCAATGTAGACGGTACACACGAAAAAAAAAATCTCATCTGAAAAGGCTTGTTGAAAGAGGAAAGTCTTCAGTAGGCACCAAAAAGACAACAGTTCTGTAGACCAGAGCAACTCCACACACACACACACATCCCTGAAACCTGTGCTAATACTAAGCTGAATATACAGGTGGACAGAGCTGGGTCAGGATCAACTCCCAGCTCACCCACCCAGGTTTGGTAGTATATGCCAAATCAGCATTCTCATCCTTTATCAAATTACTTGATTCCTTTTGGTATTTTTGTTAACTCTGCTAGTTTGGACCAGTGTGGCTAGACCTACAGAAACCCATCCTCTAGCAGCATAGTTAGGAATGGATTGGGAAATGTTTCTCTAACAACATCTGAACTAAATTCATCCAGGAATTCATGTTCTAGAATGGCTCATTCCTCAGACACAGTGAAATAATTTGTAGACAAGTATACAAATTTAAAGCCTTGACCAAATATGATCCAGAAAGCTGTCTGTGGACAAATGCTGGCTCCCTTGGCCTGAAAGCGAGATGAGTACCACACCCCAATCAAGGGCACCAACTTTTTCCTCACTGTATTTGATTAGGGATTAATGAATCTGTGAATTTTGGTTTCTCTCAGTTTCTTATTTTTCAAATCTTAAATTCAGTTGTTCACACTTCCACAGCAATTCACAGTTTTCTTCATGCACCAGCATTTTGGCATGAATTTATCCATAAGTGTGTATATGAAGCAGCAAAAATTTAGAAGGTTAGCTGTGTTGAGAAAAAAATGAGAATTGGGTAAATTCTCATTAAAATGCAAAAAATTAAAAATAAATCTGTTTTATCCCCATACCTTCTGTGGTTAAGGCATTTGAGCCTTTTTATTTTGATAAGGTTTTCCAGGGGTGTTTTTGTAACATCCTCTTCTCACAACAACTGTGCCTATCATTTGTTATTTCCAAATGTTCAAGTTCAGTGAAAGTTTGACTAGATGCTGAAGATGCTCACAAATGCCTCTAATAGATCTTGCAAGCTGCAGTCTACTGCTACAGTCTGTACAGTGCACTGCACGTAGTGTTTGCACCATGTCATGTTTCAGCTGCAGGGTACAATTTACTTCAAGGGGGGCTTGCAAGTCTCTTAATAGCATCACTCCACATTCAAAGTAATAACTGAAAAGACATGGAGTGCAATTCAAAAGGGCATCGCTGTGACTAAGTCTCACTTGTGATACTGTAAATACTGGAACATTTTCTGAATGTGTGAAATATTAGATCAGTGTCGGATAGAATATTCTATTAATTGAAATTACATGTCCTTATATTTGTCCAAGCCTGTTTAAAAATGCAAAACATTTTGTACCATCAAGGTTATTCTGGGAGAGTTTCTGTGCACATTAAATTGAGGTTAAAATGGTTGGTAAGTGCAGGGTTATATAGTAATTGCACCACTGTTCCTGAAACCACAGATTGCATACATTTGCCAAGTCTTCAGAGAGATTTTTTAGTACAAATGAGAATTCATATGCATTCTCGCCTTAAATTAGAGCTATCTGAAGGAATGTAATAGCATTAGCATTTAGGACACTGGTGATAAAATCAACCACTGGTAGCAAATAATTATTACTGAACACCATACCACTGTTGTCTTCACACAAGATTTGGCTCATCACCAGCTCCGCCCCAAACACATATATGAACCCTCTCTTGCCAACTCTAAGATAAAGCTCATGGGGAAGAAGTAATGAAAGTGCTGTCCTACTGACTCATTTGTCCTCTCATTATCAAAGGAGGAAGGATGGATTGAGGAGAAGTTTGTGAAGGACAAACCAGTTATAAAATTTTACCATGGTATGCTAGCAGTTGCAGTCCATGTGACGCAATCATAAATCATATTTTCTGCTGCCAGGTCTGATCTGACAGGACCAGAAGAACAAAGCGGCTGCAATGTCCTCTTTGGGAGCTGGCACATTTGCACATTCACGCTAAGCCATGATTTGGTGTACAGCTATGTGTGAATGTGGCTGTGGAATCCAACAAGTCAACTTCCTCTGTGGAGGCAGGAAACAGAAGTAAAAGATCAACATACTCTCACACACAAAATCATCAGCATAAAACTTTCAGGGGGAGGGGCATCACCCAAAGATTATTTTCTTTATGAAGAGAGCAAATTTTTGCAAATTTCCCCCCTCTGCTTCAATTCATCTTTACATACATGGCACAGAGCATATGTATTTGTCTTGAAACTTTGGTTGCTGTTTAAAAAAAATAGGGAGCAGGGAATGCTATGATTCTTCCAAGCATACATTAACAAAAGGAAGAAAGGGGGGAAAGGGGGGAAAGTTGTTATTGTAACAACTGGATTTTAACAAAAACATAGTTTAGCAAAAACAAAACAAATTCCTTCCAGTAGCACCTTAAAGACCAACTAAGTCAGTTCTTGGTATGAGCTTTCGTGTGCATGCACACTTCTTCAGATACACTGAAACAGAAGTTTCCAGACCCTTCTATATAGTGAGAAGGTGGGGAGGGGTATTACTCAGAAGGGTGGTGGGAATGGGTGATTGGCAGATAGCTGTGATGAGCCTGTTGACGACTCTTAGTTTAGCAAAGAAGAGAAAAAGAAGATTCTATCACAATTCAGACTGCTGGGTTTCATAACAGTAAGAATTTCTAGATTTTATCTGATGTCCTACCATTTTACTGCTATTAATTCAAGTTAAATTACCTTTAATACTGCTGCTCAAGCATTACATTATCGAGATTCAACACTGCAGTATTTTATAAATTCAAACTGTTGAAACATTGTTGATTACTGCTGCTGATCTAGCATAGCTGATCCATAGGCAGGTGGTAATACTATTTTAAATGTGCGGTTATATCCTGCCCTTTATGCTGCATACCCTCATCAACCACAATGTGCTAGCATTTGCCATGGCACCTCATAAACAAAGGGGGAAAGTGCCCATGGCTGAATATAGATTTGTCTGCCTTATAGAGCAGCTATTCCCCATGTCTGTGTCATTGTTTCCATTCAGCTGAATTAAAAAGCAGAAGAGGATGGTGCTTTCAAGAAATGAAGAAGGAAGAGAGTGCAGTATCCACAGGCGGAGTCTGGCTCCGTGTAACTCACTGTGAGCATCTTAATTGACGGGCAAGCATGCCAAAGTTTCACAAGCACTAATTTGTTATGAAGCACGGGGTTTCACTTCCTTCAAATTAGAGATAATTGGAAAACATCATCTAGGAATCACATACTATTTACAGCCAGTAGCACCACAAATTAATGGACATGTTCAACTTTACCTTGTGAACGATTCTTGAATTATCATGAACTGAATGCTTAGAGAAGAACACCCAAATGCCATGGCTCCAATCCGAGGCCATTTATGCCCCTAAAGCTGAACAGACCAAGATTTACTCTCAGAGATACAAGCCCCAGATTGCACTGTTTACCCTCTTGAAACAAACGGGGCCACTTAGTTGCAGCTAACTTCTTCCCCCGACCTCTCCCCATAGTCATTTTCCCCTTCCCCATAACAGAAATGAAGCGTAACTCAACGACTGCAGTCCTTTATACACTTACTTGAGAGTAAGTCCCTTTGAGATTTACATGGCTTACTTCTGTATAGAAATAGACAGAATTGCTCCATTAGTCATCTTCAATGCACCAGACTCAATTATTTCTCTGGTAGGGCAAGTCAATGGATTAATCACCACCTGCCTCCCTGTTTAAAAAACACAAGGGCTTATATTCTCCCTCTTGCCACCTTTATGTAGCTTTAATTGAATCAGCAAGGAGGCCACATACAACTTCGATACTACTTTTAACAGCCACAGTTTTCCCTGAATAATTATGGCAGCTGTAATTTGTTAAGGGTTCTGTGAGGAGACCCCCTAGTCCCCTCGCAAAGCAGTTTAACAATAAAGCCCTCTTTACAGCGAACTCTGGGAATTATAGCCGTGGAATGGAAACAGGGGTTTCCTAACAACTCTCAGGACCCTTAACAAACTACAGCTCCCACAATTCTTTGGGT
Organism: Podarcis erhardii; assembly: GCF_964252035.2. Classification (NCBI taxonomy): domain Eukaryota; kingdom Metazoa; phylum Chordata; class Lepidosauria; order Squamata; family Lacertidae; genus Podarcis; species Podarcis erhardii. The sequence continues at coordinate 47,662,129 of NC_138498.1, read as the reverse complement.
GGCGCTGTGGCTGTTAAAGTGGCATTATAGTGTTTTAAATGCATGGTGTGAATGTGGCCTTAGATTCCACACACTATACAGATTCCCATTTGCGGTTCCATCTTAACCCAGCCTCCTATCCCTACTGATATGACATGAAGTTTTATCACTAACCACAGGATAATCAGGAAGTAAGAACATGGGCTGATCTTGAAAGCAATAAAGTTAATTGAAATTGCCAGGATATTTGTTGAAAGAGACTGAGTTGCAATTGGGGGAACCTGGTCGTTCGGATGGGCACTGATGCGTAACATAACATTGTATAGTAGTATATTCAAGTGCTGTATGGAATAATTGAGGCAACACTTAAATTCCACAGTAGACAATCAGTTTTTTGTGGTGTATCCCCTGCCCTGCATATATCCCTACAAAGACAACAATTTAAAAAATTGGGATCTAAATTCAAAGCACAGCCTAGAGTTGTTAATAGATTTCCACCCTCTTTCTCTCTAACTTCTTTCCAGTGCATGTGTTCAGCTTGCAAGGAAGGGCAGTCAAAAATGAAATGAGGTTTTTGCCACTATTCTCACCCTGCTAATTTCTTTTCAAATACAAAAGCCACATACACATGGGATGCTTAATATATAACAATGAAAAATAAATGACATACATTTTTCATAATGTTTTGGGAACCAGCATAATACCTAGCAGGGCCAACATTTATTTAAAGGAATAAATCTGTGGAGCCCCACTAGCAGATTATATCATCAAACAGAACAAGTTTAGACATAAAATAAAAAATGTAATTTAAAATCAAATAATGTGGCCATTATTTTAGAAATGGGAAGCAAACAAATATAAGGTCCAGAGGATAAATGGCTGAACTGAAATGAATTTGTTCAAGGTAAACAGACTAGATATGTAATAGTATGTATATGATTGACTGGGTGTACCAGTGAAGAAAAAATGAATATTGGCTTTAGCCGTTATAAAGAGCTCCTATTTCTGCGTCTGGGATCATCTTACATTCCTGATACAATCCCTGTCCCCCAAAACCTGAATTTTTCACATGTACAGTAGTGCCCCGCAAGACGAATGCCTCGCAAGACAAAAAACTCGCTAGACGAAAGGTTTTTTCGTCCGCGATTTGCCTCGCAAGACGAATTCCCCTATGGGCTTGCTTCGCAAAACGAAAACGTCTCGCGACTTTGTTTCCTTTGTGTAAAAACCGTTAAAACCAAGGGTGCTTAGCTTGAGCAGCTGCAGTTGCGACCTGACTTCGAGGAGCAACTGTTAGCACGTGGTTTGGTAGCCTTTTCTCAGACTTTGCTCACTTTTGAAGATTTTCCAAAACTTTTCCAGAACTTTTCCAGAACTTCTCTTTCATCCATTTGGTAAGTTAAACTTTTAAAACTTTTTTGGGGGGTTTTGGATTTTGGGTTGGGGTGTTTGGGATTCAAGGACTTGGTGTTGGGAAGGGGTTTGCGATAATCTGGGGGCTTGTGGGCCTTTTTTGGGAATTTTTATGATTTTCTGTGACCACTGGGCCAGGTTGGTTTTTTTTTGAAAATTTTTCTGAGTTTGAATTTCTGAGTGCTGGCTGGCTAGGGGAACAGTTGGGGAGGTTTCTGCAGAAATCTGGGACCATGTGGGGTTTTTTGGGGAATTTTTATGATTTTCTGTGACCACTAGGCATGGTTGTTTATTTTCAATTTTTTTTTTCTGAGTTTGAATTTCTGAGTGCTGGCTGGCTAGGGGAACAGTTGAGGAGGTTTCTGCAGAAAACTGGGACCATGTGGGGGTTTTGGGGGAATTTTTATGATTTTCTGTGACCACTGGGCCAGGTTGTTTTTTTTTGAAAAATTTTCTGAGTTTGAATTTCTGAGTGCTGGCCATGTTGTTATTTTTTGAAATTTTTTTTTGTCTGGGTGGGGAAGCAGTTGGGGAGGGGTTTGCAGCAGTTGGGGAGGGGCTGGGGGAGGGGTTGGGGAGGGGTTTGCAATTTCTGTGTTGTGGGTGGGTTGGTGCGTGTCTGTGGGAGCAGTTGAGGTTTTTGAAGACATTGGTGATTTTTGAAGCTTTTCCTAAACTTATTTTGCAGCCATTTGAGGTTTCTGAGGACTTCGGTGGTTGATTGTTGAAGCTTTTCCAGAACTTCTCTTTCATCCATTTGGTAAGCTAAACTTTTAAAACTTTTTTGGGGGTTTTTGGATTTTGGATTTGGGGTTGGGGTGCTTGGGATTCAAGGCCTTGGTTCTGGGTTTTAATTTCTGTGTGGTGGGTGGCTGGCTGCTTTTGTATTTTTTGGGTTTGAAGCACATCACTGATTTTTTTTTCTGTTTCTGAGTTTACGAAGGTAGGAGCTGTGCTGCCATGGGACCCAAGAAGACTGCTGCTGCAGTGGCCGGCGAGAGGAAGAAGGAGAAGGTGACGCTGGAAATGAAGAAGGAGATCATCTGAAAGCACGACGGCGGAATGCGTGTGACGGACATCGCCAGGGAGTACGGCAGGAACCCATCGACCATCGGGACCATCCTGAAGATGAGGGAGAAGATCCTGGCGATTGATGCAGCCAAGGGAGTCACCAGGATCGTGAAGAACCGCCCAGCTGTCCTGGAGGAGGTCGAGAAGTTGCTGCTCATCTGGATAGAAGAGAAGCAGCGTGCAGGGGACACAGTGTCTGAGGCCGTCATTTGTGAGAAGGCCAAGGCCTTGCACGCTGACCTCATCCGGGAACAGCCAGGAACCTCAGCCGAGCCAGAAGTCTTCAAGGCTAGCAGAGGTTGGTTTGACCGGTTCAAGACAAGATCTGGCATCCACAGCGTGGTCAGGCATGGAGAGGCTGCCAGTTCTGATGTTCCTGCGGCTGAAGACTTTGCAGCGGAGTTCCTGGAGGTTGTGACGACGGAGGGCTACGTTCCGCAGCAGGTCTTCAACTGCGACGAGACCGGGCTGTTTTGGAAGAGGATGCCCAAAAGGACTTTCATCACTCAGGAGGAGTCCAGGCTGCCTGGCCACAAACCCATGAAGGACCGCCTGACCCTGCTCTTCTGTGCCAACGCAAGCGGCGACCTGAAGATCAAGCCCCTGCTGGTGTACCACTCGGAGAACCCACGGGCCTTCAAGAGACACAAGATCGACAAGGAGCGGCTGAGTGTCATGTGGCGATCCAACAGCAAGGCTTGGGTCACACGTGTGCTGTTTGTGGACTGGGTCAATCTTGCTTTTGGCCCTGCTGTCAAGCAGTACCTGCTGGACAACGACCTGCCGCTGAAGGCTTTGCTTCTGATGGACAATGCTTCTGCCCATCCTAAAGGCCTTGAGGTGGACTTGTTGGAGGAGTTCAGCTTCATCAACATCATGTTCCTGCCGCCTAACACCATGCCACTGCTCCAGCCGATGGATCTGCAGGTCATCGCCAATTTCAAAAAACTCTACACCAAGGAGCTTTTCAGGCGATGCTTCGAGGTGACTGACTGCACCACCATCACCCTGCGGGAATTCTGGAAGGACCACTTCGACATCGTCACCTGCTTGAAGATGGTCAACACGGCCTGGAAAGGGATCAGCCGGAGAAATTTGAATTGCGCTTGGCGCAGCCTGTGGCCGGACTGTGTGGCACCAAGTGACTCTGATGCACCAGAGTCAACAGTGGTGCAGGACATTGTTGCCTTGGGGAGGACCATGGGCCTGGAGGTCACGGAGGAGGACGTCTGCGAGCTGGTGGAGGGGCACGACGACGAGCTGACCACCGTGGAGCTGGTCGAACTGCAGGCAGAGGCTGCGCAGGAGCAGGCCTCACTGGAAGAGGAGGAAGCAACTGAGGAACGGCTGTCCTCTGAAAGACTGAGGGACATTTGCCAGAAGTGGAAGGAGGTGCAGACTTTTGCAGATCTACACCACCATGAGAAGCACGTGGCACATGACGCTGGGAACTTTTATGATACGAGGGTCATGTCGTCTTTCAGGGAGCTGCTGAAAAGGCGGATAAAGCAGCAGACTATGGACAGGTTCTTGACCAAGAAGCAAAGAGTGGAAGAGGAGCCTTCTTCGAGTGGTCCCCCAGAGTCTTAGAAAATGTACTGTACACTTTGTTGATTTTTAAATGTTTTTCTGTCATGTTTATAAAGTTAATTTATTTTCCCTTCAATTTTTGAACTGCTCTTTACAGTATGTGTGACTTTAAAGAGCAGTTAATAAACTGTTGTTGTACCAAATTTGGCTTTGTTTGGACTTTTTTTGACCATAGGAACGCATTAATTGATTTTCAATGCATTCCTATGGGATTTCGTGCTTCGCAAGACGAAAAATTCGCTAGACGACAAAAATTGCGGAACGAATTAATTTCGTCTTGCGGGGCACCACTGTAGATAGAATCAGAAGACCCTATTTTACAAACCTTGCATTAGAAACATTAATGCATTAATGCAAACTAATGTAATACAAAGCATTTTAAGAGTCAGTGTGTTTAAACACTGGGAGACGGTACTTTTGTTTTACGAGCACACACAACAAAACAAAATGAAATCAGCATACAATTTATTTCCTACTTGGGTGAATGTTTATTCACAAGCTATTGTTTAACAGCACAGGCTGAAAGCCAGCCAGCTGCAATGTATTTTTCTCAGCAGTTGATTTCACTCCATGGATGTGTGCACAGCGCTTGATGCCTTTGGTGACAAATGTGTCTTACGCCCCACAGCCATGCATGGTCCCAGTGTAATTGGCATATACGTTACCCAACATGGTTTAACAATTTCTTTGTTAAATACCTTTTTCTCTGTGCCGATGTCTCTAAATTGAAATCAATGAAGAGAAGCACAAGGGCACCATATGAGTTCTTATGCTTGCAACAAGATGCACCAGGCATTCCAAATGATGGAAGTTTATAAAATGTTTCTAGCTTATTATATGGGATGATAAAAAAGGTAGAAATATGAACTGCCAAAACCAAAATTCACAGTTCTATGGCAGCTATTTTACTTATGTGAGGATATTAGATTGTTTCACAATAATCTACATATTTCTCCTCACAAAAACAACAGCCAAGCCTGGGTCAAATAATCACACAATCAAACCAAAATGGCTGTCTCTCATTAGGTATTTGTAGAGAACAGAAATCATTAAGGTCGTTGATGGCTGGTAAATACTTCAAGAAAATGGGATTTGGGTCACCTCCCACCGGCCTAGTAGAAACACTTCTGTGAACTTGGCTTAAGAGCAATAGAGATTTCAGACATCTCACATGAAACATCTTTAAATGTATTTCAAGTGTCTGCTGTTGATTTGGGAGGATGCTATTTCAGAAGGACAAGTGTAGTGGGTATATGTCTATGGGGCTGTCCCTAATGGTCACTTATCAAACACATTGAGGAGGGCATACCCTTAATGTAGTCTTTGCCCCAAGTGGGGAGAGTCTAAAACTGAAGGTCTGAAGGCAGGGGCGAGCAATGCACTTCCTTTTTGTTTTTCATGGCTGGACCATTTCTGGTGAAGTTTGGACTGGTAGCAACAATTCCCCGCTGTAAGGTTGGTGGGCCCCTCCTCAGAGACTGATGGAATATGATGTACTCCTGAGCGCTCTGGAGGATTTTATAGTGAGAAAACTGATTGTCCGTTCAAAGCTCTGGTCATACTACTCTGCATTTTCTTCTCCTCAGTCTGTGGTAACCAATGAATGTGGCACAAAGAAAAACATGTAACCTCCTGATGTCAGCCATATTGTGAAATGCTATTGGGGGGTGGGGTTGACAATGACATGTATGTGTGCCATTTATTTACTTATTTGCACTAGCTGTGAATTTCTGGCGTTGTCTTCTCTTTAAAAGGAATGCCTTCAAATGTAGCTGGTACAGTTTATAGGAATTTGGAAGCGTTCCCAGGCACTAATATTAGTGATGCTGTCAAAGTTTGATGATCCTGATTCGCATCGTGACTTTGCTAAACCCACAATATTCTTAATGTATTTTGAGGCAATCTCCCAACATTCCTGGAAATTATATTTTTTTTCTGCATGCAAATGAAATGGAGAATATTGCAATTGTTTTGTAGTAGGCACACTACTATGTTGAGCACAGGTTGGCACATGGTCATTCACTGCTGAAACTTAACCAACTCTAAAATGTACATATATTTAATGGCTGAGCCATAGGCAGCTATCATTTGTCCCCAGCTACATCAGTACCCTTATTAGAAAGGGAGAGCAGGTCAACCAGCGTGCCCCCCCCCGGGTTTATCCTCCTGTCCCATGAACCTTTCACTGTCAGCTGGTGAAAGCATTTTTTCTCCCAGACTACCTCTGCCAAACAGCCTGAAACTCTATTAGGTCTCTTCGAGAATATTTCAGGGTAATGTGCAGTTTGACTTTTAGACATGGGGTGAGTGGAATAATAGGTCTGATGAACCAAAGTCAAAAGCTTGCTAAAAGTATAAGAAATTGTTCTTAGGACAAAAAATGTTTTAAGATAGAACTAGTTGCATGCAAACAAACCCACAGGATCAATAGAGTAGAGAAAATAAAACACATCACTGAAACTGTTTCTTAGCAGCTACAATTCTGCTTAAGTAAAGGTCTTACAGTTAGAATTCTTGAAATATTACTGTAAGTTGCAGCTCCCTCCAGCTAGCAATATTCCAGTGTCAACATGTTCTTTTGTGTTTTTTTACCCTGAGATCCACACCATCTAAAAGTCATCCCAAGTAATAGGCTAATTATACCCTCTAGCTACCTTTGATCATAACAAGTTCTCACTCCTGTCATCAACCATGTTGCAGCATTCTGCACTGGTCTTTCTCTGGATTGATTCAGAGCCCAAAACTCCCCAGAATACCAAGCAGCCACTCTGGCTCCACTATGCCAGGAAGGATGCTTGGGAGCAATCATGTCAACTGCTCATTTCATCTTGCCAGTCCATAGCCAGACCAGAGCAATGGGTTTGTGTATGTGTGTCATTGTCAGCAGCAGTACATTAAGGCAACTGTTTTGTTTGGCTCTCAGTTCTGAATTCCTGAAGAAGGCACAGAAAAGGCAATATTTGGATTGGCCATGGTGATTTTAAAAGGCATGGATGTGAAGATATCACAGTATAAATGAGCACAGATACTGAGACTCCCTGCTTTTGCAACCTTAATGTGAATATTCTGAACGGTGAGCTCTGCACGCCTTGAATGAAATAAGAGGGAAAAGTGGGAAGCAGAAATAAAGATCATAGAGTTCATACCTAAATGATGATCTGATTCATGGTCACATTTACGTGTTCCAGAAGAAGCTGAAAATATACATCCCCTCTATATGTTGGTGCTTGGTTTCATGAATTCTAAACAAAGATCCCTGTGTTGGTGACAAAGCTGCTTGATTTTGCTTTCTTTCTGACTTAAATGTAGGCAGAATGTAAAATATTTGATACTAAGTCTGACTACACTTTAAAGTTGAACTAATTATATATATATATATATATATATATTTGCTTTCGTAGATTTTCACGGGTACAGGAATGCAGGTTTTGGTGTCCTCGGGTGTCTTCCCGTGTAAAAGTTGGGGTGTCTAGGCGACGTTTCGACGAGGTCTAGGCGACGTTTCGACCTCGTCGAAACGTCGCCTAGACACCCCAACTTTTACACGGGAAGACACCCGAGGACACCAAAACCTGCATTCCTATACCCGTGAAAATCTACGAAAGCAAATATATATATATATATATATATATATGGTGCTGACTAGATTGACTTGACTGATCATAGCAAACTGAATTGTATTTTTGTAAGGCTCTTCAAGAGGCAGCCAAATAAATAGCTTTTTCCCTGCTGCATGGTTTGCTGTTTGCTTAAGCAAAAATCCAATTTCTAGAGAAGACTCCACGAGGGCTAAATTCCCTGCCATTTACAAGTGTCCCATTAGAGTAGCTTTCTATATGGAAATAACATTCCAAGACAAGGAGAGAAACACTAGGTCTGGGGTCCACTGTTCCTGATGTATTTTATTATTTCTTTTCCATTTGAAGAGTAGAGCTGTGTTCCCATGAGAAAGACACAAAAAAGGGGAGGGAGTAATGTTTGAATACAAATGTCTCAAGGAACTGAAGCATCTTTAAAAGTAAAATCTCTTTCTTGGTATGCATCAAGGACAAGGAGAAAACTGACAGCTTCAGACTCAAGCTGCCTCCTGTTAAAAGCTTTTTAAATTAGGGATTCAATGTAAAACTCCTGCTGGAAAAGCATACATGAGAGGTGCCGAGATCTGGACTTGATTACTGGTGCTTTCTTAGATGTAGTGCAATCATTTATTTGAAAACAAGTCCTTTAAAAATAAAATGTTGTGATGGTATGGCAGTTAGATGTTCATGGTTTAGCAGCAAAAAACCCCACATACATATGAGTTACCAATGTTATCGTGTGCCAAAAGCAAGTTAAATAACAACAGCTTCCCTTGAAAAAGCATGGATGTGCATTTAATTTAGAGCTAAGACAAGATGTATGTAACATCCAGTGTCTTCCATCATTGCATAATTAATACTGAAGAAACATGTTTTCACAAGTCTGTTGTGACTTTTTTAACAATGCTGTCTGCTTAACACTGCAAGTCGCACTTAATTGGATGTGCTTTTTAAAAACATGTAATTCTTTTTTATATCTTTTCTTCTTTTCTTTTCTGGTGAAGGAGTAACTCTACAGGCTTCTGGGAGCAATTAAAAGAAGGAGGAGGGGGAAAAAGTTCACAGCCCAAAGGCATCCCCTAGCCTAGAATTCTTAAATGGCATGTCCTTGCCAAACAGCCACCTGTAACAGAGGAAGTGGGCAAATGGGTCCTGTTACTTAAACATGCAGCAGCATTCCCCCAGCTTCATTTTTCTTACAATGGATTTCTGAGCTAAGGATATTCATTCATTCAAAAAACAAAAAACTCAGCATCAAAACCATTACACCATCAAGTGCATGAAGCCAAATTCATGGGCAGAGCAATCCAAAATGCTGGAGGGAGGGAGGGTTCCCATATTTCAAGAGATAAAATCTGGACGCAAAGAGGTTTTTTAGGGCAATCATACAATAATTCTCTGCTGTCGCCAAGGCAGAACCACCCACACCGGAGCCAGAAACATCCGCGCGTGGGGGGTCACGAACACACACACACACACACACACACACACACACACACACACCAACCCCCCCCAACAACCCCAAATCCAGGACATTTGCTTTAGATGTAAAATTCCCCCTGGATGGGTATGTAGGACCCCCAAAAGAGGACATGTTCGGGAATTCCCAGATGTATGGCAACCCTAATACCCAAGGCAGATGGACTACCTTTTCCCTCTTTTATTTTCAGTTCCACATACAAGTATTCTCTCTCTCTTAAACCCCTTTCCCCTCCCATAGACACCAGGTTGAGGGGGGACTAATTAAGCTAATTCCAGGACTGGCAACGTTTCTTCCTCATTCAGGAGAAATATTAGGATAATGGATGGGATGTGGATCCTTCCTCTCTCCACCTGCCCCCACAGTCTCACTGGGAAAGCATCCAATGACAGATCTCCTATAGTCCCTCAGATGCCAGCCTCAGATGCTGGGTGATTTCTAGAAAGTACTAAGGGTGGTTGAGCTGAAACTTAACATTGTGTTTAAGACTGCAAAATACTGGAATGTGGCCTCTTTCTTGATGCTCCCCGTTATGTACCAGATCCAAGCAACCTCTCCTGAATTCAGTGAAAACAAAACAAATTCCTTCCAGTAGCACCTTAAAGACCAACTAAGTCAGTTCTTGGTATGAGCTTTCGTGTGCATGCACACTTCTTCAGATACACTACCATTTGTAGTGTATTTGTTCAGATACACTACTATTTTGTATTTGTAGTGTATTTCTTCAGATACACTACCATTTGTAGTGAATTTGTTTTGTTTTGACTATGGCAGACCAACACGGCTACCTATCTGTAACTGAATTCAGTGGTTCATCTCAAATGTTGCAAAGTCACCTCCTTTATTCTCTTATTCACCACCCATTCTCACAACCATGTCAGCAGTTACACCCTGAGATGATCCTTACTTGAGGTGTATCCATAAATGGTAGGTTCCTGCGTTTAGATTTATTTCATTAAAATAATTATATCCTACCCTTTGTCCCAAAGCTGCCCAAGGTGGCAAACATCAGAAAGATAAAACAATGCAAATTAAAATAATATAAAACATTTCAAAACAATTTATAAAGATGTAGAACACAAGGAAGCATTTAAACATGCCCTCACAGTTGCTAATTTCAAAGTGACCAGTATCTTTCAGCCATCAAAAGTATAGGAATACAGAAATGTTCTTAAATTTCTTCTGAAAGTCAACAACGACAAAGACAGGCACATCCCACAGGTGTGCGTGTGGGTGTGGGCTGGTTCCACAAATGTGCAATACCACTGAAAAGGCCCAGTCATGAGTCAACACTATCTGGGTAGCAGCCACCTCCAACAGGGCAACAGAGACTATGGTGTATTTAGGATATATTGTTTCGTTTACATATATTTACATCCTGAGCACAGAATGGAAGGACTCATAATATTAGCACTTCAGGATATTGCTTTCTTATTAGGTGTTGGGGTTTTTTTTTGTTTTTGTTTTTTTGGAAGCTCCCAAAGGCTAAAGCTTTGGATCCAGCACACCAAGAATGGCAAGCCCCTCTCCCCACAGGTTCCAGCTTACCCTAAAACTGCACATTCAAAAAAACTCAGCCTATTCTCTTTCCTAGGGTGACAAGGCCAGTTCAGCAGGTTCTTCTTTGAGATTCTAATACAGAATCACAGGTCTGGAAGGGATTCAACAACAACAATATTTATTACGGCCATAGGCCCATACAGGTAAAAACAACACATAAATAACAGCTTGTGCACGTGGGGGGAAAAAACAGCCGCTAAAGCACCACAATAACAATAAAATACTATAAGATAGAATGGCATACTACGCCTTATTTAGCTTGTAGTGCTCCTTGGCGTCGCTTTTGGGTAAGGACAGCGACCAGGAACCTAGCCACATTCAGGGTCGTATGGGTATCCTTATCCTGCAAGATTTGAGCAAGGTGGAATTTTGGTGGGGTACCCTCTAGTTTTGTGGCATCTGAATATAGACTGCATTTTTAATCAAGACTTATATTGGCTTATATCTTGATCAGGTTCCTAAATTAAATGGGCTTAGATTTTCAAATGTTTCATGCCAGGCAGAGAAAACCTTGGCCATTCTCCTAAGACAAGGGGGCCCCATTGATTTATAGTAGAAAAACAATTCTCAAAGTCATAAAAAGGGGAAATTACATACACTGCCCTTGCAGGCTGAGAAAACACAATTAGGAATGGGTAAATAGTAAAATGATATCATGGAGCCTCACGTTAAAACCTTGAGCTAAATTTTCTAAGGCCAGAGGCAAATGGGGAAAAACATTTAGCTGGCAGAAAGAAAGAGAGCATTTTTGGGGAAGTCTTTTTCTAAAGCCATTCTTTCTTAAACTGAGAGAGTTAAAAGGCAATAAATGTTGGGAAAGCAGCTGGCTGGAAAGGAGAGTGAAAGGGGGAAGTGTAAACTGAAGAGGCTTCTTTTAAAAGCTGTGTTTTACTGAGTTTCTTCCTTTTTACTTTGAAAAGCTTTATTCTTTTAAGAGGCTACCTATGATAAATGTATGAAATATATTAGCTTAAATATATTGGCTTAAATGTAATTATGCAAAGGATTTAAGAAATGCTAGATTCTTATTTCATAGAGTCATATTGCAATAGGAGACCAGAGGGGCAAATGAGCCTAGCCCCCCTGCCAGACAGAAGACGCCATCCAAGCAGTCTTGATATATAGTTGTCAGGCATTTGTTTAGAAACCTTAAATGAAGGAAATCTTTCAATGTTGATGTGAAACTCAAGATCCTTGACATCTGTTGAACATAAAAATGTAAGATTAACCATTTGTTTTAGAAGGCAATAGGGCAAGGAGGGCAAGAGGTGAGCTGGTAATTAAGATTCCATGTAAGATATATTATTACTTATATGTCATATATATAGCTCTTTGTCTCCCTTATAAGGGCAAGGAAGTGGGTGTATCTTTTGTGGGTGTATCTTTTGTGATTGGTTCTACCAAACAGCCAATAGGAATTTCAACCAGGCTGATTGGACAGAGGCAGCCACAGGAGGAGCAAAGGGGGCTGGATTAAGGGAATATAAGTGCTGGCCAGAATGGCAGGAGGCCAGGCCAGAGCTTGGTAACCATGTACCACTGTGCCTCTTATTTATTTGTCTGACAAATAAATTACTATTTTAATTTCTCTATTGCTGCGTTGAATATTTCATTCCAGCTAAGCGTTAACCACAAGCAGGGTGCTACAGTTTCTGTATGATTGATCCCAACAAATTTGCCCGTGGCACATTGAACAGGGGGCAAGTGAACATGATGTGCTGGAGCGACTCCGGCGTCTCCTTATCACATTCGCACGTGGCGGGGGCTTGGCCCTTTGAGAATCTATGTCTCAGGACGTTGGAGGGAAAAACGTTGAACCTCGCTTTGGTGAAGGCCAGTCTATGGGCAACAGTCGAAAGGGAGGAGAGGTATGATGGAACGCAGTAAGTTAAAGTGATACCAATGTTCTGAGGCGAACAAACACCTCCCCCCAGCATATAATTTCGCTGTAGATCGATGTCATCCAGTCTTTGGTGGATCAGTCTTTGAGCAGTAATTTGGTCTAGTTTTAGGGAATCTGAAGGAGAGATTCCATAACTCAGGCGTTTGGCATGAATTCTACTAGTCCAAAGGCTAGAGAATTCATCTCGCCATAAGCATTGGACAAGGTAGTGGTTTGGTAATCTCTGGAAGGGATTCCTATCCAGACCAACTCACCAATCCCATAGCTATATGGTAATAGGAATGGGATGAAAGCAGGCATGGAGTGTAAGGGCAAACCACACCAGCCCTCCTAATGTTTAAAGGAAGAGTTCCAATAGATGATTTAGTTTGTGGTTGTTTAGTCGTTTAGTCGTCTCCGACTCTTTGTGACCCCATGGACCAGAGCACGCCAGGGAGTTCTGTCTTCCACTGCCTCCCGCAGTTTGGTCAAACTCATGCTGGTAGCTTCGAGAACACTATCCAACCATCTCGTCCTCTGTCGTCCCCTTCTCCTTGTGCCCTCCATCTTTAGCTATCTCCAATAACCAGTGGTCTTTTTCTAGAAAAAGAGGTGCTGGAATTCACCTCCTTTGTTCTCTTATACAGTGGTACCTCGGGTTACATACGCTTCAGGTTACAGACTCTGCTAACCCATAAATAGTACCTCGGGTTAAGAACTTTGCTTCAGGATGAGAACATAAATTGTGCTCTGGCGGCGCGGCAGCAGCAGGAGGCCCCATTAGCTAAAGTGGTGCTTCAGGTTAAGAACGGACCTCCAGAACGAATTAAGTTCTTAACTCGAGGTACCACTGTAATGGCAATGGCGCCCACCTGAGAGGCACCGGAACTGATTTCCGGTGAGTTCCAGCTGAAAACAAACCCTGCCAATAACCCACAAGCTTAGGCAAACTAAAGTTTTTCAAAACTTAGAATTATTGAAGCAGATTATTTTAAAATAGCATTTGGATATGTCATATGCCACTTACTGGCATATCCTGAAACTTATGCTTAAGGCAGTAATAATAAATAAAGCAGTGTGTTCACCTCATTCCAAATACTTCATTTTTTCAGAATTTTATAGTCAAAAGTTTAAACCTGTTTTCAGAACCCTTGCAAATAGCCCTTTTCATGATGACTTTTTGGAAAGGATTAACAATGTTTTAAATATAGCTCAAATATGCACAATGTTTCAAGAACTGTCATTAAAACACAAGCGAGTGTTATCCAAACGGTATCAAATCAACCACCATGCCCTTATTACTGAACTTTCTCTGCAAATATTATGAATTGGCTTCAGGTTGCTGCATACATACCCCATTTGTACTGCTTCTGCTCAATAACGCATTGAAACTGCCTGTGAGTATTATGAGATTTAATATCAGCTTGCTGCGGTTAAAGCAATAGTAAGCTAACTTCTTTACAGTTAAATCTGGGCAGCAGTGACTTCCTAGTTATTAACCACCCAGTGCTATAAATTCAGCCTGAGCTATATATTAACTCACAGCTCCAGAAACAAGGAAGGAGTTCTTAGCACGCTTGTTTCTGTCAAGTCCAATGCTAGTGATTTTCTCAGGAGCAAAATGGATAGACTACAACAATGTAGTGTGTAGCGTTCTTAACTTACACAATGGTATGAAACTGAAACAAACAGAATTGTGTAGTTGCCGAAATGCTCTTTAAAATACAAAGATATATAAAGTAAATGTGTGTGTGTGTGTGTCCATTACTATTGCTTGGCTAAAACAAAATAAAAAAAATCCTTCCAGTAGCACCTTAAAGACCAACTAAGTTAGTTCTAGGTATGAGCTTTCGTGTGCATGCACACTTCTTCAGATACACAGATATTGCTTGGCTGACAGCAAGGCTTCTGTTAGCAGATCAATGAAGGAAGAGCAATTTCCAACCTTCCCCTCCGCATTCTTCCATACCTGCCTACACCCATCTTCTCAGAAGTGTTCCCCAACCCTCTGAAGCAGATTTGGAGAGGGTATGAGGAGCTCTCCAAATCTGGAGAAAGGGTACAGGTGGAAATTACTTGCGTGTCAAGACCCCGCAGACACCCCCTTGTTGGAAATAACTCACACAAGGACACATTAGGTTTTTGGCCACAACTTTATTGAATTACAGAATGTGAGCGGTATTGGCTTAGGCACTGATTGGACCCGACTATATCTGACTCCTGCCCCTGTGCAGGAAGTCCGGTAAGGGTAAACCACTGGTAGGGGGAGCTCTGTCAATGCAAACCAACTCAAGCTCCCCTGGTGTTCCCATCAGGGTTGTGTCAAGGCCCTAGCCCCCAACCGGGCTTCAGACAAGATCAACACCCCCGGATTCCTTTAACGGAATACTCTTAAGCATGGAGGGGCAGGTGATGGCCATACCTCCCCTCCCCCACACAAGGTCAAACAATGCCTAACTGCAACCCTAACAAAGTTATGACGATTGCTACGAGGTAGGCGAAAACCAAGTGGCCAGTGCCAATTTGCCAAGTGGAAAAATCCCTACCAAGCCGCTCGGACAACCAAGACGACCAACCGAAGTCCATAGCAAGGCCATTGCCTAACCTGCAAAATGGGGGGGGGGGAGGGCGGGTGATTGAGGAAGCGAGCCAAAGAGGAAGTCCTCTGGCTTGCTCCTCCATTTAAACGGCCCCGGCCAGTGGATTGGCTGGCCGGGCTCTGACATGGCCGGGATCCCCCAGGCAATGGGGGACAAAGTCCCCCACCCCCGGTTCAGAGTGGGTGGCCACATGGTCCACCACAACTCCTTCCCACTGGGAAGTGGAGTGGATTTGCCTCTTCATTCCACTGATGCTACACCCTTTGATACAACCGCTTTTCATTAGAATTAGAAAGAAAAGAAAAGCCATTCATGAAAGCAATCAAGACTAAGGGCTCATCCAGACTTCTGCTTGCCCCATGTCTAGAAAGCACAGTTTTCCACTTCTCCCACCCTTTCCCCCAGGAAAACTTGCTATGTAGTGCTGAAGCAGAGCAAACGTTAATCCACGGAAAATCCAATTGACATTTGCTCAGTGGAGGCTCATGGGAGCAAATGAGTCCCGTGAATGCAGCAGAACTCAGATTCCCATAAGCAGTCTCTAGAGCAGAGCACAGATATAAGTGAGGGTGTGCCCAAAAGGAAATAAATGGTTTTGGGTTACAACAATCACAATATTGTGATACAATAATATCTACATACTGATTCACGTATACTGGCCATGCTTTAGCACCACTTCTACATGACACTGCCAGATGCTTCCCCCTCCCCTCAAAATTAGAGGTAATTCCAAAAGCAGGTTGCAATGCTACTCCCCACTGAGTGTGTCTGTCTTCTCTGAATAGGGACCATAATCTGTGCATACAAAGGATTCTAAGCACACTGTAATATTGTAGTAGATAAACTTCACAGCAGGTTGCTATACACCACATAAAAGTCCTCATTTCTGCAGTATGGGTGATACGGCAAGTTCTGTATTTGACCACAAATCTCCTTCATTTTTGCCAGTATATGTGGAATTGGAGAGGATCAATAAAGGGAAAATCTCTCCACCCAGTTTTTTGACACCTGCCCTCAAGGTTACTGTTGACAAAATCCCACTGAGTGTAGGCAAAGCCTTGAGACCAACAATTGGTAAATGCTTTGGGATGCATAGCATGCTGCCAGTGCATCTATCCAACCGTGTAGAAAATCCACAGGATATAAAAGAAAGCCAGCTAGGTGCTCGCTGGCCTGCTATTTTAAAACAGGTCCGCAGTACTTTTCTCACACAATGCAGTTTGTCATTGAACTATAAATTGCCTTTTCCTCAGTCACTCTCCAATATATTCTATATAGTATAAGAAGGTGTAATAATTTATACAGGAGAAGCAAGGAACCAGGTGGTAATGTGGAGCTTGTTTCATTTTAACCCAAATGTTTAACCCCAACCGCTACTTTTTAATCTGCCCCCTCCCCCCTCCAGCTGTTGACTGGAAGATTTTCACAACTGTGGATTGAGAGAATTGCTTCAGACATTACGTTTTTAAAAGGCTGATGCTCAAAAGCATTTAACAAAGTGTAAGGTGTGCAAGAACGCACATAAATATATGTCAACATTCAGTTTCCACATTTGTGTGAAACCTAAAGAAATGAAAAGATCTATATGTTTCCGAATTCTTTACTTGTTTAATAAAGTAAAAAAAAGGGGGGGGGGAGATGTCAATGCACATCATATTTTAAATAAGATTCCAATTTCTTGCTATGATTAATGTGGATCCGATGGAACTTTTTTTAACAGCTTTACCAAGCTGTTTATGGTCTGGCATGCTGCCACAGAGTGATCTATAACCCCACACCTCACTATTATGCAAATATCCATTTGGCAAGGAGACCTGAGACTTCAGAATTTCTCTAAGGACAATCATATCTTTCAAACTCCTTAAACCAAATTATATTTGACATTTAATTTTAACCCACTTATCCTGAAAAATAACTTTTAAAACCCCTCCTGTGTAAAGCTGTTAATGCAGCAAGTACATTTTATTTTAATTCTCTCTCCCCCACCACACCGCCATTTTGCCATCCACAGTTGCTGTCAGTTAAGTTAATTCAGTGGTGAAAAGTATATCTTTTTATTGTACTATTGAGAACATTTAAGTTAAATGTTGATTCTATACAAAGTAAGTCAAAATGTAAAAACACAGGAAAATTCAAGTCCAGGTTTATTTTAAAATCAAAATATGACTGAAAAGAGCATATCATAAGCCATATGTTGTATGGAAAAGTAGTGCTTCCAAAAAGGTTGATTTTAAAACCTCGAGTATAGATGCTGGTCATTGAAAGCAGGAAAGGTCAGTTTAGAAAGTATTATTTTATTAAAGGAACACAGGGTGCTGTAACAATTCTAGAGAACATAGGATGTGATCAGCTCCAGCTTCTCTCATTTCACCATAAGGTCACCCAAATTCTCTCTTCTACACAATGGTTAAATTATAGGACCTCCATCTTCCTCTGTTGGTGCTTAACCTACTTGCTTCATGCTTATTTACAAGAATCCCTGAAGCACTTTTAAGATACAAGGTAGACCTACTTGGTCAATTCTATCCCTCAGAGAAGTACAATCATCTGATGGGAAGAGATGCTGCTGCCCAGGCTTGCCATCTTCCATGAGCTGGGTGGGGTAGATCTCAAGTGGGGAACCTACTCTACACATTATTGCTCCCCATGTGATGGAGATCCTGGCACAATCAGGATTCTAAATAAGGGGTAGGGTACCTCTTTTAGCCTGGACACCTTCTGGGGGTGCTGGAGGGTCCTGGCAAGCAAGAAGCATTATCAGAGGTCCAGGACAGATTCCAGCCAGGCAAAAACACGTGATGTGTGAAGCAGGGGCCACTGATGGGTGTGGTCTGGGCAAAGAGTTCCAAGGGGCAGAGAAAGAAGCATTTTGGCTCTGGGCCTGATGCTCCCCATCCCTGTTGTAAATCATATGGGGAGTCTACACACACAGAACAGGCCCCACATTTCAGGCCTTCTCCATTTGATTCATGGAAGGCAGCAGGGCTGGGCAACTGGGGTTGCAAGAAAAGGGGGCGCAGCCAGTGAATGTGGCCCTACTTGCCCTCGTCATAAGGTGAAGGTGAGCACCTATACAAGGCTGCAGCCTAATGCCCTTGACACCAAAGAAAAGCAATGTGGTATTTTGCTTGATGTGGACCAAATTGTATTAGACTAAAAACCCTTTCCACCTATTTTTCCTGAATGCATCATCTACACTCAGTCAGTGTTTCTTCCTATTACCATCATGGCCCCTGAGAAAAATGGCTTTTGATGTATTACTGAAAACCAACCTAAATGGTAACAAATACCCTTGATGGCTGAATTTGGACATGTACATGATAACTTTGTCTCTTCCAGTGCTTTTTTTCTAGAAAAATAAGTGCTCACCCTGAAGTTGTTACCACATGCTCACCATGTAAGTGCCACATTTTCAAACTATAACAACAACAAAAAAGAGGTGTCGGTACTGTGTTCCCTTGAGTACCCCCTGAGGGAAAAGCACTGCTCTCCCTAGGCCAGCGGTTCTCAACCTGTGGGTTGGACTACAATTCCCATCATCCCCGAGCTCTGGCCTTGCTAGCTAGGGGTGATGGGAGTTGTAGTTCAACAATATCTGGCAACCCACAGGTTGAGAAAGGCTGCCCTAGGCCCTATGTGGTTATTCATCAGAAGCACCTCTGAGAAAGATTTATTGCTCAGAGAGATAAAGTCCAGCAGGCTTCCCTGCGTGAATGAAACATCGCACAAGCATGTCTGTACCAGACAAAAGTGAAACCAGACTCTCAGAAATGACACAGAGTCTTTCCGCCCCACAGTAAGGCAGGACGCATACTCTGAGCTGTTTAACCCTGTAAGCTCAGGTTCTCTTCACAGCACCTTGATATGTGGCAAGGCTCACAAGTTATACACTCTCGAGGACCAGAATAGACATATGGAGCAATCCTGTGCATGTGATTAAGAACATGGTTCCCCGAAGGGAAAGGAGAACATGGGGGGAACAGATTTAAACCTGTCCATCACCACACCTATGTGGATTTTACAAAGTCTCTGCCCAGTTGGCTGTAATGCCAGTCAGGTAGGAAACTACTTAAAACTTTGGAGCACAGATAGGTTAGGCAGGGGACAAGCAGTGGCATTGCAATGGGGGGTGGTTAGCCCCGGGTGCCATGTCTGCGGGGGCGACAAGAAGGCACTCAGTGGGGGCTCGCGGCAGCACAAGCAGCCATCGCGCTGCTGCAGCTGCATGTGGAGGATCCTCCGTTCATGGCTGCAGCTGCGAGCAGCGGATCCTGGCACCGGCGGCAAGCCGCTATGTACAGTGCATGTGCAGCACCGCTACATATGGTACATGCGTCGTATGCAGTGACACCGCACATGCGCCCTATGTAACGATGCCCCGCCCCGGGTGTCACGACGCTTTCGTTAGCCCCTGAGGACAAGGCTGGATTTGTCTCTCTTTCCTCATGGGCTCCTGTTTACGTAATGAACAACTTTCCCTACCCTTGCTTTATCAATGAGTAGAGCAGGACTGTGCTTCTGATTGCCCCATGTATCTAGTTTGGCCTGAGTCATTATTCTTAAGAACAATTAAAAGGCCCTATGTTCATGCCTAAGCAAGAAATACTTTTGCTTCAAATGTGAAAAACCCAAAGGGGGGAAAAACACCACATACCATCATGTCACTTTGATATACATTGGTGCTAGTTATTATAAGGGTAATAAATAAAACAAGCACAATGATTCAATTTTAAATGCATGGATTTAATAATCTTTGAATATATCAAGAGCATGCTTGTGAACCTTCATAAACATCGCCAACCTGCTGCTGAAACGCTGCATATGCCTGCGCACTTGCATTTAATATGCTGCTTATGCAGGTATAAATGTGTTCAGGAAACAGAGACCTCTCCAGGCCCTGTAGGGAATAGCAGTGTTTGGTGTTATGTTTGCATCAGCTCTTATTGATCACATATATAAAACAGTCCTTCACCAGGTTCCTGGCAGCAGCCCTGAGTACCTTGCACCTTATATAAAATTAAGATGGCAGGGCCAAGCCTAGTTTTGCAAAAACCTTTTGCAGCTGGAAGTGGATATGAAGCTTGCATCCAAGGGAAATGTCAAGATTTCAAATTAGCCTTCTTTTCAAGTCAGAAAAGAAAGCCAGAAAGAAAATAATTCATGTATTCATGATAACCTTTTCAGTAACCTATCATATCCACTTTAGCTCTTTATCTGAGTTGTTCCCTTTTTTGATAGATGCTTGTGACCCAGAATCCACCCACCCACCCACCCAACACTGAGTGATGTTGTGTCATGAACCTCAAATAGTGTAGGATATTTTGTAAGGATCACAGTGCCTTACAGGTATCAGCAAAGGCTTGGAAACAGTAGTCGAAAACCCTTAAGCAATCAAAGACTGTGGAGGGAAACGTTTGGTTTTGTACATTGATGTTTTTGCTGCTCTGCTTAAACCGAGGCAACTGCAATATTTTTGGTTAATTCTACTACTGTCCTTGAGACACCTCGCAAACATACACTTCTAGTTATATTGTTATATACGCATTGCTTACAATGAGCATCTTCACAAGGATGCATCATTTAAAATAATATAATACTTTTGTTCAATCCACGTTAGACAATGCTATTGTAAGCTTCAGCTGGTAGAAGATGTTGCAGCCCAGCTTCTGTTAAATGTTAGTTATTGAGTAATTAGTTTGCCACTGCTTTCAATCCATGGGTAACACTGGGGAGGGTACATAGCACTAAGAAGACAGAATGCATTTTGAGAGGGCAATATTTGTCCTGAGATGATTTCTAAAAAATAATTGTGCTTCTCACATTGATGTCTGCTCTTCTAAACATGCTGTAAAGGTAAAGGGACCTCTGACCATTAGGTCCAGTCGTGGTCGACTCTGGGGTTGCGGCGCTCATCTCGCTTTATTGGCCGAGGGAGCCGACGTACAGCTTCCGGGTCATGTGGCCGCTTCTGGCGAACCAGAGCCGTGCAAGGAAATGCCATTTACCTTCCTGTCGGAGCGGTACCTATTTATCTACTTGCACCTTGACGTGCTTTTGAACTGCTAGGTTGGCAGGAGCAGGGACCGAGCAACGGGAACTCACCCCATCATGGGGTTTCGAACAACCAACCTTCTGATCGGCAAGTCCTAGGCTCTGTGGTTTAACCCACAGCGCCACCTGCGTCCCAAACATGCTGGGATGTGTCCAAAAATGTCCCTAGAAACTGAGATCCACTAGAGCCATGGTTTTTAACGTGGGTCACACACACCACAGGGAGGCAATTTGATTTTTAAGGGGAGCAATTTGAGAATGAGTTATTAATAGTTAATGGCATTTAGGCTTCCTCCATGTGAATAGGAGTTTGAAGAATTATTATTATTATTATTATTATTATTATTATTAGTCATGGGGGGGTCAGGATTTTAGAGATGCTTAGGTGGGACGTGGCCAAAAAAAGATTGGGAACCACTGCACTATAGACTCCTGCTGGAAGAAAAAGGGAGGGCAGGCAATTCTTGCCAATTGCCCCTGCAAAATCATCATACCATCTCCCACACTGTTCTAGTTAGTTACCAAACTTTCTGGAACTATCCTCCTGGAATTTTTTGGAAAGAATTTTTTTTGTGGTAATAGTTCCACCTTGGATGCGTGGAACTATTTCCATAGCTGTTTGGATTAAATGTGTGTGTCCCCCCTGCCATTTCACACTGATTTGATGACTGAAAAATGCTGCTAGCAGAAGCAATAACGAACCAATTCCTATTTAAAATATCTCTGCCCTGAACTTGCAGTAGATGGCTTTCATTAACTCAGTATTCACACTGTGTCACTGTGCACAACACATCCATGTTGTTAAGTATTATGAAAGACAGAGACTCTTTGGGTAGGTGGTTCACATATACGTTCAGGAGATAGCTATAAAGGGTAACTTGCCTAAGGTCACACTCACTCTGAAGGAGCAGTTACGGAGATTGGGGTTACTCCTGAATACATCTCTGTCATGAGAGGCTCAAGTGTCCTAAAAATGCATTTTACTACCTCTGTCTGATTCACCAGCTAGGGCCTTTCCTGGACAGGGAGAGCCAGACCACTGTAGTCAATGTGCTGGTAACCTTGAGGCTGGATTCCTGTAATGTTCTCAGTGAGAGGCTGTCCTTGGGCCTGTATACCAGACTGCTGATGAGGGAACATGGCTGAGAACATCTGCACTGGCAGTCTACCCACTATTGAGCCAGGTTCAGGTCCTCGTATTAATTTACAAAGACCTGAACAACTTAGGTCCCAGGTATCACCTGAATCTTTATATACCAACTTGATCATCAAGATCTTCTACCAAAAACTTTAATGCTACCAAGCTTATGCAGGCAATTAAGATCTTTCTGCATTAGATAGCTGATGATCTCCAATGTTAATTTTTTTTCAAGGTTTTTATTCTGTAAACGTATGGTTGTAAACTGCTTTGCTTTTTTATGAAACAGTGATACCCAAACATTTTTATGAATAAAAGAAATATAAATGGCTATGATAATGACCGCTCCCCGCTTAAAACAGGGGGCGCCTTTTGCGTGGATGCGCGCAGCCCTAGATCTGGAGCGGCCCCATCAGCATAGGCTTGGCTTTGCCTTCCCTCAGGTGGGATACCTGGAGGTCTCTGCCTACCTCAGTCAGTTGTCCAATCCCACCTGGGGGAAGCGTTGCCAAGGAGACCAGGCCAGGTAGGGGAGGTATTACCTGCCCACACAATAGAGGGAGGATCTTACCTGGGAATCCTCACCTGGCTCCAGAGCTTCTCCCACCCTACCCACCCTCAGTTAATGTCTTCTTTTGCAGGTTAACTTTTCTTCACAGGTATGCGGGCGCTGCTACGTTAAGGGCCAGAAAGGAATTTTCCTGCATTGGCAGGTTTCACCTTTCCCGTAGCAAAACGTCACAACTTTGGCGGTATCAGGCCTTAGGCAGAATCCTTTAGTCCATCTTCCTCTTTGCGGCAGCGATACCAGGGTTCCCCGTTAAAGGGGTTTCTGAAGGGAGGCTTTGACCGTACGCCGAAAGGTCGTCATTGCTCTCCCCTGCGGCGGCGGCATAACGGGGGCGGCTATCTCTGCTTGAACATATGTTCTCCAGAGCCGGCCCATCCCCCCACACACACTGGATAACCCTGAAGCTCCCTAGGTCCGAGACTTCCAGGTTAGCGCCTCTGGCAATGGCGGAATTCCTCTGATTGGGAGGAATTTACTCTGTGGAAACAGGGTCTGGCCGCCACGGCGAAGGCGGAGACCCACTAAAAATCACAGGCGGGAGAAGCCTGTGAACTTGGGATTCGGCTGGCACCTTTTGCGCCTCCCCTACTCATGGGGAGACCTGGTTTCGGGGATCCGGAGCGATGTGGGGTGAGCGGCGCAGTGCTTCGAATTGATTGCTTCTTTCACGGAGTGAAGCCGCATTGCTGTTGCCGGAGAGCGCTGAATTTTTCCTGTGGACAATTTGATAGAACGGAAAATTGGATCTATAAATGTCTT
Organism: Podarcis erhardii; assembly: GCF_964252035.2. Lineage (NCBI taxonomy): Eukaryota > Metazoa > Chordata > Lepidosauria > Squamata > Lacertidae > Podarcis > Podarcis erhardii. The sequence continues at coordinate 47,638,457 of NC_138498.1, read as the reverse complement.
AATTTGGCACCGAAATGGGAAGGTTTCAAACAGGAAGTCCGCCTTCCCCTTTTGTAAATAGATTGAAGCAAAGACGCTGCAAGCTAAGGTCTTGGAAAGTCTTCCGCAAAGGATTAAACTTCCATCGATTAAAACTATTAACCCCCCCCCCTTGGAAGCAGGAGAAGAGGGGGAAATTTTGGATCACGCAAGCCTGCAGGAGAGAGTGATGAAAATTAAATCACCACTGCTCTGAACCTGGAAAGGGGCTGCCAGTAAGATTGACGTTTTGAAGTTCATTGGCTGTGAATAGAACGTATCTTGACAGTTAGCTAAATAAGAGAAATATATTGTTTCCACTGTCCTCTTCTGCGTTTAAAAAGGAGGAAAAGTAACTGAAAATTGAAACTATATTTACTGTTTGAACTGTGCTTAAAAGGATTGACACAAATAGAAACTGTTTCCCTCTAGAGGGAGCCTTTGAAAGTGTTATTAGAGCTAAGCTGGGGGAACCAGCTGCAAGATAAGAGACTGTGAGAATCAGGGATTGACCTTGGACTATTTGAGAATGTCAACAGAAAAAGCTTTAGTGATTGCATTATGCAAGATAAGTCACTCGTTGGAACAACTCCACAAGAAGACAGATGTTATGACTACTAAAAATGATAATTTGGGACAAAAAGTGACTAACTTGGGACAAAAAGTGACTAATTTGGGACAAAAAGTGAACATCAATACAGAAATTATTCAGGATCTGATACAGGAATCTACTTTGACAGGGCAAATTGTCGAGAAGGCGAAGGAGAAAGTTCCTGTTGTTGAACCTAAAGTAATACAAGTGGGAGCCCCAGCCTTACAGAGGCAAATTGAGGACTATAAGTTGAGGCCTTTTATGATTGAATTTAGAAAAAGTAAGATTTTGAGGATCGGAGCCCTGCCTGGACTGGAGAAGGAAAGTTGGATAGATCCCTTCATGTAGGGATTTACTGACTTTTGGGATTTGGACTTGGATCGTGAGGAGATTGGAGCTGTGGGGGCCTTTAGATTTGGAGGAATTTTGAAACATGTCCTGAAATACCTTATGGATTTTAGATTTAACCATGGAGATTTGGTTGACCTTTCGAGAAGGAATAAAAGCATTGCTAGGTTGGAGCTTCCCCGAGATCTGCTCTTCAGTATCAAAGGAAGGAAAATAAGAACAAGATCAGTAGAAGACAAAGTAAAGTGCATGTATAAATATGAAGAAGACCTGCAGAAGGGACTTGGAAAAGAGTTAGGAGCCTCGGACAGAAGATCACCAGGTTGATGGACTATATGGAATTGATGAATGACTGGCAGTATCCGAGACCAGGGAGAAGAGATGGTGGAAGAAGATTGGAAAAAGTTTAAAGTTTATTTTTAGAAATAGAAATATTGTAAAATTACTGAGTGTTAGAAAAATGTTGGAATGAAATCTTATGGCTTTAGTAGAAATGTTATAAGGAGTTAAGCATAAATAAGCATTATAGTATGTTTTTAAATTGTTTTTGTTTTGTTTAGGTCAATGTGTTAATGTTGTGTTTTGTATTGTTTATATATTGTATTGTATTGTTTTTTCCCTTTCTTGTTTTTTTTCTTTTTGTCTTTTTTCTTCTTTTTCTTTTTTGTAAGTTTTAAAAGTAATAAATATTATTTTTTTTTTTAAAAAAAGAAGCTCCCTAGGTCCCCGGCTGGGGACTGGGGAGGGAGAACGCCCAATGTCTGAGCCAAGGTCTACCCACATTTGAAATTTAAGAAAGTTGTGGCCAATTTAATCCCATAGCATGTTGTCTTGAGTCGTTATTCCACATGACGGGGGGGACCGCTCGGGATCTGGGGACTCCGCCTGTCCACGCAAATGGGAAATACTTTGGAACTCTAATACTGTGTTACCTCGGGTTACAGACTTCAGATTACAGATGCTTCAGGTTATAACTCCCCTAACCCAGAAATAGTACCTCGGGTTAAGACCGTTGCTTCAGGATGAGAACAGAAATCATGCGGCGGTGGCATGATGGCAGCAGGAGGCCCCATTAGCTAAAGTGGTACCTCAGATTAAGAACAGTTTTAGGTTAAGAACGGCCCTCTGGAACAAATTAAGTTCTTAACCCGAGGTACCACTGTATAGGAACATCACCTCTTCATCTGAAAAGCCTTATTGGTTTTGTTATCACTCCTTATGAATGCTTGCAAAATCCAGATGGCATAGGCTCCCATTCTGAAGCAAACAAATATGGCGTGTGTGTGTGTGTGCGCGCGTGAGAGAGAGAGAGAGAGAGAGAGAGAGAGAGAAATGAATGGCAGATGGGAGCCTTTGTTCCCAGACAGACATGCAGACTGGGAGAGTATCCTAGCTGACAGGCAGGGAGGTAGGCTGGCTGCAGAAGTTAAAATCACACTTCTGAGTATGCTCAGAACTGTTGCGAAAATTTTGCATATGGATTGACCCACTGGATAGCATATAGAAACAAAAAAGGAGTCAATGAATTAAAAAATACACAGGTGAAAGAAGAAGTGATGTGACTGGAATATGCTGTCCTGATGCTAATTCCAAATATTAAACTGCATGATAAGCCCATCATTAGAGCTAAGCAAATAATTCACAGTGAATAATTTATTCAACAAACTCTGCTTCTTTTTTTCCTGTATACACAATGTCCGTGAGTAGATTGCAATTTCCCTGAATTTATTCATGATTCACTTTTACGCAAATGCTTGTGAATCTGTTTTTTTAAACTCAAGGGCTGTCCATGAGCAAGTCTGAGTATTATGAATTGGAGTGTTGCCGGTTATGAAGAGAGATACTAACTGGACTTATTTCTTCTAGTTTTCAATTAAAGTAATTTGCATTTAAAAATACAAACTAAACTTAGGAGCAACTAATTAGACTGGGAATCCTACTTAATTCAGGTGCTTCATTTAGGTTGTAGTACTTAATATTAGGCACCCAAAATATAAGGGTTATTATTGTTTTATTTTTGTTTAGCTAATTCACCATCTCATAGAACCTCCTAGTGGCGCACCAATAAAACTGCTAGCACATTTACAAAGCTAAGCAGCATCTTGTAGAGTTTCAAATTATATGGGAGACTGCATGTAGAGATTCCTGGATTGCTGGGGTTTGGATTAGATGACACTTGGGGTGCCTTTCAAATCTATGATTCTGTAAGTCTACCAGCGTTTGAGCCTAAATTCTTACTTGTTTGGGAAGGCATGGGTAATTGTAACCTATGTAGAAAAATTGTTTTCTGGAACATTTACTACCTTCTGTCAGCTTCTAGAGAGGAATGTATCCTAGAATCCTAGAACTGTAGTGTGTGAAGGAACCCCCAAGTCCAACCTCTGGCAATTGGAATTGTCACTCAAAAGCAATTACCAAGTCTGTTTCCTTATTCAGATCCACCTGAAGTCAAAGAACCTGGTACAGATAGATAGCTCAGTTGCTTAGAGTGTGGTCTGATGACACCAAGGTTGCAGGTTCAATCCCTGTATGGAACAGCTGCATATTCCTACACTGTAGAGGGTTGGACTAGATCAGCCTTTCTCAACCTGTGGGTCCCCAGATGTTGTTGAACTACAACTCCCATCACCCCTAGATAGCAAGGCCAGAGCTCAGAGATGATGGGAGCTGTAGTCCAACAATATCTAAGTACCCACAGGTTGAGAACTGCTGGACTAGATGATCCTAGAAGTCCCTTATAACTCAGTTCTCTGAGTTCTATGACTCAAATGTTCATCTAGCAAAGACCAAGTTATATTAAGCAATAAGACAGCAATATGTCCTCCAACATTACTATTGTGTACATCTGGAATGATCCTTCTATTGGTTTCTTTATATCTAAAGCTGGCAAACGGTAAGATGCGTAGGGATTCAATGGAGATCTCTCTTTCTCTCTCTGTTGTAGGTCATGTACTGTACATGCCAAAGGCAAGTTTTAAAAGGAGGAGGTAGCAGGTACACCATCTGCCTGAGATCCTGGAGAGCAGATGGTAGAGTAGATGACACTGCGTTAGATGGACCAAAGATACAAGGCAGCTTCCTATATTAATCTAAATGTCCTAGAAGGTGAATTGTGTACTTTTTTTTAAAAAAAGGTCTGTCTTTTACATTTCTGATTTAAATGATTTTTATTCTTCTTGTTGAGTTGTGTCTACTGATGTCCAATGATTGAATACTTTTTTATTCAAAACAAAATAAAGAAATTCCTTCCAGTAGCACCTTAAAGACCAACTAAGTTAGTTCTAGGTATGAGCTTTCGTGTGCATGCACACTTCTTCAGATACCTGAAGAAGTGTGCATGGTATCTGAAGAAGTGTGCATGCACACGAAAGCTCATACCTAGAACTAACTTAGTTGGTCTTTAAGGTGCTACTGGAAGGAATTACTTTTTTATTATTATTCAGCAGACTTTCATCAACAGAATAAGGAAGAAAGGCATTTTTCATATAGTCAGCCTCATCCCTGAATCTCCATCACCTAATCCTCTACAGACAGTTGTAGGAACCTTCATAACACAGCAAGGATGGTGGTTCAAGGAGGGTGGGCAAATTGGTAAAAATAGCCTTGCTCCCTCTACTGAATCAAGAAGCCTTCTATTGTGGACAAACAATATGTCAGATATAATCCATTAGGCTCATCAATGCTTTCTTTCTTTCTTTCTTTCTCTCTCTCTCTCTTTCTTTCTTTCTTTCTTTCTTTCTTTCTTTCTTTCTTTCGGTTTAAGAAATTACTTTCACAACTATTTTTAAAGTACCAAAAATTATAATGAAATTGCTTCAAATGTTACAAATGTGGAATTACATTTTAGTCCCTAATGTGTGAAAAGATTCCAATTCACTTCTTTAATTGATTTCTTCAAATATTTAATACTGCAAATTTGGCACACCTATGCTGATTAACTTTGTCCAACCCAAATTGGATCTTATAGATTCTATTCAGAGATTATTCAAATTTCAACTCAAGTCAAGCCCACATTACCTAGTTTCGCAGTACTTGTTGCATCTTTTAAACTAATCTAACATTTATATATTTTCATATATATTCCTAACCTTATTTTTCAGAAGCCAGAAGAAGAAAACCTTTTCAACACTCTGCAGCATCACATCTATGAATGATGCATAAATCATTTAACACTTATTTTCAGGGTATATTATCTCCTGCCAACTCATTTATTCTCATGCTGATAATCTTGCCTTAAAAGTCTAGTGTTCTGAGGTACTAAAGCATTTCTGGAAGCAATCACATTTGTGGTAATTAGTCAGCTGAATAGTCATGAGGAATGGGATACACTCCTTCATCCTGTCAATTCAGAGCTCCAAATTGTTACCACAAACAGATACCTTATCTCACTCTTGTTGGATGCCATAAATACGAATTTAGAAAGATAATCTTTAGCTACTATTTCCTATAAATTGCTTCACTGGGTTGAACACCACTACTAATGTATAACAGACACAACTAAACACATAATTAATCATATACAGAATGAGTCATATACCGAGTAGTTACATTGATTTCAATGGGTCAGATATAGTATGACTAAGAGTGGATATCTATCAAGGCTTATATCATGATTTCCACTCCCACCAGCAGAAAATGCAATTGGGGACTTTCCCCTGATTCTCCCTCCCACAAACTTGCAGGGCTTGCAGGGCAGCAGCTGAAGAAGGAGCAAAAAGGGTTTTCTTGTGTGTGTGTTTCTTGTGGCTGATTAGCTGCTCTCCCTGTGCAAAGGTCAGAGCCTAGCGGCGCGTGCAATTTGATCCATCTTTTAGATTTAGGGGAGCTAGTCTCAAACGTTTGTTGGGAGAGACCTAGGTTTTTTAGGGGGGGAGTTATTTGTCCTGTCTTCACGCTTTTTATGATGGAGGACTGCTGTAGTCACCCCCAACGACACGTTCTCAAGATGGAGGGTGAGGGAACAGCTGCAGTCACCTGCGGTTCCTGCGCAATGTTTGCCATCTTGCCAAAGGTTGCAGGCAGCTTTACCTGCAGCAATTGCATGTTGATTGCCCTCTTAGAAGACAAAGTCCAGCAACTGGAGGAACGTGTAGCTACGCTCCAAAGAATTAGAGAGCTGGAGCTCTTCTTGGAAGCAACAGAGCACACCGTCTCCACCAAGGAGGAGACAGGGGACTCCCCTGAGAAGGAGGCTAGTTCACCAACACAGGAGCCAGATATATGGAGAAACGTGACTCAAAGAAGTAGGAGGCCCAGGGTTCGCTCTGATTGTTTAGAAATTCACAATCGCTTTGAGGTCCTCTCCCCTAGCATGGAAGACGAAGAGCAGACTCCATTTGAGGATCTCTCCCTCATTACAGTCGATCAGGTATATGAAGATGAGCAGCAAAGTCAGTCCTCAGGGAATGTGCAGGCGACCTTGGAACGGACAGCTCACAGAAGAACCCCGACCAGACCTAAGAGGAGGCGTGTAGTGGTGATAGGGGATTCCCTACTGAGGGGAACAGAAGCAGTGATCTGTGGGCCTGACAAGATGTCTCGGGAAGTGTGCTGTCTCTCCGGGGCTAAGATCCAAGATGTAACTGAACGACTGCAAGGAATCATAAAACCCACTGACAAATACCCCTTCCTCTTGGTTCATGTGGGAACCAATGACAATGCAAGCAATAGCCTTCAGAAGATCAAAAGAGACTATGAGGCTCTGGGCAGGAAATTGAAGCAATTAAATGCACAAATTGTCATCTCATCTGTCCTCCCAGTTGAACGACGTGGCCCAGGGAGAGAGGGAAAAATAGTGGAAGTTAACAGCTGGCTTCGCAAATGGTTGTAAACAGGAACGGTTTGGATTCTTAGATCACGGACTGCAGTTTCTTGAAGATGGACTTCTGGCAAGCGATGGGCTGCACCTCAGAATGGTTGGGAGGAATGTTTTTGCCAAAAATCTCAGAAACCTCATCAGGAAGGCTTTAAACTGACTAATGTGGGGGAGGGAGACAGTGCTCCTGAAGGTAGGAGTCTATCAATTGATGAAGATGATCATCCAAATGTCATAGACCAAATGGAGCAAACAGCACGCAGACCTAGTGGTGGGAGGAAAAAATCCTTAAATAAGAGACATGGGGGAATGATTAATGGACTTCAATGCTTGTACACTAATGCGCAAAGCATGGGAAATAAACAAGATGAGCTTGAGCTCTTGGTACAGCAAACTAAATATGACATAATAGGCATCACTGAAACCTGGTGGGATAAGTCCCACGATTGGAATGTAATAATGGAGGGATACAATCTATTTCAGAGAAACAGACCAGACAAGAAAGGAGGAGGAGTGGCGTTATATGTCAGGGATGTGTATACCTGTGAAGAGATCCAAGATTTAGAACCTCAAAGCCAAAGTGAGAGCATTTGGGTCAAAATTAAGGGAGAGAAGAATAACAGGGACCTCATTGTGGGAGTTTACTATAGATCCCCAAGCCAAACGGAGAACATAGATGATGCCTTCCTGGAACAGATGGCCAAGCATGCAAAAGGAAGGGAGATAGTAGTAATGGGGGACTTCAATTACCCGGATATTTGTTGGATGTCAAACTCAGCCAAGAGCATAAGGTCAAACAGATTCTTCACTGGCCTTGCAGACAACTTCATTGTCCAGAAAGTGGGAGAAGCAACAAGAGGAACAGCCATTTTCGATCTGGTCCTAACCAATGTTGATGACCTGGTTAGTGGGGTAGAAGTGGAATGATCATTAGGCGCGAGTGATCATGCTCTTCTGAAGTTTACTATACAGCGGAAAGGAGCAGCCAAGCATACTAGGACTCAGTTTCTTGACTTTAAGAAAGCCGACTTCATAAAACTTAGGGAAGTGCTGGGTGAGATCCCATGGACAGTAATACTAAAAGGAAAGGGAGTTCATGATGGCTGGGAGTTTGTTAAGAGGGCGATAGTAAAAGCACAACTTCAGGCAATACCAATGAGATGGAAACATGGAAGGTGCCTAAAGAAGCCAGGGTGGCTATCTAAAGAACTTTTAACTGAGTTAAGATTAAAAAAGGATGTGTACAAAAAATGGAAAAGGGGGGAAACCACCAAAGAGGAATTCAAACAAATAGCCAGCACGTGTAGACACAAAGTCAGAAAAGCTAAAGCACAGAATGAACTCAGGCTTGCTAGAGAGGTTAAAAGCAACAAAAAAGGCTTTTATGGGTATGTTCGTAGCAAAAGGAAGAACAAAGAAACCGTGGGGTCACTCAGAGGAGAAGATGGTGAAATGCAAACAGGGGACACAGAAAGGGCTGAACTCCTCAATGCCTTCTTTGCCTCAGTCTTCTCCAATAAAGAAAACAATGCCCGACCTGAAGAATTTGGAGCAAATGATTCAGCAGAGGAAACACAGCCCAGAATAACTAAGGAGATAGTACAATAATACTTGGCTAGTTTAGATGTATTCAAGTCTCCAGGGCCAGATGAACTGCATCCAAGAGTATTAAAAGAACTGGCAGATGTGATCTCAGAACCACTGGCAGTCATCTTTGAGAATTCCTGGAGAACAGGCGAAGTCCCGGCAGACTGGAGGAGGGCAAATGTTGTCCCTATTTTCAAAAAGGGGGAAAAGAGAGGACCCAAATAATTACCGCCCAGTCAGTCTGACATCAATACCAGGGAAGATTCTGGAGCAGATCATTAAGCAAACAGTCTGTGAGCACCTAGAAAGGAATGCTGTAATCACCAATAGTCAGCATGGATTTCTGAAAAATAAGTCATGTTAGACTAACCTGATCTCGTTTTTTGACAGAATTACAAGCCTGGTAGATGAAGGGAACGCAGTGGATGTAGCCTACCTTGATTTCAGCAAGGCATTTGACAAGGTGCCCCATGATATTCTTGTAAAGAAGCTGGTAAAATGCGGTCTTGACTATGCTACCACTCAGTGGATTTGTAACTGGCTGACTGACCGAACCCAAAGGGTGCTCATCAATGGTTCCTCTTCATCCTGGAGAAGAGTGACTAGTGGTGTGCCACAGGGTTCTGTCTTGGGCCCGGTCTTATTCAACATCTTTATCAGCGACTTGGATGATGGACTCAAGGGCATCCTGATCAAATTTGCAGATGACACCAAACTGGGAGGGGTGGCTAACACCCCAGAGGACAGGATCACACTTCAAAATGACCTTGACAGATTAGAGAACTGGGCCAAAACAAACAAGATGAATTTTAACAGGGAGAAATGTAAAGTATTGCACTTGGGTAAAAAAAATGAGAGGCACAAATACAAGATGGGTGACACCTGGCTTGAGAGCAGTACGTGTGAAAAGGATCTAGGAGTCTTGGTTGACCACAAACTTGACATGAGCCAACAGTGTGACGCGACAGCTAAAAAAGCCAATGCAATTCTGGGCTGCATCAATAGGAGTATAGCATCTAGATCAAGGGAAGTAATAGTGCCACTGTATTCTGCTCTGGTCAGACCTCACCTGGAGTACTGTGTCCAGTTCTGGGCACCACAGTTCAAGAAGGACACTGACAAACTGGAACGTGTCCAGAGGAGGGCAACCAAAATGGTCAAAGGCCTGGAAACGATGCCTTATGAAGAACGGCTAAGGGAGCTGGGCATGTTTAGCCTGGAGAAGAGGAGGTTAAGGGGTGATATGATAGCCATGTTCAATTATATAAAAGGATGTCACATAGAGCAGGGAGAAAGGTTGTTTTCTGCTGCTCCAGAGAAGTGGACACGGAGCAATGGTTCCAAACTACAAGAAAGAAGATTCCACCTAAACATTAGGAAGAACTTCCTGACAGTAAGAGCTGTTCGACAGTGGAATTTGCTGCCAAGGAGTGTGGTGGAGTCTCCTTCTTTGGAGGTCTTTAAGCAGAGGCTTGACAACCATATGTCAGGAGTGCTCTGATGGTGTTTCCTGCTTGGCAGGGGGTTGGACTTGATGGCCCTTGTGGTTTCTTCCAACTCTATGATTCTATGATTCTATGATTAACAACAACACATGTTTCAGGAGACTGGGGGTTCTTCTGGCTCAGTGGGGGACTTCAGGATGAATTGACAAAATATAAAACACCAAGTGGCACTCAAGCAATAAAAAGAACAATTTTCTTGCAGCATAAGGTTTCATAGACCACTTCATCAGATGCATGAAGGATTTGCTTAAACTGGCAGACATATAGACATATGGTGAGGGCAAGGGACTGGAAAGAAGTGAGGTAAGAGCAAAATGAATCGCAGAATTGTATTAATGCTGTCCTGTACAGAACCTACAACACTGGTGTTATTAGCACCACACCAGCCAACAGAGCTATCGCTAAAGATAGTGACATCTACACAAAAGCAAAGCAACTACAGTGTCAATGTCATGTAGGTGTCAAAACTAACATCATAGCATTAATAACCTAAATCAGAATCACAATCACTCAAATAAGAAATCTGAGTAAACTTAATTTGGTTCCAACATGATACATATTACTGACCCAGCTTTTATTATCTGTAAAGGGACGACTACATGTTTGTTAATGGGTTAGGGAACACTGCGCCCTGCAAGTTGCCCCACTTCATTCACCCCTGTTCCAAGAATGGATCAATCATTATCCTCCAAATTTGTTGAGGAACTGAGTTATACATCACATAGAAATATAAGCAGCAAGGGCCATAAATTTTCCAGGAGTTTGAACCATTTATATGCCCTGCAGCATGAACTATGACCTTCTCTTGTATAAGACCATCTACAAAATGTTCCAAGTAAATCAGGTGCAGAAGAAATATGATTACTGGGCAATCAAATGTTAACCTCCAAGCTTGGAATCAGAAAACTTGAAGAAAGTTTGGGGCTTTTTTTTATTTTTGATCCTGAAATCATGATCAGTTGGCACATTTAAATCAGGGTATGAATCTGTTTAAACCAATGTGTGGAATCTATACATTTTATAAATTGTAGGGATCTTCTTTAAAAACTAATTTGGTGAGAAATCTTATTTGTGCCCAGAAAAATTACACAACCAAGCTGTTGATGAAAACAAACTCCCAGTTTGAAAGAACGTTACTATAGTAGCTGCAATCATCATAGTCTAAAATCCACAAATGTTTTATGTTACTAGAAGAGGGCAATGCATTATATTCTGTGCAGGGATAAACCCACATTTCAGCTTCCTCCACCCACTCAACACTATGGCTCAGGAGAACTACTGCAGCCAGCTGGGGAGAGGTAAAACACAGGAACACCAGGGTATGCACATGTATGTCAATATCAATGGACACACCACTGAGATTCGTAAGCCCGTGTCATTCCTCCTTTATCCTCTTTGGCCTTTTGGGCATCTGACCAGCCCACACTCTATTGCAGTGCAGAATTACAGCTGCTTTGGGGCCTTGTAGGAATTGTTTGCCTGTCCACAAATTGGCCAAGTTGGGCAGGAGCTTTTGTGTGTGCATGTCTCCTCTGCACTGGAAGCTGAAGGCCAGTAAGAACGTAGGGGTGGCTGTTGTTAAATAGGTTAATTGGTCACATTGTCTGAAAGGAAAGTGCACCTTTGAAGGTGAGGGGTTCAGTGGCCTTAGCCTCAATAACATCCCATATCCAAGCTAACTGACCACACCAACCCAGTAAGTAGGTAGGTTGGGCAGGAAGGCCTACCTACTCACTAGAAGACAAGGCTCAGACCTTGGGGTTATGGATAACCAGACACCTTACCATGGACAGCACTGGGCTCATGGCCTCAACAAAGATTAACTTCCTGCACTTCTCATTACCCCCAGCAGATGTTATTAATAAAAGCTGGTCCCAAGTCTTATGGGTCCAGTCACAAAATGGCCTGCAAAGAAAGATGTTGCACTATGTCTAGTATTGCATGGTAAAAGTGTTTGACTCAGTTCACCAGACACCAATCCAAGGGGCAGGCGGAGGTTGACCACTGAAGACTGATGCAAAAATGCATTCCCTTTTTTCTTAGGGATGCATCAGTTGGGTGAAACAACTGCAAACATTCCTGAGTATGTTTTTATTCTTTGTATCTCACATTGTTGTTTTATTGCTATGGCCAATGGCTGACGCAAATAAAGGTTCATTCATTCCTGAGTATGACTGATTATCTGGATCCATGGCAGTCTGGGTTCATCAACAATTCTTTCCTTGGGTAAAATGGGTCTTAAGGCTGGTACTGTTAGGAACGATACTGGTTACTTCTGTCTTAATTGGAAGTGTGTGTTTCAAACAATCCTCGTGCATCTTCTTTTTACCAGGCCTTACAATACCTGTATAGACATCCATCTTTATCAATTTAATGGAATATGCATGAATAGGTCCATTTGTATTTCTCTGCACATCAAAGACTTGCTTACCAAACAAGCTAATCAATTTATCAGACCTTTTTAATTAGTAAGATGAATGTGACTAGTCTGGCTGTGCACTTGTTTTATCAATTATGTGACATTAGTGGCAATACAACATGACACTGATATTGAAATTACAACATTAACCAGCTATACAAACTAAAACCTAGTCCTTAGAAATTCTCATACTAACTGAATATTACTCACAGAGAACTGGGAAAATGATACTAGCAAATTGCAACAATAACATTTTCAGTAACAATGGAAAGATGGATGGGGACTTCAAAAATATAAAACTGAATGTAAAATGTTCCTGCATTTATGAAATAATAAAAAGCACGCAATTTTTTTTATCAAAGTTGATAGTGTTCACACTAAATCAAACATGACAGTGGAGGTTGTATTTTACTGACAGGCTCTCTGTTAATGTGCAAAAGATAGCTCAGTTGGTAGAGCATGAGACTTTTAATCTCAGGGTCTTGGGTTTGAGCACCTAGTTGGGCAAAAAGGTTCCTGCATTGCAGGGGGCTGGGCTGGATGACCCTTCTCCAGCTCTATGATTCTGATATGATTATATCTCTTGCTTTTATATGATGATACCACAAGGGTTGTGGGGAGAGGGTTGGTTGGTTTGCTTTTCGTCGTGGTGGATACTGCAATGTTCCTGTTTTAAAATCCAAAAATTACAAAATGTTTTTGACCATTGCTGGCTTCACATAATAAAATATGAAGTTTTGGGCCAGGGGTTGTTTAAGCTTCCCTGCTTTGCAGGGAAGCAGCTGAAAAGTGCTGCTGAAATATAATGCTGATAGGATCTGTCACAGAGTGTTGACAAACACAGATACCATGAGAAAAGTGGAAGGTTTAGTTAACAACGGAAAAACCCTCACACACGCAATAGGGACAACAGGAGCAAAATGATATATATTTTTTTGGAAAGTGAATGAGCAAGGTGGGGTGGGGAAGAACAACAGGGTAATGGAGTGGCCAGTCCAGTGCAGAGGGGACATCTTGCCCAGGATCCTCTCAAACCTGGCAACACCATTGTTTACTATCCTCCTTCAGCTGAAAATTAAGCTAATCTATGCACAGGTAAATGCCAAGATATGTCTTCCCTCCCAGTTTGTAAGTGCGTTTTTTAAAAAATAAAATAAAATAAAAAGTCAGTTGGTCTAAAAAAGCAAGTCTAGTATGCATGCCTAGCCAGCAATATTCTGAGGGGAATTTAAACTGGTAGATTGTAATCCAAGAGGGCAACAGCCCATTTGCAATTATTCCCATGTACAATACAAATTCAGAGAATTTGCAAATGCAGCCAGCATTCTGAAATATTTAAAATGTGCATATCAGTGCACATTTAATATCAATGAGCTGAATTGGCAGGCTCCACTATTTTTTTCCTCTCTTGCAAACACATTTTTGTCAATGACCTATAGCTAGTTGTTCCGCCTCTTGGTGTTGACAGTATAGTACCCTTTGGGATAAGATCATTTTTCCATAATGATAATAATAGCAATAAAACTAATAATAATACTAAAAGAAATGCGTATTAAGAACCAAACTTGTAAGCAACTTATCCAGATGGCTTAACTAATGAGTTTTATAAAAAGCTTTTCTAGTCCTTGGTGAACTCTCATATTAGCTAGCTTCGAGGGCTTTATATAATAATTATTTCATTACTGGTCTGGCTCTCTTTATACAAACAGCTTAGCTGTTTAACCAAACAAAGAGTCAAAGATGCTGAAATGGCAATGTAGGCTTGGCATTTATCAAGTGAAATCTATAAAGGAGGAAGAACATTAATATTTTGATCAGTGCCCTAGCATTTCACCTGCAACTGACATCCTCCAAAGCAGTATGTGAAAATCATGCCAAATATATTAAATTCATTAGTTGGTTTATATGCTGTTTTTCAGCCAAGAGGGGCTCCCCAAGTGGCTTGCAAAAATTAAAACACAACCAACCACAAAGATATCAGAGGTATTTGGGTATATGTACATGTCTCCTCCCACTCGACATTTAGTAATCACAGTACATGACAAACAGCAACCAGTGACCGTCTCTTGCTAAAGGCAAACAGGACCTCTTCTGGGGAAATCAGCAACAAGTAAATGCAAGGATCGAACTTCAAAGCCCTAATATGAAGTCCAACATGGGAGTCAGGAGAGGAAAGGGTGGAGGAGGGGACAAAGGGAAGTTCTTTGGAGGGGTGCCAAAAGCCAACAACGAGCTTGTTATGAAACAAACAAATGGAAAGAAGAATAGCCTTAGCTGACACCCTCAGCTGACTCCTGGATCCCTCCAGGTCTTTTATTATTGTACTGTATTGCATTCTATTGAACCACATAGGGAAGAATGTATGACATGGTTTCTTAAAGTGAATTGTTGGAGGAGCGTGCAAAATAAACTTTTTAGAAATCCTGCAGGCATGCCAAGCCAAAAATTAGGTAAGTAAGAATTTGCATTGTTTTTTTAATCAAGATTGTTTATTAAATAAGGATGGGATCTGGGGTTTTTTTGGAAGGGGTGATGGAATGAGAGCCTAAAAATTCATGTTACCTTTGCATTGAAAATATTATCCTTTGTTCAAAATCCCAATTGCTCTTTACAACGACCTGTGCAGATCACTCCTCTGGTTTGTAGCATCACATTTGTATCATTTAGCTATGCAAGCCTATGCATATTTACTCAGAAGTAAATCCCAATGTGTTGAATGGAATTTACTCCTTTAGAACCCATTTTAACAATGGGTGATATAAAATACCTCCACTACAAGACATATTATATGGACGTTATACCAAATTCCCATATTTTCCTATCCCAAATTATTTCTCATGTGGACTAATTTCCATTTACTCTACAATCCACATATTCCCCTCCTATGTGTATGTGTCATCTGGAAATATTTGGTCGGAAGGTCCCTTTCTGCAATGTATATGGCCTCTGCTAGTTTAGCTCAGATTATTAATTTTACTTATCACTTCACACAAGTGAAAGGAATCTCAAAGTGATTTACAAGAGAAGTCAGTCACTTGTGCTACACCCCCTTTTGCAGAAGGCAAAAACAGGGAATTTTCTAGAGAAAACAGCAAAATGATCCAAGGACTCCTTGGTCTAATATGCACTTTAAAAAGGAGCAGGTGATTAAAAGGTGCTTTAAATTGGAATTGTGGGCGGGAGGAAGAGAAGAAAGCAAAGGATAGTTTCTTGAAGGGAAAGTGAAAGCCAACATAGAGCACAGGGCAATTGGAAAGCCATGTTGTTGTTTTAAAAAATCTTTGACTGTTGCTAAGCACTAATGCAGAGATGGGAAACGTCAAGCCTATAGACCAAATGTGGCCCTCAAGGCTTCTCTATCTGGCCTGTTGAACTGTCCCCAATTCATATTCCTCATGGCCCCTGCTTCACAGCCTGAGTATTCTTGCCTGGTTGGAATGTTGCCATCAAGTTTATTTCCTGTGTGCATGTGTAGAAACTAACCTACTGTACACAGCTAGCATTTGCTCTTGTTGTTCCACCTGATTTTACCTCTTGTTCTGCCCAGCACCAGAGAAGGTTACCACTAAGGGAATGTGATTCTCTGGATGGGAAAGTTTCCCTGACCCTGACTTTGAAGTCCTAAATGGCTCAGGGCCTGGTGACACATTAGATCACATCTTCCTACAAATGTCTAGCTGGCCCTCGAGATCATTTTCTGACATCCTTCTCTAGGTGTGGCATGTATGGAGTGTTGGGGTTGTAGTACCTCTGGTGCGGAACATGTGCTCCTTCTGGGGTATTTTGTCCACCTTTGTCCCCACCCTGCACTCTGCTCTCACCTGTGGCTCCTAGAAGCTGTCAGCATGTGACAGTGGCTACACCCTGCGAATGGCTTTGACTGGCAGGCCATACCAGGTGAGAGTAGCTGATGGGACTTCTCCTGTATGCCTCCTCTGGAGTATTGAGCGGACAAGACCAATAGAAGGTCCTACAATCAAGAAGGCGGTTTCTACATGTGCTGTAGAGGGAAGTGAGGGACAGATGGGGCTCATCAACTGGGAAGGTGGCCCATCTAGGAGAAGGAAAACCGACCCTAAAGCTCTGCTGCTTTGTGGGGCATCTTTGGGAGAAGAAAAGGCTAAGGAGTAAACAACACAAATCCATAGTGGATTCCCTAAGATGGCAGGATGGCACCTTGCATGCCTCCTTCCAGCAACTCCTGCAACCAAGCTGGTACCAAACATTTTGCTCTGCTCCTACGCTGATGTTTCGCTCCTTGCCCAAGCAAAACAAGCATGATGAAACATTAAATTAAAAAAGGTTTAAAATCCCACCCCCCACTGCTGAGTACATTGTAACTTTTCAGCAAGTATGGAAATGCGGTCTGACGCTGCAAGTGTTTAACATCCACATCTGCATGTAATTTATCCAAGTAAATTACAGGTAACTTATCTCTTGGAAGTTATAAAAAATGCATGAATGAGTTAATAAGCATGACTGGAATAAATGAATATTAAGTAAAGCACGCCATATACGGTAGATAGTTCTTCCCTGAGCCACTACTGCATGCCTCAGGGGCGCTGAGAAACGCAGAGCTAAAGACTGCCTGAATTCAGCCATCTGAGAAGTGTGGCCATCTCCTAGAAATTGACTAGAAATTGGCAGTATTTACACTTTTAACTAGTACTGTTGAGCTGGAGGCAGATATCAATGTTTCATTAGTGGCAATTTTATTCTTTAAAGGCTGCTACTCAATGTGTCTTGTACCATACCAATGTCCCAGTACTTGCATTTATTCTGAGCAGCCAGAGAGGAATGAAAAATATAGAAGAGGTTGTCTCCCATCCCCAGTGCAGTTCAGAGGTTGCCCAAGTGAAAATGTCTACATGCATAATTTATCAAAATCGCAATCTTTGACCCCAAAATTGCAACTAAACACCCAGGCAGTGTGACACCTGGATGCCACAAAATTTGTTCTGCATATCAGTCTGAGAGAATATTGAGTTATTTCATACAGGAATTCACAAATACTGAATTCCTCAGCCGTACCCATTTCCTTGCTGTCATGAATCACCGCAGAAAACAGAATGCAGCATAGTCTTGACTCGGCTGCTCTGGCACAATCAGCAACTGCTTGGTCAGATGTATACATTGAAATGAGGCAGTGTTAACAAATTATCATGAAGATGGATTCCTAATGTGGAAAGCTGAAGTTTGTGTATGTTTGGTGTGTAACATAAACATTTCTAAAAGGTCTGTTTACCTGATTTCTGGCAAACGGGGCTCCCTTCTGCAGCACGGGATGGTGTGTTTGTGTGGAGTGAGCTCATGCCACTTTTGCCAGCTATGTCGGTTACTGGGGCCCATTTCACAGGCAGCACACTCAATCACAGGGGCATTCATTGGCATGGCATAGGGAGAGGGCAACAGGGCAGACTTCGCCTCACAGTCTTCCCTCTGGTCCACTCCCTGGAAATCTAAGCCCGCCATGCCCATGCCTTGGCTACAGTTCTCCTCTGGATTCCTACCCTTCCTTCCATTTGATTTGTGTTTGGTAGCTGCCCAGGTGCAAGTGGGCTAACTTCTGTGTGCCTTGCTACGGAAGTGCTTTGGTCACCATTTGGGGGGCCAGGAATAAATTTTCCCTTGAGGCCAATTGGCTGGTCTGGGGTTTCTGCCTAGCTCATAGCAACTGTCAGAACTTGATGGCAGGCAAGGCACTGAAGATGAATCCTTCGACTAAGTGTGTGAGGGGTGGGGCTTCTTTGCACTGCAGTTAAAGGGAGCCTGGGGCAGGAGCTTCTTATCTGGATGCCCAGGGGCGGACAGGCCATAGCATCCCCAAATGGTGGCTGAGAATTGATGCACATCAAAGGGTCAACCTGTAACCTTGGTCAACCCTGTCAGTCATCAACTGGCAGGCAGGCTAGTTGATGTCAAGATACATACCCAATGCCTACGCCAAAACCTGCTGATATCTGTAATCAATAAAGTTCTGGCGTGTTTAATCCCCTACTGCTGTCATCTGTTTTAATTCTGCCTATGTTGTATTGAGAGCCTCTTCTGCCCTTGGCTCCACAAACATTAAGCCCTATATGAAAGAGGACTTACATATGCGCTAAGTAAAATGTCTACACCAGGTCTATGGCAGAACATTGAGGGACCAGGTTTTAGTAGATCACCACATTTTTAATGCCTGAAGTTCTTCTTTCATTAATGAAAAATTATCAAAGTCCAAATCAGAAGACCTTGATTACTTTTCTTAGAATCTCCATTGGTTTTCATGACAAATAGCATGAAATCATGTCACACTGCAGTAGCCATGGAAATGATGTATATTATCTCAGTGGATATTGCATTTTGACAGGCAGCAAGATGGGCCTTGAAATCAGAGATCTAGAGATGTTCGGGGTGGGGGGGTGGGGGGTGGGAGAAACAAACAGAAAAACTCAGAAACCTTTGCACCAACCAGACTGAGACACGTCCATTTAACAATATATGCGTCCCAATGCATCCAACCGCAGTTTAGTATGAAAAAGGTAAAGATGGAGACACAACATTCTCTGCTCTGTAAAATTAAAAGATGGAAATCCCAACAGATAGATAATACCTGCTTGAGACATCGCTCTTCCAGTTCACAGATGCTGCCAAAAGCAGGGTTTTTGCTTCTGCTAATATTGGTTGGGAAACATTAATATTTATAGCTTAGCAACCAGCAGAGAGATAACAATTATTTATGGTGCAGGAAACACAGACAATGGAGCAAAAGAAATCCAGTTTTCCTGATCAAGAATCGTATTCACAAACACAGTCTCAAATAAGTCTGTTCAAGCTGGAGCGGAACATATTCATTATGAAAGCCTGTATTACATTTTATTTTTCCCCTCATGCCTTCGCCTGAAAACTCCCACAGAATAATATTGGGTGGTTATTTTCTTTTCTTTTTATCCCCCGAAAGTACAACAAGCAGAGCCATATCCTCTCTGACAAATGACCCCTCAGTATGCATTTCCTGATATACTGTGTCATAACTCTCTCATCACATCAATGTTCTTCTGATTAAAAGAAAGAAAAGAAACTGCTGCTGCATTTTGATCTAGTGTAAACCAAACCTCCTCATTTCGTAAAACATCACTTTATGCAAATATAATGAAAAACTAATTATTGTCTCCCACCAAGAAATCCAAACAATGTATTAAGACAAACAATGACTGTACTGGTCTGTCAGCTCTTCTAATATTACTCTGAAACTTGTGTCCCTCAAATGAATAATTACCTACAAAATAATTAAATGTTGCTGATATGGTGAGCACATCCCACTTGTACATAGAACAGCAAAGCTTGTCTTCCCTGAAATCCATCTCAGTCATGTTGGATAAGCTTACTGTCCATCACACGGCTGGCATCGATCCCTGCTCAATTACGGAAGAAACATAGCACCATATTAAATGACAAATAAGCCTTAATTTTAATCACAGGCAGCCTGTAAGTCCATGTTCCATTATAGATTAAAAGAACCAATTATTTTTAAAAGAAAGATTTAATGAAAGGCCCTTAGTAATATATGGACATGTTGCCCTCTCTGCATTTGCAAGTCAAGCTCTCCAGTAATGGTTGAGAGACTCTGCAAACAATCTCAGCATGCAGTGAAGATGTTCTCTGGGGATTCATAGTTCTAACTTAAAAACCACTAAACCACACAACTTCAGGACATTCTCTCTGTAATTATACCAGAACACACCACCCTGAAAAACTACATTGGACAATAAATGGTGTTTGTACATTTGTCAACTGCATCGGTATAAACCAATACGCAGTTTAGGGCTATAGTCGCAGGGCTATCTAGGATAATCTAGGCCCAGTCCATACGTTAATAGGACTAAATGGGTCCCTGTAGTAGGGGACTGCATGTGATGTCAATTCAGGTGCCTTGTGTATGTTGTAACACTTACAACAGCCAATTGGTGTGATCTTTCCACACTATTTTGGAGAGGGAAGACCCATGCAGTTTCCTGACCTGCATAAAAAAGGATGTCATAACATAGGAAGGGGTATGCGCTATAGGAGGAAACTTGGCTGGTCAGTAATTGCATGATCAACATACTTCCCTACATCAGGATCCTCCCTTTATGCTTAAGTAAAGAGAAAGACTGAACAAGCCACCAATCACTCTGACAGTATTTTGTGACATGCACAAGAACATGGGGTTCTGCGTCATAGCAAGTCAGATCAATGGTGCAGCTAGCTCAGAATTATCAATACAGAAACTAGCAGTAGCTCTCTAGGGTCACAGGCAGGAGTCTCTCTCGGACCAGACTAAAGATGCCCAGGATTGAACCTGTGACCTTTTGTATATGATGCATGTGCTCCATCACTGAGCCACAACTCTTCCCCACAAGTTTGCAGCTGACAAAGTGAGTTTAAAAAACACAAGGGTAAGTTGTTCTGCATGCAAAACATTCTTCTGCTTACAGAGAGAGCACTGTTTTCTTAATACAAGCAAACTCGTGCACAAACCACGAGAGACAAAATACCAGAATTCAGATTTGTCCAAGTGCACTGGCTGTTTTGCTTTATTTACATGCCTCACACTGCACATTTGCTTGTTCAGGGTCTTGCACATTCATGCACTGAGATGCTTATTGTTTTGCACACAGAGCCCTCTGGCCATTGTTCTCTGCAGTATTAGTTTGCACAATGTTTCCTGCAGTGTTATTTTACTTACAGAGCTCTGACCCTGGATCTGCCACATACAGGAAGACTCCTGAATGGTATCTAACTGAATGACAAACTATTTTCAGACACTGGACAGCTCACATGATAAATGCTTGTGTATGGATGAACATATACATGCACTTATTGTCAATCCTATGAACAACAACCTGAACCTACAAACATAGTGTGTGCATGTGAACTATTTGGTGGATAACATGTTTGTGCATAGGACTCATGCTACATCTAGCAATTAGGTTGTATGAAATGGGCTTCAAATCAGTTCAATCATATAGATCAGGATCTGCACTAGAAAGCTTTTCATGCATAAGTGATGGTTGCTCTGCAGAGGTCTTCTTGAGAATAATCAACAGTGCTATAATATAGCACAAATAATGACAGTTGTTACCATGGTTTCCAAAACGATTCAGAGTTAACTGTGGTGCACAGCTGGACAATAAATCCATAGATGAAAGAGACAATGACTATTGTTTTTACTTGATAACCTTTAGAGATATAGAGAACTGTAGGCTTATTCTTCATAAACAAGTTGAAGATAATTAATGGGAAAACTGGGAATTTCTTTATGCAAAATACTGTAATGCAATGCTATTTCCTGAACACCAATTTAATGACTAAGAGAAATCCAATTCAATCAATGATATATTTCTTAGTATTCCTAAACTTTATTAGCCTCAATAGTTAGCTACCAGTCATTTAGTTACTACGGTTTCACTAATGATACCCAACAATTTGCAAATTATAATTATTTTTTTACAGAAGCAACATCAGATACCCTTTGCAGAAAATCCTATTTTCCTGAGCTGAAAAGCCTGATCTAGGAACAGAGGCTCCATCAGTTATCTTTACATGCTTGTTTTTTTGCAGGGAGTCAGACTGAATTCAGCTCTCTACTCTTACGCTCCACAAGATATGTACCACTGGAAACAATTTGTTTGGAATAGTGCACACAAATCTTAGTTTCTGAAATCAAGAAGCCTTGTATGTGAGATCATTCAGAGCACATTTTTCCTCCTCTTTGATTGAGGGAATTGAATAAATACAGCAGGTGGAATCCAGCTGGCACCCTTTTAATCCCCAACAGAAAAGGAGGGAAGGAGATGGTTGGGAATCACCACCCCCAGATAGTTGAGGGACCCTCAGAACAACATGGAAGGTGGCATGTGGGCTGCAGGGTGGAATGGGAATTGTTGTAAATTTCATCCCCTGCTCTTCTGTTGCCAAAGGCATCTATTGGATCAAAAGCACTTCGGCAAGTGCTAGAGCAGAAATCGGACTCCACTCATTGCTTGCAAATATACTATTAAGAATGGCATGTGCACAGTGTAGCGTGAAAAGCTCTTTGCATTCCCAAACAGTTTGAGCCTTATACACTAGATGCTTTATTTCTGCATCTGTAATGAGAACAGAAAACCTGTATCAAAGAGGGCATGGGTTTGGTCTTTAAATGGCTTCCTTCCATTTTCTGTCCTATGCTAACAGCATTAGCGCATGCATTCATACACCACACCAGAAGCTCAGACAGATACTTCTTAAATATTTGAAGTACATGTCCCATTTACCCACCACTGACACTTAGTCATTGTCACATCAATGAGAAAGTACTTTGGATATGGACACACACACACACAGCCCCCAGAATTATTACTAATAATAAAACAACAGAAAGCTAACGTTTAAGAAAATATTCTACAAATGAGAAAAAAACTGGTGCAAAACTTAATTGTTGGGTGTGCTTTTACCAAAGAAGGAGAGAGACATCATAGAATAGGAGTGGGCAATCTTTAGTCTGTCGAGGTAAGTAGTGAGCCAGACCTTCTTCTCTTTCTGCCACCACTTAACTCTCTCCTCCTGCCTCCTTCTCACCTCTTTTGTGCCCAGCAGTCAGCTCTAGCCACAGGGCTAACTAATAGCTTTCACAGGAGTTTTGAAATTAGGACAAGGGCTACAGACAAACCCACTTGCCACTTAGAGGTTGCCCCACTGAGCCACAGATCTTCACCTATTGAACTGCTAAGTGACCGTGCACTGAGTCTTCATAGACAGTACCTTGTATCAGTGGGTGATTTTGCTGAGAAATGCCTTAGTGGTAGGCTAAATGAATAAACAATCAATCACTCTGTTCTTCCATAGTTTCTCAGTCTTATTATAATTGCCACGTAGTGAAACAGAAATAAAATCATAAGTTCTTCCACAGCATTGCGTTTCCCACATCTAATTATTCAGACATTTGGAGATAGGAAACTTTTACCCCAGTACAACAGAATATTCTTCCTCCCACATTCTCCCTTCCCAGAATATATCCCAGCTAAGCGCTGTTTATTTTATATGCAAAGGAAGTTTGTTTTTTGCTTGCATAATTGAGTTATAAATAAATTGACCATTTAAAAATTTCCTTCAAGGTGTTAGCAAAAGAATTGTAGTTGTTTTCAGGTGAATACGTAAATTCTTCTACATAAACAGGTAAGCAAGTATTGCTTTTGCTCTAATACCTAGGACCATTAAAATATCTCAAATAGAAAAGCAATTGATCTTCAAGGCACTAAATGAAGAATATCTCCAAAATATAAAAGGTAAAGGTAAAGGACCCCTGACAGTTAAGTCCAGTCGCAAACGTCTCTGGGGTTGCGGCACTCATCTTACTTTGCTGGCTGAGAGAGCCAACGTTTGCCTGCAGACAGTTTTTCCAGGTCATGTGGCCACTTCTCGCAAAACCAGGGCAGCACACGGAAACGGTGTTTACCTTCCCACCGGAGAGGTACCTATTTAACTACTTGCACTTTGGCATGCATTTGAACTGCTAGGTTGGCAGGAGCTGGGACCAAACAATGGGAGCTCACCCCATCGCGGAGATTCAAACAGCCAACCTTCCAATCGGCAAGCCCAAGGCTCAGTGGTTTACACCACAGCGCCACCCGCATCCCACTTCTCCAAAATATAGGTCATAATAATTACTTCCCTGGTTCCTTTATCACTCTCATAACATTGCTTTAAAAAAACCCACAACTTCTCAAAAGAATGTTTAGCAGCATAGCCAGTTCTATAACTTTATGGTCACGCTCCAAAGAGTCACATCTAAAACACCGCAAGCAGGCTTTCTCTGGCCTCTTTCTTATTGCAGCCCCTCCTGGTCCTGAAATATGACAGAACATCATTTCTACTGGCAGGATCCAGCTGAAAATTAAAGTTGTTAAATCATGTCCCATATTTGAGTGGAGCTGTGCGAGGGTTGACTACAACTTATGCATATTATTTTCCAAACCGAATTGTATTACACAAATATTTCATAAATTTCCCAGAAGAAAGATGGAGTACCACTTTGCAACTTTCCACTTTTTATGTTCTCATTCATAGGCACCATTTTGAAATTATCTGTCTCATTCTGGCTGCATTCAACTCTGAAAGCATTCAATAACCATATAAATTTAACCAAACAACATTTACTAACAAGCTTCAATGTAGTACAATGCAGAATTTCTGACAAAAATACCTAGTGATGAGTAGAATCTCATATCTTTAATTATTGTTGCAATTCAAATGATGAAAATGTAACTGTGTACTCACCTGGAACCCAAAGGTTGTTGCTTCCAGGAAGTGGAGATAAAGTCTCTTCTGTGAAATTCAAGATGTCTTCAGTGACTTTTACACTGAGTGACTATATCTACAGAGAAAATACAGCTAAATGTTAGGAGAAGTTGAATTCATGGGGTTGAATTCAAGCCTGTGGTGATCACAGAGTTAGTTAGTTAGTTAGTTAGTTAGTTAGTTAGTTAGTGTGTATACAATCCTTCATCTGTAGATCTCAGGGAGGTTGACAACATTGGGTAAACCCACTGAAATCAAAGGCCATGACTAGGTTAAGACCACTGATTAAAATGGCTGTGCTCTGATTATGAATGACTTGGTCTCAACCCAGAATTTGTCTGATCTCATATTCTACAGAAAAAGTCAACTGGTTTGAGAGCTCATTTCAGGTTTAAAATTATTCATGTATATCTTGCTCTTCATCCCTAAGGAGATCAGAGTTCACTAAAAATTATAGAACAATATAACAGACCAACAAAGAACAAAACCCACAGCAGCAAAAAAATGTATCAGAGGGCTCAGGAGTTGGAGAGAAGAAAATCTTTTAAACTACCTCATAAATGAAGCAAGTCAGGAAGCCATCTGAATTTCCCAGGTCAGGGGGTTTCAGAGGATATTGGAGAGGGTTATTCACAGAAAAAGGCCCTCATCTTTATTGTCACATTGAATTCCTGAAAGGACAATGAGAAGGCTTCTGGGCAAGATCTCAGCTCTTGAGCAGGAATATGCTGAATAAGGTCTTCTACAGGCAACATGGTCCCAAGTGTTTTGCTTAACACTTTATAGGTCAAAACCAGCAGTAGTATTATTTGACAAGCTGTTGCTGCTAAACATGGGATTTTAACTTCAGAACAAGCACTAATGTGAATATTACATGGATATCTTCCTCTCTGAATCACATTAGTCATCTTCCGATATGGGGGTGGTGTGTTGCTCTTTGCAGGGTACAGTTAGCGTTACTGATGCCAACTACGCTTTGCTGCTATTCTGTTCTATGATTCTGGACAATGAAACACTGACTACTAATGTGATAATTAAATTAATCTCTGTATCTTTTAGTCATTCAAATGTAATTTTGCATGCAAGTGGAAATATGCATAGCATCATCTAGCATTAATGTCTCGATAGGAAGAAAGATCATTATTGCGGTAATGAAGTTGCAGAATTTCAAAACTACTTTTCTACTGCTGTCTCTGTGGAGAGATGGTTTCACTTTTTAAGAAAAACAATAAAATCACCAAGATCCAATGGGAAAGAACTTGGGTATGACAGTTGTCTTTTTATTTGGAAGAGCAGACCCATCTTCCTTTCATAAAAGTATCCAAAGTTTTCAGAGATGTTGGCTATGTGTGCAGATGCATAAACTGATATGTACATGGAACTACTTGCATAGTTCTTGATATCAGAATGTATGTGCACATTAGCATCTTTAAAGGCAGTGAGGCTGTGCTCCTGCCACTGCGTTTCAAGTCACATTTGCGCTTGCTGTTCACACCAGAGGTGGGTGGTTGTCTTCACCCAGTGTGCTGTACCTGATTTGTTTTTCTGTACCTGCAAACACTCCCAGCCTGCCACATCCACTGGAAGAGGAAGAGAGGCGGGGGGAGTGTACCACCCCGGCACCACAATCCCGTGGGGTGCCATTGCGGTTGGTGCGCCACACCCCCAGGACGCGTGCCACGCCCCTGCGGGTGACACGCCACGGCCCTGCCTGCTCTCCGTCCCCGGTACCAGAGCATGAAGCTCCGCCACTGGCCACATCTATTCAAGGAAGTTGTCATCTGTGCATGCACAATAACAGTCTGAACTGTACACCCTTCATCTTAATGGCAGCTTGCATTTACAAATCAGATGGAAGCCCGTTTGAAGTATTTCTCAACAAACTGCAGGGTGCATACAAAATGTGGCTAACAACATGGCTTCATGGCACCAGTGGTTGGAGCAAACTGAAACCAGGGAAAGCGGTAATGGGTTCTTAGCCCTGAAAGGTCTTAAAAGGCTATCAAACCAGCATGGGCAAACCTTATATCAAGGGTAGTCAACATAGTGCACTCCCAGACTTGTAACATTAGAACTGAAATGCCCTGGAGTTCTCCACATTTGGCGGCTACGATAGGGAGTCTCTTTTTACAGGGAGGGCATGAAAGCAAGGACTTACTGCAGCCATGATCATGCTCCCTGCAGCTGCAGGACGCTTCATTGCCCTCTCCACTTTTAAACCAAAGGGCATAGAAAGACAGAAACTTCTGCCCTCATGATGATGCAACATATCCAATGAGATTTGGCTACTCGATGTCACTGAAACCATGCAAGAGTGAATGGAATGCTCGCTGACCTTGTTCTGGCTAAATACAGAGAGAGTGACAGACAGAGAGAGAGAATGAGATTCAGCAACAGGAGAGAACTGCAGTTGCTGACATAAGGGACATAAACAGATAGCAAATGGAAATGAAAAAGGTGAAGATGAGCCTCCTCCTACAAATCCTTGGCTTTTGAACCAAAAAGGTTTGCCTGAGATTTAGCTCTAGCCTACAAAAGGCTAATACAGGCTCTAAAAAGAAGGTTGCTTTAATCAATAGTGGTTTTATATTTTACAGTCATGCTTTTAACTGGAATGTTTTCTTAAGCCCTTTTTAGTTATTTGCAATTAATTTATATGAGGTTTTTCATGCTTCTGTTCTTATTTTGTAAACCATCTAAAGAAGGTTTGTAGTTTTACCTTTAAAGTGGCATAAATAAATAAGGTTTATTAATCACTTAAAGCTGTACATTGGGGGGTACTATGTTGCATAAATATTATTGGGAGAAATTTTCAAAAATGGGGGGAAATAGTTATTTTGGGCTTTAGCACTGCATCACCAAGTTGAATCCGATGAGCAGCATCTTGCTGATAAATTGTGGGTCATACATGTGCAAATCACAAAGTGCTTAAAAATATACACAAAGCATATTCATTAAGATGCTCTATTACCCAATACAATGTTTTCACTATAGGGCAAAAAACAGGAAGCAGAAGCAAGAATCTGTTTGGGAAACCCTATAAGCTTCTGAATTAGGGCACAATCTTATTATTATCATTATTTTCTGTATCACCCTCACCTGAGTATCACAGGGCAGTTTGCAATATAAAACACAAAAATGCATTACATAGTAAAAAAAAACACCCAACTCTGCACACACAGTTTAAAAGGCCATAGATTGTTTAATTGGCCTAAGGTCCAGGAGACTAGAAATGGTTTTGCCTGGGACCTTAAGATATGCAACAAAGGTACCAGGTGAACCTCCCTAGGGAAAGCATTCCACAAGGGGGAGCCACCACAGAAAAGGCCCATTCTCGTGTTGCTGCCCTCTGGATCTCTGGCAGAGGAGACAAACAAAGAAGGGCCTCAGATGATGACTGCAGAGTCTGAACATGGAGAGAACTACTCCTTGAGGTACTGCAGTCCTGAACCGTTTAAGGCTTTACAGGTCAAAACCAGCACTTTGAATTGTGCCCAGAGACGAATTGGCACAATCCTGCAGCCAGGCCAGGATTGGAATTATATGCTCAAATCTTGCCCCATTGAGCAACCTGGTTGCTGAATTCTGCACCAGGTAAGCTTCTGAACCATCTTCAGAGGCAGCCCCATGTATAACACATTGCAGTAATCTAACCTAGTGATTACCAGAGCATAGACAACAGAAGTTAGATTATTTCTGTCCAGATAAGTTCACAGCTGGTAGCCAAAGCTGATAGAAGGCACTCTGCACCACCGAGCCTCAAGCAACAACAGGGGACCCAGAAGGACCCACAAGCTGTGTACCTGCTACTTCAGAGTAAGTGTAAACCCATCAAGAGCAGGCAACCTTCCATCCATCTGGCCTGGGGAACCACCCACTAAAAGGATCTCAATCTTATCTGGACTGAATTTCAGTTTGTTGGCTCTCATCCAGTCCATTACTGAGGCAAGACAACAGTCCTACACATTCATTGCCACACCTGCAGATGTAAAGAAGTAGTGCTGTGTGTCATCATATTGCTGACAACAAACTCCAAAACAGTAACTGCTTTCCTCAGAGTAAACCCACTGAACTCATTGGGGCTTACTTCTGTATAGACATGGATAGGACTGCACAGTCAAACTGTCTGAAGCATCTACGGCTGGTGTCCCAGGTTTGAACATTGCTAGTGATAAAGAGCATTTGGTAACTTGTCTAGGAAGTCCTCTCACACCAATGCCAAGTCAGAATGCGGGAAGGAAAGCACACATGAAAGAAAAAGGAAGCTGCTATCGAATAAATGGTGTCATAGGCAAGTTGTCTTATCTCACAAAAGCTCCTCACTATTAAATAATCTCTCTGACTTGAAAGCAGTATGGTGATTTGTGTGATGTGTGCAGCTAATTAGAGCTCTGCTCGTACAAAGACCTATACATATTCCTAACTTCAGGCACTTTCTGTTGGCATTCTGCTTCAAAAGGAATACTCAATGGACATAAAATTAAGGGCAGGAAGAAATCTTCATGGAATAGGGCCCTACATAGAGAAGAATAAATATATTGGTATGCCCCATTCATTGGTCTGGCCATGAGTTAATTTTGAATAAACTCCCAAAACAGGAGTTTAAAAGACGGCAGTGAACAGGTCTAAAAAACACAAGTTAGGTTTTAACACACTTTGTAAAACCACATTCCATATAATAGTAAGTGATCTCTAGGTGAGCTTCCCTCATTTTTTAATGTGTCAAGATTGGGAGTGGGGACCTTAGGTTTTGTGGCTTTGTATATACATAACCCCCTGAGCCACACGGATGCCTAGTATCAGACTCTGGAATTGGTAGTCAGCATAACCTCTGGATATGCCAGGGTTACAAGGATCATGGCCTTTTGGTCTTGCCTAGACAAAAAAACAGGATCTCCAACTCACAGCTGGTTCAGCTGTTTAGTCTTTACTGTATGCAGGCTCCACGCAGGTACTGGTAACTAAGATAGTTACTATCCCCGGTAAAGCCCTTAACTTGGGCTTGTAGCAAGGTTTCTAATACCCTTGGGGTGGGCTAACCTGTGCCCCCCCCCAATGTTGTTTGATGCCAACTCCCATTATTCCAGGCCATGCTGGCTGGGTCTGATAGGAGTTGAAGTCAAACAACTTCAAGAGGGCAACAGAATAGTCACATCTCCTGTCCTAGTCTAAGGGAAGAAAGGGAAACAAGGGAACTGATGGCTGGAATGTACTTAAAGGCAAAGTGCACAGTCAATAAATGGTGGGAGAAGATGATCCTTCACATAACCTGCTCCTAAGCCATTTACAGCTTTGGAGGTGAATCTCATCACTTTGAATTGTGTCCAAAAGCATGCTCAGGCTAACCCATCCCAGTTGACATGTAGCTGCCAGGGTCCAAGTATACCTCACAAAGCTGCTGGGGTGATATAAAGTGGAGCATGTACAGGACCCTAAACTCCTTGAAGTAAGAAAGGAATAAAAAAAAAAATATAGATACAAACAATAACAGATGAAAAAAAAAAAAGAATTATTAACCATGGGAACTTAATTACTTTGGCACAGAAAGATACAACAGTGATTAGCCCTATCTAAGAACAGGATTGTATATTCAACTAAAATATATGCTGCCATTTATCCTAATCAAAGAGCTGCCATTTATCCTAATCAAAGAGCTGTACAAAGTCTGTGCATGTTCACCAATGACACTGGCAAGGCTTGATCACAGTTCACATGTCAGCCATTTAAGTTATATAAATGTAAACACAGGCAGGGGAAAGATGGAATGCCCTTATACTCTGACTGAAAATACAGTTAAGCACGTGTGCCTGCATTGAAGCTGGTTTAATCAGATTTCGTTCAAACAGATTAACTTATTTCTGTTGTGGCAATTGATTTGTTGGCAAATAGTTCAAATATAAGTTAAGACTGCATAGCAGAACTCTAGGGAACATTAATCTAGATGTGTCCAGTAACAAGTGCCATTAAAAATGTGCAGTCTAAAACAATGGATTTCTAGAAGTAGCTTTACCGAATCAGCAAACAATTGTCAGGTTCCACTACTATCATAGCCTGCATTTGCTGAAAGCTAGGACCACATGCACCACACTAGATGTGCAGCAATAACAACAGATGTTCACAACACCATATAATATGATGATGTGTCAATGAAACCTTTTACAATACTTGGACAAAAACTGTATTCATACAGCCCAATCCTACACATGCTTACTCTGAAATATGGCCCTCATTTTCAGTATGGTTATACGCAGGGAAATTGTGCCTAGATTTGGAGCATTAATTTGTTAAATGGCAGTAGTAAAAAAATGAATGTACAATTATGCAGAATAACTATCTGAGCAAGAATACAGTACAGCTAAATTTCTATTTCCTTGGAAATGTGCCAGAAAAAAATTAGAGAGGGCCATCTATTTAGTATTGATTCCAAAATCCATCCTTTGTAGTTCTTGCACTCAAAGAGAGAATGGTGACTCCTCTTGGTATTGTGGAATGCATGTTCAGAGTTAATTTCACATTGGTGTAATCTCAAACATAAGTATCACCTGAGATCACCACTACATTCATGTTGGTAATTAAAAGAGAGGCTCACACTTCTAAAAACAACTATATTATAAAGAACATACACTCAAGGACAGATACACAAAAGCAAATGTGCTGGGAAAACACAACATATTTTGCAAGGACAAACAGCACTAAAAGAATAATCCATAATAACAAGAGTTCATAACTACTGTAAAAAGTTCAAGGAACCACAGTGTGTGAGAAGTTTCACTTGGAAATTATCACAGCTGTAAATTTACAAAAAAACTTTGTTTCCAGTTGTACTTGTGACAGGTGGCTGTAATACAGCAGAAAACTCTTGTGATATAAATTGTTCAAAGTGCATAGTGACATTGAATTTAGGGGATTTAGGACAATGAAAAGGAAATACTTATTCACACAGGGCACAGTTCAATCTATTGAATTCAACACTATTTTTAAATTTTATTTATTAGACCTATATACTTCCCTTCATCATAAGATCTCAGGGTGGTTCATAACATAGGAGCTACAAAATGTAGTAGAGGCCACCAACCTAAGTGACGTTAAAAAGGAGTTAGACAAATTCATGGAATATAGGGCAAGTAATGGCTGTTGATATCAAATGTGGTATTGCTACCACATACCAGTTGCCTGGAAGCAGAAGTAGAGGGAGGTGTGGGAAATTGCAGTCAAACAGAACTGCACGAGTGCTAGCTAGTGCATGAAGAGGTTAAGACCGTAGAACTGTGTTCCTAGACTAAGTTAGGTCACACACCTCTTACCTCTGATGGGAAAGGAAGTGAAGCTTCTTCTCTCTCTTCACACCATGTTATTGACCAGAAAGGATGTTTGAAACTATCTATCTGTATTTTGTAGTCCTAGCTGCAGCATGGACTGGAACATGAATCAGACCTTTGGACTTTGTAAGTAAAGCATTTTTATGGTAGTTTTAAAATTGTCTGAAGTCACTCAGAGTGGCTGTGGCAATCCAGTCAGATGGGCGACAAATAAATAAACAAATAGTTATTATTATAATAAACTTACTTAACAGTGTGTTGGACCTGTTCATTGCCAGGAAAAGGCAACCTATATCCTGGTGCGATACTGCTGCTTAATTTTGTGACTGTTTTAAACTCTGTGGGGGCTCTCCCCTGTTGGATGTGTTAAACCCCATGGTTTGAATCCAGGCATCCAGCCAATTCTTTTGTTCATTATAACATCGGTCATGGATCTTTATTTTCTTCCCACAAAAGAGGGCTGTTGCAAGGGAAATGGGCATCTGGCTGGCCACTGTGAGATCAATATGCTAGTCTAGGTGCCCCTTTGGTCTGGTCCAGCAGGGCTCTTCTTGCATTTCAGAAATAGGAACATGATGTGTGTGGGGGGGGACTACCCATAATTCCTGGATTTAGTAAAAGTTAGAATTAATCAAGGTTTGATTAAACTGTGCCAAATGCCTAACTTCCAAAGGAAACAAGAATCCCGAGTAAGCGCCAAGCCCCCACACCGCTTGGAGATTGAGGCATGTAACAATTATTACATGTGTATACATTGAGTTGTATCCAACAATGTCAATCGGTTGATGGCAAAGGTTTTGCCAGCAGAATGGGGACGGAAGCAATTTTCAGTTATTCCCCTCAACCTGCACCCCTCCTCTAAATCTGTTTTAAAGTGTTCCCCCTACCATTTGCAACAGATTTGAGGGACGAGGGCTGTACTGGGGGGAATGGTCAGAAACTGCTTCCAACCACATTCTGTTGACAGAAACCTTGGCTACAATAGTGTACAACACTATTGGGTCATTGTTTTTTATTTGTTTTAAATGAAAATGTTTCTAATATTGAAGGTGTTCTTCCCTATTACTCTAAGTTGTTTTAATAAGGAATATATCTCGATCAATGCAATGACGATGACAGTAATTCTGCCCAATGAATTCAGCAAAGATCATCCCGCAGTATCCTTCCCCTCATTCACACTATTAAAAACTGAAATCTCACCGAGTAATTCAGCTGGTGTCAGCTTCCTTCATCTCAATACCATATACTCAATGGGAAACTTATAAAAAGACACCCAAACTTATCTGAGAATGTTATCCATTCCATGGTGACAGGTTTTATTTTATTATTATTAAAAATGGGAATCTTTCAATTATAGAAGCAAGAGAACATAGTATAATATAAGGAAGCTGTCACTAAAAGGAAATGTCTATCAAGTCAGATGTCTTTCTCCTGTATACATGGGGAGGGAAACTCTTGGTATAATAACTGAATGCATACCTCTCTATGCACCAAGCTGATGGGTGCAACACATGTAAATAAAAACATTGTAAGAGATATTTGCTACAGCAGAGAAGTCTCGCTGATGTGAACAAACAGAATAGGATACAGCTGCCAAATAAAATACTGACACAGCATATTGGCTGTGATGGTTTTGATACGTTCACCATTTGTCAGCCACCGTGAGTGTTAGAACTAGGAACTGACAGCTCTGTACCCAGCTTCCCCATTGTGTTTATGAGCCCCCAGAACTACAGGGTGGAGCGTCTCACAGAATTGTAGAGTTTGAAGG
Source organism: Podarcis erhardii (assembly GCF_964252035.2). Taxonomy (NCBI): domain Eukaryota; kingdom Metazoa; phylum Chordata; class Lepidosauria; order Squamata; family Lacertidae; genus Podarcis; species Podarcis erhardii. The sequence goes on along the minus strand of NC_138498.1, from coordinate 47,604,783 downwards.
GACCCCAACGATCGTCTAGTCCAACCCCCTACAATGCAGAAATCGCAGCTAATTCTTTTTGTACAGCAAAATGTGTCTAAGTATTAGCCTGACTCTGCCCAACCAAGTTGCCTATCAGCTCTCCTCAACAGGAAGGACCATAAAGCCTCTCTGCTCCTTGTCTGGACAATGTTAACCTTTTTCTGGCTCTCATTTAACCTCTCAGCTCACTACAGTTTTAACTAGTTACACGGTACAGTATGAAATAATCTGGAATAGCCTTCCTCAATATGGTGAAGTCTAGAGGTGTGGGGTTTTTTTACTACAACTGATCATACCTGCTGATTGGCTGTGCAGGCTAAGACTGATGGAGTTGTACTGAACAAGGCTGATCTAGAAGTCTAGGCCACCATCCTATGACATATTACCTTAATATATGTTGAAGAGGCTCCCCATTTGGAACATCCCATGGATTTACCATCTGGTTTCCCCTTGAGAGATTTCAGGGCATGAGCTTTGAGAGGACTAGCAAAATTTCTTAAAAGGAAGCATCCATTAATTAAGAGACACTGAAAACATAAAAGCAAGTCGGGACACAAACTGCTGTGGCCATCATCTGCCTTTCCCTTTCATGCAGAAGGAAATGCAAGACCTGTGACTAGATTTGCCACACAGTTGCTCCAAAAGTAAATGATAAACATATCGAAAATGTGAGAGAAGCAAAAAGAGATTCAGTAAATAAGAGTAATAAAAAAGGATGTATACAGCCTTTCATGTAACCCTCGTGTATATTGCCAGTGCTTTTTTTGTGTGTGAATCTTCGTACTTTTGTCCATTTACTGTATTTATTTTCCCCGATCTGAACTATAAAATTGTGATTTTCTTGAGTCAAAATGAGAGTACCCCTAAACATTTTTATAGAAAAAAGCACTGTATACTGCACAAATGAAGCTTTTTTTTTTTTTTTTAACTAAAAAAGGAAGAACGAAAAGGCAAACCTGAAAAGAGAGGCACTACCCTCCAGTGGTGGCAAAAACTGAATAAGGCGGCAATTGTATGCCGTTACCTGCATTAAAGTCAATGGGGCTTACTTCCAAGCAGACATGTAAAGGATTGCAATGTAAATAAATGGGACAATTAATCACTAAACTACCAGCTTCACTGAGCAAAAAAACAAAATAAAACCGGCAAACAGGAAGCGTTATGTTGAAAGAATAATTGCCCTTAGAATTATTAATAGTGATTTGCCAGTCTACACTGAATCAGGTGGCGGTGCAACTGTGTTTTTTTAATTATAATTTTTTGCCATGAGTTAGGGTCTGAAAAAAACATAACAAGAAGAAAACACACTGAAATGGAGCAATGTCATGGGAATCCATTGACTGAACAGAAAGTAGAGGAAGTATTTAGTGTAGAAGCAACTAGAGTCCCCATTCCTCTCTCAGTCCAAGGAAATGTTCTGATTTTTAACAGGTGACCTGGGACTGTCCACTTAGCATGCAGGGCAACAGTAATTGTAAAATATTTTTGCTTTTACAACACAGAAAAAATGACGCCAGGAATGAGAGAATGGGAAATACCGTAAATGATGGAGTTGGAGTTTAGAATAAAATTGAGAACATGGGCAAGAGAGAGGATGAAAACTGGGAAGCCTTTTTGGTTTTTTTGTTTAGATCCATGAAAGTTAAAAAGCATGGGTGAGACAGAAATACGAATCTGGTTTTCATCCATGTCAATATGGCATATGGCCAGGATATTTGTCTAGCACAATTCACGATCTACATGATAATATGTAGTAAAACAATGCATAAAATGTTTATACAAGCAAGGGAAATAAAAGCAAACATACTGCTATATGCATCATCTTCAACATGAAGATTGCCCTTATGTTTTTTCAGATCCACCTATCAGCTGCTAAAATTGAAACTGTACCCATGGCGCAAATGCAACTTAACACAGGAATAAATGCTACTCTGAATGGAAATTATAAACAACAAATTATGTATACCAGTTGGAATTACAATCCCTGAGAAATTGCTTGTTTTCAGCACTGAGACTAGAAGCAAATAGGTGTTTTCTAAATTATCTAGCAGATGGTTCAGACATAAGGACAGCTTGCTAGAAGCAGGACAAGGCTAATTAGCCCATCTTGACTTCCCTTCTCCTCCTCAGCATTCACTCCCTGATCATTTCTCCCCTGTAACAGATCAGCTTCTCTGTGGTTAGAAAATCATTGACACCCCTGCAATGATTTTTTCCAGCAACATTCAGAGCAGATCGTAGATAAAACAAGCAAGACATCTCATGCAAGCAGAAAATAACCTGCTTGCTTGCCAGAATGACCGCTGCTTCTCGGCCCCCCCCCCCCCCAGGGCGGAGGTTTTGTGCTTTTGATAGATGTATGACAAGAAGTAATTCTGCCGGTAAAGCATTCAAACTGCTACATTTCCATGCTAGGAAGGTCCTTTTTACTGTTGAATTTCTACATGCTGTGCAGCTGTTAAAGGCTCATCAGCCTTGCCAGAACAAAAAGGTGGCATCCCCATTGGGGCAGTATTCTGCATTTTACAGCAGCTACCCATGTTATATAGCTTTTGCATTTTGTGAGTTTCCTTCCCTGTCAAAGTCATGGACTATCACCCAGAAACATACCATGAATATTTAAGCAGACTGACTCTTTCAATTTGTACAGACTGCTATGCAGGATCAACACACGCCAATATAAAGATTGAAATCAATGTGCTGGATTGACTGGGTGAAGCGTGAGATGGTGCTAGTGTTTCAAACACAAGTTAAAAAGGAGTTTTCATTTAACTCCTAGCTCCCCTGCAGAAGTAACTGTAGCCCTTGTAGCCATTTCACTTTCAAATTGAAAAGCCTTGTAAATTTCTAGGATCCGAGCCTAACATTCTGCAAACATCTTCCACAAGCAATGTCACCATTATCCCAAGAGTGTGCACAGATGGGGAAAAGGACAGGAAGAAGAAGAAGAAGAAGAAGAAGAAGAAGAAGAAGAAGAAGAAGAGGAGGAGTTTGTATTTGATATCCCACTTTATCTCTACCCGAAGGAGTCTCAAAGCGGCTCACATTCTCCTTTCCCTTCCTCCCCCACAACAAACACTCTGTGAGGTGAGTGAGGCTGAGAGACTTCAAAGAAGTGTGACTAGCCCAAGGTCACCCAGCAGCTGCATGTGGAGGAGCGGAGACTCGAACCCGGTTCCCCAGATTACGAGTCTACCGCTCTTACCCACTACACCACACTGGCTCTCTGCAACTCCTGCAACTTTAATAGTTGTATAGAATAAGGAGTTGCAACAGATGTTTCTTGCATAACAAAAATTAAGGGGGCATGAGCCTTATCTTTTTCATCTGGTGATCTACAGCTGTTGTTGGGCTACAACTCCCATCTTCCCTGAACATTGCTCCTGCTAACCAGGGATGATGGGATATGTAGTCCAACAGCTAGAGACCCAATTTTGAGAAACACTGCATTAATAGGATCCTAAGGGAGGTGCTTCTGTTTATGCACCCTGGCGGGGTCTGAGGGCCATAACACTCACCGAGGTGGTGATCCTGAGGGAGTTGCACCTATTTGATGTATGTTATAGGTCAGTCCTATATCAGGAACGACCCCAATAGAATCTTCCAGCAGGTGGACTGGTTGATATAGGAGATACCCAATGCCTAAACCAAAACCCCAAACCAATCTGTAATCAATAAAGCTGTAGCCTAATTTGAACCAAAAGAACATTGTACTGTGGTCCTTTCAACTTCTAGATACACAGCAACAGGGGAGGAGCAATATCACTGCACCCAGACACAAAAATACTTCACTCACAGCTGTTCATAGAGCCCCACATCTTTCACAAACCACAGAAAACCTCCAACACAGAGCCCCAGAGATTCTTGTTCCACATGGAAAACAAATGCATAAGAACCAAATCACTAACCCCAATGAAGAAAAGACTATGTCTTCTCTCTTCCACCTCCTCCCTGTTTTCCTTTTCTCAGAGTTTCATCTGGGCTCATTTTAAAATCTCATTCACTGCAGCTGTGACATCTCTCGTTTCACTCCTTTGGCCTCCTCACCTGTTTCTCTTGCTAAGAAACCTCCTTGGCTGGACTTGCTCTTATAGCTGGGCAGCCTCTGCAGCCAGAAATCTCAGCAGGCTGACAGGCATGGTCTTATCCACTGTAACTTACCCCTAATTAATTTTAGAAATTCTCTGGATTAAACTAGAATTCTGGAGAAGAGAAGCACACCACAGCCTGACTCGATGCAATTATAAAGGGATGGAAATCTGGAGAAATCAGCTCATGCCTGAAAAGGAATGGAAATCAGGGCGGGGAGGTGGAGAGAGAGAATCAGTTCATACCTAGAGAGAGCATAAAATCTGGTTTTTAAAAGTGCCATGTGTCACTGCCAGCCTAAAGGCAAGAAATCAGGGTCACAGCTGTCTGCAGCTACAGAATATTTCAGCAATAAGCCAGTTAGCAACCACTGGCCTGAAGGCAAAAATCATGTCCATAACTCCCCTACAGCTATAGGAAAATCCGGCTTGGCCTGCAGGGCAGCTAACCTGAAGGCACAAAGCTGTAGGTAAGGAAGCAAGCAACAAAACAGCAATGCCATCTCTAAAGAGGTAGTATCCTAAGGACTGGACATTTAACTTACACGCTTCAAACCCACAGAAGTTCACAGACTGTTGTAGTTTTGTCAGAGTTTAAGATCTTTTATGCTCTGTAAGAATTTAAGCCCACTTTATGCAGGCTCGGTCCAGTATATCTGAAGGAGCGTCTCCACCCCCATCGTTCTGCCCGGACGCTGAGGTCCAGCGCCGAGGGCCTTTTGGTGGTTCCCTCACTGCAAGAAGCAAAGCTACAGGGAACCAGGCAGAGGGCCATCTTGGTAGTGGCGCCCGCCCTGTGGAACACCCTCCCATCAGATGTCAAAGAGATAAACAACTACCTGACATTCAGAAGACATGTGAAGGCAGCCCTGATTAATGTGTGACATTTTAGTGTATTTTTGGTCTCTGTGGAAGCCGCCCAGAGTGGCTGGGGAAACCCAGCCAGATGGGCGGGGTACAAATAATAAATTATTATTAATATTAATAGTATGGAGGGGGCACTTCCGTCTGAAGAATGTGACTGTGCTGCTGGCCACACCCCTTGTGTGTCATGTGGTGGTGCTGGTTTCTTCACCTGCTCATACAGTGGTTTCCTGCCTTGAAGGACTCCAGACCAAGGCATGGATGCCCAGGGGGTGAGGCCAGTGATGGGCCTGAGACCAGGGGATACCAGGGGCAAGGGCCTACCCTCCAGCCATCATTCATATAATTAATGCATCGAGTCTAAAGTCTCCCTGTCATTTCACATTAACCAGGAATCCTAATTTTTGCATCCCGCACAGCACACCATCACAGCAAGAGTTAGCATTGCTTCCATTGCTAGGGGCATTTCTCTTTTTTTAACATAGAGCACATTCCCCCCCACCCCTCCCTTACATGCTTTTTGTGACTCGCTGAATACAGTTGTCATGGCATCTAACATGGGAAACTAAAATTTTTGAGCAAGGTTTCCTGTCTGCCAGATTTAATTAGAAGGATCTGACAGGTGCATATTTGTATGAATTGATGTGGTCTTTGCACAGGTGCCTCAGCACCACTACTGAAAAGGAAGCATCTGGGCTGCCCTCCTGGGTGCATGGCCTGGCTTCTCCTGGGATGGGGAGGAAATTAGCAGGATGTCAATGCTGTCTTGAAACATGAATAATTAAGGTTTTATTTTTGTCAACATTGGGAAAGATTTATGGTCCCTTTTGGACTTCCATGCGACGTCATCATTGCTGTCTAATTGATTCTGAATGCTTCTATCAATTGTGACTCTCTCTTCATCCTCTTTAATGACACCTCTCCCCCCCCCATGCACCCATTTATATCTTCTTATGATTTTTTTTAAAAAAATCTTTCTCAGCAATTTATTAAATACAACCTTTACCAAGCTGGTAACCTGCAGATGTTTTGGAGTTCAACTCCAATAAGCCCCAGCCAACAAAGCTGTGTAGACTAGGGGTCATGGGATCTGGAAGTCCAAAACATTTTGAGGGCACCAAGTTTAAGAAAGTTGATTTAACACAATAATATCCTAGTACTTCTACATCATAGAACTCAATGTGTTATACATGGGGCCTTCAAGCAGTCTCCCAACCAGGCACGGATATGACCTAAATCAGGTTGGTTTCAACCAATGGAATGAGCCTTTCCTCTTCTGTTCCTCATGCTCTCCATGGCCTAATCAGCTGTGGTTTCAACCTTCTTGACTATGGGCTTTGGCTTTTCTGCTGCTTCAGCCACAGGAGTCTAGGAGCAAGTCTTAGGTTCCTGCAACGTCACCTTAGGGCCTGTCCATTTTCCATTTGTACTCTATACCTGTGGTTCCTAATCTCTTTGGTAAGGTTACCCACAACTCCAATTTTTTTATGATAGGGTGACCCATCTCTCTATTGCCACATGAATTTTGGACCTTAGGTGTTTGGCAGCTGTCAGTTTCCTGCATTTTGATTGCAAGTTTGCTTAGTTTTCTCAAGTAATTATTTAATACCCCTCCTAATCTTGCTGACTTCGTCAAAATCTTTATTGTACTTACATTTATTCAGTTATTTTTATGGGAATGTAAGAGCACCAGGCATCTGATTGCAAGATACTGCTTCATTAGCTATAAAACCTGCACCTCAACACTGGCCTCTTGGTGAATAAGAGGTACTGCTAGTCTCCTCCCATTCTTGTTCCTAATGTAGATCTTCACTAACCCCTTTTTCCCTAGCCTGCTGAGAGGCACCATTTTGTGGTTTGCCTCAGGTACCAAAATGTCTTGGGCCAGCTCTGGCCCTGAATAACCAAGGTCTTCAATAGTTGAAGCAGTGCCTCTATCATTATCACCGAAATCAGGCTTCTTGGCTGCTTGTGATAACAGTAGCCCATTGTATGGTGACTTCTTGGTGGTAGCATGCCAGCTGCTGAATCCCCTGCTAATACAAGGTTGTTTTTCCTCATTTCTGAGGTTTCAGCGGTGTCTGAAGACACTGGGACAGACAGATTGAGGTATTCAGGATCATTGTAGTTATTGTTCACTGCTCTGTTGCATTGTATTGCTTTGATTTGATCATTTGTAAATGTTATTGGTGTGTATTTTAATGGATATTAAATGATTTTTTAATAAAAAAAATTATAATTATGTATTGCAATTAGAACCCTGGGATATTATAGATGTAGAACAGTTTTAGAAAGAAAGAAAGAAAGAAAGAAAGAAAGAAAGAAAGAAAGAAAGAAAGAAAGAAAGGCTGTGATCCCAATCAAACATACTTGAAAATAAATTCCAATGAAGTAAATTACAAATAAATGTAATTCTTATGATTGGGGTGTCTATTTCTTCTCTTTTCTTTACATCTGCTTCTTCAGGATTTGTTTACATGTTAGTGTTCCAGTAAGAATTACCCACTCATGACATTCTTCAATTTGTTTACACAATCAAGAATTTAATTGTGTGGCTGGTATGCACAATAAGCAAGGAGAATTACCCTAGTTAATTAGGCACTCTTAACTTGCAAGCGGAAGCATGGTCATAAGGTGCACAGAGGTAGGGGAATTCAGAATTTAATACAAGCACTGACTGACCTAATTAAGCCCCAAGATAGAAAACAAGTCTCATAGGTGGAAAGGCCATATACAATGTTTTGTAAAATGATAAAGTTTTCCTTGACTATAGAAGTTAAGGTGGTAGCTGAGAAAATGGGATATGTTCTAGGGAAGGAACATGTGCCCATATAACCTGTTCAATATACACCAGCAGCATGTGACAAAGATACTTAATACATAGGTCCATTTTAATGGTTTATGAATCGGGGAATGTGTGTGCCTTTTTTATGATGGTTGTGATTTATTTATTCATCACCCTCCACACACATACATCAAGGGGATGTACAAAAAGGCAATAAAACAACTAAAATAAAACAATTAAAATCAGGCATGCCAACTTGAATAAAATACTGGGGGGAGGTAAGCCCCACCTGCATAATCGGTCACATGATGCACACCATTTGAATGGCAATGCCCATCAACTTGGGTGGGGGAGGGGGACCGGTCCCCTCAAATCATTTATCGAGGGAGCCAAAGCCCCCTCGGCCCTAGAAGTTGGCTTCTATGATTGAAATCAAGACAGAAAATAACAGCATTTTTTTTTTAAAAAAAGTAGACACTCATGGCAAAGATCTATTCATCCATGTGGGAAAGCTTGCTGTAAGAAAAAAGACCCTAAATGGCAAATGCAGATAGAGGGCGTCTGCCGTACCTCAACAGGAATGCTGTTCCTCAGAACAGGATCAGCTGCACAAATAGCCTTTTCTGACTTACTCTGGAGTGAGCTTCTGAGATCTTTGGAACCTGGAAAAGAAGCTGTCCCACAGACTGTAGCCACCTGGTCTTGAGCTGCATAGGACCTGTTAGTGCCAAAACTTTGAACTTGGCATGGTAAAGGTAAAGGACTCCTGGATGGTTAAGTCCAGTCAAAGGTGACTGCGGGGTGCGGCGCTCATCTCTGCTTTCAGGCCAAGGGAGCCAGCATTTGTACACAATAGATTTCTGGTTCATGTGGCCAGCATGACTAAACTGCTTCTGGCACAACAGAACACCATGATGGAAATCAGAGCACACAGAAACAACGTTTACCTTCCCACCACAGTGGTACCTATTTATCCCCTTGACTGGCGTGCTTTCAAACTGCTGGGTTGGCAGAAGCTGGGACAGAGCAACAGGAGCTCACCCCATCACACAGATTTGAACTGCTGATCTTCTGATCTGCAAGCCCAAGAGGCTCAGTGGTTTAAACCACAGCACCACCCGCGCCCCCACTTGGCATGGTAGCAGATTGCCAGCCAGTGCAAATCCCACAATAGGGTGTTATAGTCCAGTGGTAGTTTGCCCCCACATGCAACCCAGCCAGCGTGTTCTGCACCAGCTGCAGCCTTCAGACCAGCCTCAAGTGTGGTCACCCATTATAGCTGCATCACATGTTAACTTGTATCTGTGGCAGTGGGTGGGAGGATGAATGTAGCATTAAACACCATATGGTCTGTTTAGTTGCTGTAGTGCTCTTCTTAAAAAAAAAAGTTATTTAAATTGTGTTTTAAAGGTCGTATGCTATGTATTTTATCATTGCAAGCTGTGTTATGGATGAACAAACAAACAAATGCCGCCTCTAGATCCTCAGATGAGTGACTATGTGAAGAAGCTCACTTGTAAATCAACATTTTTTAACAAAGCGTATTTCTGGTTATCGATGGAAGGTCCCAATTTCTTAAAAATCTAGATACTGTATTTTAACAATCCTATATTTCTCAAGCTAACTCTTTTCATCTAAATTAGGTGCATACCAACTAAAATGCATGCTAGTTTGATTTGAACTAGAACTATTCTCAAGCTACTCTCTTCTGTAGGGAAAGAGATAAATTTACGTATTTTTCTCCTTTAAGACAGCCTCTAGGCCTAGCCAGAGGTATGTTCTCTAATAATCTCCTATCGCATCCACACACACATTCCAATTATTGAAGAATTTCTTATTTTCCCATGCTGCCTATCCCTCTTAAAATGTGTTGTATGTGTACAATATTTGTAAGAGGGTCCATAGGTTTATGGAAGAGGGCTGGACCCAGTGAATTTGCTTCAAATTTTGCTTTATGTGAAATGAGTGGCAATTCTAGCTTATTGCTATTGTTATGATTCATGTTCTGATTATGGTGATTAAATTTATGTTAATATGGTTAACCATGGAATGCGATGACATCATCCATTGATGGCATGTATAGAGAGAATAGGAGAAGGCTAGAGACAGAGCCTTGAGGGACCACAATTGAACTTGTTCAGAGACACTGTGACTCTGAATACTAGCTGGTGGTGGGTAAACAAGGAGGAGATTTCTGTTGCCTTTATCTTCTGATTGTGGCCTTCCTAATATCCTGGTTTTCACTAAAAAAAAAACAAAAAAAAAACCATTGACAGCAGGTGCATGTACTTACAAGTAAGGAAGTGATAATTTATTGAAACTAATTAACAGTAAAGACTCAGAAGCATGGAAAGAGCCAGATACAGTCCAGCAGATATTACAAGGTGGAGTATAGGCAGAAAGAAGGCCAGTCTAGAAGCAAGTGCCAAGGTTCATTAGTTCAAGGCTGCAAAGTTGTTCCAACAAGTTTTCCCGCCTACCTGACAAGCTTTTAAGTAGAGGTGGAAAAAGCTACTCGTACGAATCCTTGTCCCTTTAGGAATTGCTGGCCAAAAGTTGGGCACGATGTCTCCTTTTTCACTTGCTTTACCCTGGGAGACCACGCCAAACCCAGCTGCACCTCTGAAGTGTCTCACTCTGTCCCAACAGACAATGCCCCAAGTGTTCCCCATCTCTCACTGCATAAGAAGCCTCCACAGTCTCTAACATGTTCCTCTCTTCCACAGGTAGGGAAGAGGAAGCTCTGGGACTCCTGCTTCAACAGCAGAGCTGGACATTTCCAGAGGCCCCTCTGTCCACTGGGTTCTGCTCCCATGTCTCATCCCCATCTCCCTTCCACCCTTTCTCCTCCTCAAGTCCCCCATGCTCTGATTCAGAGGGAGTCATGGCACCCAGTACCATCTGCCTGGCAATTATAGAAAACAGAATGTTAAATTAGTTGGAGTCTGGGGCTGTATCAAGCAGGATTGTTATGGATGTGCATATGATTATGAATGCATATGAATATGGAATGTGGCTATATTAAGCAGCTTATAAGATTAGAATATGCTCAATATAACAGGGAATACAAACATTAGAAGAAAAGAATAAATTAATTGGTGATATTACACATACATACCATATATTGCCAAATTTGAGAGAGATGGAGTTCAGTGGTAGAAAAGTAATGTGGTCCTTGTTTGTTATTCGCTTACTACCATTAAAAAAATTCCAATCATTAAAGACACTGGGAAACTTATGAGGAAAAAAGATGATAAAACAATTTTTTTAAAAAGCAATTTCATTCACCACAAAATGAATTTTATTCAACGTTCTTGTAAATATTCTTTTGAAGTAGAGCTATCTAGCACAATGCTGTAATTTGAAGTTCAGGAGTTTTAATCATGCCATCAGGGATGTGGGGCTAACTAGCAGAAGGGTGTTCCTATTAGTGTCACTAACAGTAATTGTTATTTTAATTGGCTGAAATAAACTGTACTGCCCCCAGGCAAGAGATAAAACAGTACTAGTGTGGTGTTTTCCATTCTTACCCCTGCTTTAGAAAAGCTAACTTCATGGAAAAGCCTGGCTTTTGAATTAAATATCTATCCAGTATTGTCAGCCAATCTCATCGAATCTCATCAAAGTGAAAAAGAAAACCAGACAGTGTTTTATGTACTCAAAGGAAAATAGGGAAAAAAGCCCATGAAAACTCCTCATCAGTCGCAATTCTTCTGCATCTGGGGGCGTGTTTGTTGCCACACTGAAGGAAATAGCCAGAAAGGCAGAACCATTCAGCAACGGGACTTCTGCATGCCGTCCAGTCCTGTTACTATTTGGTGGGGAGAAGTTCCATGTCATTATCACCTGAAATTGGGTTGGTTGGGGGTCAGGGGATTGTCCCAGAAGAGTGTGTGAAGTAGGTGTGGAGTTACTCCATTTGGCAAGGTGATATGCTTGAGCAAATGGAATGTTCAATATAGCATGGCCCCTCCCCACAACTGAGAATCAGAAATCCTTGCCAATCTACTGCAAATCACCCAGAAATCTAACAATAGGTTTTGATCTTCCTTCTGCCCACCCCTGATGTAAAGCCTTTTGGCAGAGTTTGGGGCATGACTGGGAGGCATGTTTTGATTGGATGCATGGAAATAAACATGAGAAGATAGCTAATATGTCCTTGGAAGAAGCTAAGGATTGGTGAGTTAATAAGAGGAAGAGCTTAAGTGATAAAAGCCATAATAATAATAATAATAATAATAATAATAATAATAATAATAATACTTTATTATTTGTACCCCGCCCATCTGGCTGGGTGGCTTCCACAAAGACCAAGAATACACCAAGATGTCACACATTGTCACACAAAGAAGAGGAACAGCAGGTTGGGCAACAGCTACTTAGCCACATGTTGTCAGATGGGCTGTTTAAATGTCTCTGGCTCTTTTTGCTCATGTTCATTCGGCCAATTGCTGGTTTTTGCTCTCCATTTTTAAAGCTTCAAATGAGGCTTTTTATAAAACAACAACAACATTTTCTCTGTTTGTTGGTTCTGTGACTGAGACAATTTGCTTCTTCTCTCCTTTAAGACAAAGTAAGCGCAAAAAAGGACCAAGGTGACATTGCTAAATGTAGCCTGCCTGTTCTAAAATGACTTCCCCTACCCTGTCTTTACAGGTCCTTAAAGCTCTGCTATTAAGCACTGGGAAGAAAAGATACCAGATAAGGAAACAGCCGATAGGACTGAAGTGCATCACAAGGGTTGAGTCCACAGGAAACTATTTTCAACTACAATCTCTCACTGCAAAAGCTTTCAATCTCAACAGGTAGGTGCATCAACTCCAGTTCTATTTACAGTTTAATCGTGATCCTGTACTTGAAGTGCTGTTAACATTTTGCCCCTTAAAAGAAAAACAAAATCAAAAGCACCACTAAAGATTGATTAAACCTGGGAAGAATTCTTTCTTTTATATATAAATATGCATATTATCACAAGTGGAGTGTGAAATACACACACACAGACACACACAGAGTATATTGTAGTTCCAATAATTTCCAATATTAAAAGCTACTGTTGATTTGTTGAAAATCACATGCACTGCATTATTTGCATAGCACTGGAGTCATTTCTTTACCTACATTCATTTTCATATACAGTGGTACCTTGAGTTATAAACGCCTCAGGTTACAAACTCCGCTAACCTGGAAGAGTTACCTCAAGTTGAGAACTTTGCCTCAGGATGAGAATGGAAATCATGTGCCAGTGGCACAGTGGCAGGAAGAGGCCCCATTAGTGAAAGCACACCTCTAGTTAAGAATGGACCTCCAGAACAAATTAAGTTCGTAAATAGAGGTACCACTGTATTTCTTTCACTTTTTGTGTTGTTGTTCTCTCCAGCAGTGACAGTGGCATCTTTTCAGTAGCTGCTTTCTAGTTGCTGCCATTTTCTTTTCTCAGAATGCCCTGGATATTGATGGCTGCCATTCCTGTCCCCCACCCCCAGATGCCCCCAGATGAATGTTTTGGGTATTCTTCGTTAGAAAGAAAGGACAGAGAGTTCTGAGGTGGTAGCCACTAAGAAGACTGATGCTGCTGCAAGAGACTGTAAGCCCGCTAACCTCCAAATGAGTGATGAATGGGTAAATGAGTGAGTAAATTACAACAAACCCATTTGTACCCATTTGCTATTCATGATATTTGTTTTTAAACAATGAAAATAGGACCAAATCAGCCCCAGTTGGTTCAATTTCTCATTTATTCCTAAATGATTGCTCACTCCTCTTCATAGTGGTGGAAGCTTCATCTGATGTTTTCTACAGTAAAGGCTAAAGCAATATATTAAGTAAAAATTACACACATGGAACTATCTAATGTCTTATAAATCTAAATAAATAAAGGTTATTTAGGGTCTGGAATATTGAAATGCAATTATCTCTATGTGCAAATTGTTCAGCTTATACAAAGATGTGAGGAACATTTACATTGCACATAAGAATAAGCACTGTGGGATGGGGGAATCTTTTTTTGGCCCTTGTGTAGTGTATCATAAGCAAAGCAGAAGCTTTTGCACTGTGCATACTATTGTATTGTTGGAACCTGAGGCTCCAAAGATGGTGCATTATACAGGGAGATCTCACAAGCTGCCTATGTAATGGACTAAGTAAATGACAGGCACCTGTCTGTACTGGCCTCAGTGCCTAAAACTCCTTTCGCCTAGAGCCAAAATAATAATAGTCCACATTGTTCATTCAGTAGAATAAATTTACAAAAGTGTCTTGCCCCTGTTTTGCTGAGCTGAGAATGGTTGGAAATGCCCATGTTGCTGGCTACCATTGTGACCTGGGACATGGGCAAACTCTGCCCTCCAGATGTTTTGGGACTACAACTCCCATCATCCCTAGCTAACAGGACCAGTGGTCAGGGATGATGGGAGTTGTAGTCCCAAAACATCTAGAGGGCTGGGTTTGCCTATGCCTGTCCTAAAGCCAGGTGATGGGGGAAACCCATTGTTGGAGTGTCTCAGATTTCGCTAAGGTAATGTTCATCAGGGCCCTTATATGCTGGGGGCAAAAATCAGAGCACTAATGTTGCTGTTATTTCTTGCTCATGAACACCCCACGTTTGTTTGCTTGCCACAACTGAAGAGAGCTAGACTAGCTGCACCTTTGGTCTGATAGGAGTTTGCATGGGCTCTCTGATTGGAGATATTTGCTATTCTGGGCATGTCCTCCTAGCTGAGGTAACTGTGCTTTATGTTTCTCTCCATTGCGCTTTAGACATATTTAGCACCCACCCACTTGCCCTAGTACTCCAAGCATCTGAATTATGTGAGTGGTTAAACCATCAATTAAATCATTTTGAATATTGAAGAGATTCATAATAAGTCTTTTGCCCTTCCCCTACAGTGGCTGGCTAAACAGAGCCCATTGTTTGGTACAAAACAAATAGCCTGCTTAGCTCCACTCAAGTTATCCAACTCTCCTGCTCAAGCACTGCATGTAGCTAATGAGCTCTCTGTAGGCAGTGATATCCAAAACTCTTTGGTCAGTGGGAGGGTCACAGAGCTACAGAACCTTTAGTGCTACGCAATCAGGACTTGGAAAGCGAAGGCAGCTGTTACTCTTGATTAAAATGCATTAGTTTAGGTCTGGGTGAAAGGATCTCATATTTTTATCAATTTTCAGCTTCAGATTGCTTTTGATTGTATACCCGAGTGTTTTCTGCAGTCACCTGAAGCACATTGTTTCGTGAGCTATGTATATTGAAACAAGTTCAGATATAATACAAAAATCAGGAAAGAAAATAGAAAGACGGACAGACAGACACACACAGGGAGGAAAGAATCTGACTTTCTACAAAATTAATAAAAGCATTTTTATTATGATTTAATATCTTAACCTCAAAGGATGAAATCCTGTTACACCACTATACATGTATAATTTCACTGAAATCAATTGAATTTACAAGTGTACTACTCTTGTCTAAAAGCATCATCATCATCATCATCATCATCATCATCATTATATTTGGACCCCACCCATCTGACTGGTTTGCTTCAGCCACTCTGGGTGGCTTCCAATATATATAAAAGCATAATATAACATGGCACATCATTTAATATAATATTACAGGAACAGCAGAAATATCTGCTATATACTTTTCACATTTCTAGTTCTAGTGGGATTTGGACCACATAACTTTGGACAATTTATACAATTACTTTGTACCAAAACTGAAACTGGATGTCTTAATGGTACTCCCAGCTTGGAGTAGGAACATCTGACCACTAGGGTGTTAACAATTTTCAAGTCAAGCAGCCCTGCTCTGTTTCTGTGAGGAAGTACAGCCCACCTTCAGAGGGTGAGCCATCCTGGTTTCTGCTCACTCTTGCAACCTGGAAAGAGGAGACTTTGGAGTCAGGGGTCATGCTGGCTGGTAGGTGATACAACACCTTGGGCACTCCTAGAAATACTATATTACGGTGTTCAGTGTGATGCTGTGTGCAAAAGGGAAGCTTTGAAGGTGGGGGGTTGTGCCATGATCCTTTCCTTCAAAATTCCCCAACCCTTTCTGGCCTAACAGGAAGAGGAGTCTCTGAAAGCTGGGATTCTGTAGTTGGCTATGATGGGAAGTGAAAACCCATTGCAGAGTAAGGAGTGGGTGGGGCTGGGATTGGGATTGGGTAGGGTGCATGGAGGTGTGAGAAGATCAGGGAACAAGGACTGTGAGTGTATCTGGGAGAGTGATGGATGGGTTGTGTGGGGGTATGCATGTATAAGTGAGGGCGAGAGAGAACTTTGCAAGCGACTGAACTAAGGACTTGGCTGTAGACTTTAATATAGCAAAGACTGTGAAGCAAAAAACCCTCTCTTAGCCCAGAGAGAGAAGACTACTTGTAACATCTGTAAATAATGTGTGTATATATAGTGTTGTATGTTCGTGTTGGCCTAGTAAAGATAACTCTGCTAACAGCTGTTTTCTGTGGTGAGCTTAACCCCTTGACTGAGCTTCCTCCAGTGCATACAATCAACAATCCCAACCATCTCCACTTCTTGAAATACAGTGGTACCTCGGGTTACATATGCTTCAGGTTACATACGCTTCAGGTTACACACTCCGCTAACCCAGAAATAGTGCTTCAGGTTAAGAACTTTGCTTCAGGATAAGAACAGAAATCGAGCTCTGGCGGCGCGGCAGCAGCAGAAGGCCCCATTAGCTAAAGTGGTGCTTCAGGTTAAGAACAGTTTCAGGTTAAGAACAGACCTCCGGAATGAATTAAATACTTAACCTGAGGTACCACTGTATATGAAGTAATTATCAAGATAGGACTTGAAAACTTCAGACTTTACAAACAAACTCAGTAAGGCCACAGAACTGACCACAGCTAAGTCTCCTTTATTTGGCATTAAAAAGCTGACACTCAATAACATTAGGATCAAGCTCTACTTATTAACAATTTAGAAATGCCAGTTCTTTGCAGCAAATATAATCAGTCTCTTAGATATCAAGACCACAGCTTATAGTGCTGGTATGGTTTATCGTAGGATTTTTATTTTAAATAACTTTAGGCTGCTTTTTAGGGAAAAAGCCTACTCAAAGCAGCTTACAAATTAAAAAATACAATACAATCCCAATGAACAAAATGCTTAATAAAATCCAGTTAAATTATAACACCCACACAACAACACATATTTAATAGCTCATATACGGATTAAAAAACATAAGCATACTCTCTTTTCCTCCCTGAAATAGGCACACACACACACACACACACACACACAGAGAGAGAGAGAGAGAGAGAGAGAGAGAGAGAGAGAGATTATAATAAATATTCAGTCTTTTGAAAAAGATGACATAATGACAGTAAAGGGAGAGGTAATAAACCTAACAGAGTATAAGTAATTATAGTCCCAGCAGTTTATATAGTTAAAAATGCCAGACAGGGAGACAACTGGTGTCCTTATGTGTTAAAGGAACTTGGCTGTAGACTTTAATATATATACACATTCAAACTTTGTGGGCGACCACTGAATTGTTGCTAAATGTCTCCAAGGAGCTCAGATTCAGAAGCAAACTAATAGTTTGTGACCTCCCCCCCCCTAAAATGCCAGTTATACTTAGAACCGTTGTTTAAATTTTTATAGCACTAGAATAAAACCCATGGTCATGTTATCACAGTAATGAATAATTGACCAGGAACTGTATTTTTCAGCTTGTTATTGTTCATAGAAATTGGGGGGTGGGGAGAGGGAATCACTATTACTGATTTACACAGGAAGCCTGTACCTTTGAGGCCCAGTCCTGCAGATCCTTGCTTCAAAGATTTAATATGGTTGAATGATTTGGAACGCTAGCTCTGAGCATTTCGAAACCACCCCCAGAAATATGAAGCATTGATTGCAAATATGGATCTTTGGTTACAATTTTTGCCTGAGGCTGTGTCTCCACTAGCATACCTCCAATACAATCCTCCGTATTTTATTTTTCTGTTGTCCCAAAATAGCCTGGTTTGAAGAATGTGTGAAAGGCCATGCATTTCTTCTGCCTACAAAACAATGTCTCCTCCTCCCATAGTATGTAGGCCTTTCATTCCACTTGTCAATGGACTCAAGTGTTGTTTTTTAGAGAGAGAAGGAACATACACCCATCAGAACATAGAACAAGCCTGTTGGTTCAGGGCAATAGCCTACCTAGTCCAGCATCCTGGTTTCTCATTGGCCAACAGATGCCTGTGGGAAGCCCACAAGTCAGACATGAGTACCATAGCACTCTGCCCACCTGCGACTCTCAACATACAGTCTCTGACAGTGGAGGTAGAACACAGCTGTTGTGGCTGGAAGTCATTGATAGCCATTTCCTCCATGAATTTGTTCAGTCCTCTTTTAAAGCCATCCATGTTAGTGGCCATCACTGCCTCCCACGGAAACCAGTTCCATAGTTTGACTATGTACTGCATGAAGAAGCACTTTTTTCATGTGTCTTGAACCATCAGCTTCACTGGATGTCTACCCACCCACACAAGATTAAAAGTTTCATGGAGAAAATGTCACTGCTGCGTGTCCACTAGTCCCTTTCCCCATCCCTTCACCTACATCCTTTAGCAGGGTTAGCCAAAACAAAACAAATTCCTTCCAGTAGCACCTTAAAGACCAACTAAGTCAGTTCTTGGTATGAGCTTGGTATGCACACTTCTTCAGATACACTGAAACAGAAGTTTCCAGACCCTTCTATATAGTGAGAAGGTGGGGAGGGGTATTACTCAGAAGGGTGGTGGGAATGGGTGGTTGGCAGATAGCTGTGATGAGCCTGTTGACGACTCTTAACGACTGCAATAGGTCTTACAGGAAAAAGCAAGGGGTGAAAAGGTGAAAAATGGCTTTGTCATGTATAATGAGATAAGAATCCAAGGTCTTTGTTCAGACCAGGTTTCTCCATGGTTTTAAGTTTGGTGATAAGTTGTAATTCAGCAGCTTCTCTTTCCAGTCTATTTCTGAAATTCCTTTGTAGTAAAACAGCTACTTTGAGATCTTGTATAGAATGTCCTGGGAGATTGAAGTGTTCTCCTACTGGTTTCTCTGTCTTGTGATTCCTGATGTCCGATTTATGTCCGTTTATTCTTTGGCGTAAGGTCTGGCCTGTTTGTCCAATATAGAGAGCTGAAGGACACTGTTGGCATTTTATGGCATACACAATGTTAGACGATGAGCAATTAAATAGTCCTGAGATGGTATGTGTGATGTTGTTGGGGCCAGTAATGGTGTTGTCCGGGTGTATGTGGCAGCAAAGTTGGCATCTGGGTTTATTGCAGGCTCTGGTGCCAGTGTCCGTGTTAGGTCTGGTTGTAGTATTATTGTGGGTTAGGAGTTGTTTAAGACTGGGTGGCTGTCTGTAGGCAATGAAAGGTCTTCCTCCCAGAGCTTGAGAAAGAGAACTGTCATTGTCCAGGAGAGGTTGCAGATCTCTGATGATGCGTTGTACTGTTTTAACTTGGGAGCTGTATGTGATGACTAGAGGTGTTCTGTTATTTTCTTTTTTTGGTCTGTCTTGCAGCAAGTTCTCTCTGGGTATCAGTCTGGCTCTGTTGATCTGTTGTCTAACTTCATCTGTTGGGTATTTTAGTTCTAAAAAGGTTTGCTGTAGATCTCTTAGGTGAGAGTCTTTGTCTGTAGAATTGGAACAGATGCGGCTGTAACGTAGTGCCTGACTATATACAATGGACTGTTTGGTATGTTTGGGATGGTAGCTAGAGGCATGTAGATATGTTTGTCGGTCAGTTGGTTTACGGTATAAGGTGGTGTCTATGTGCCCATCCTGTATTTTTATAGTAGTGTCCAAAAAAATGTATTTCTTGCATAGATTGATTCATTGTTAGGTTGATTGTGGGGTGAAAATCATTGAATTTCTGGTGGAAGGTGTTCAGGGTCTGTTGACCATGTGTCCAGATGATAAAAATATCGTCAATGTATCGCAGGTACAAGAGAGGTTTGAGTGGGTAGGAGTTTAGGAAACGTTGTTCTAAATCTGCCATGAAGATGTTGGCATACTGTGGGGCCATGCGGGTGCCCATTGCTGTGCCGCTGATCTGAAGGAACAGGTCATCACCGAATTTGAAGTTGTTGTGGGTAAGGACAAATTGGCAGAGTTTGGTGGCAAAGTCCGCTGTGGTTTTATCTGAAATGGTGTTCCTTATAGCTTGTAAACCATCGTTGTGTGGGATGTTGGTATACAGAGATTCCACATCCATAGTAGCTAGTATAGTATTGTTGGGAAGATTATTTAAAGATTGTATTTTCCTCAGAAAATCTGTGGTGTCACGTATATAGCTGGGAGCACTGATGGCATATGGTTTCAGAACAGAGTCCATATAACCGGAGACACCCACTGTAATAGTGCCAATACCTGAAATGATGGGGCGTCCTGGATTGCCTGGTTTGTGTATTTTAGGTAGAAGATAGAAAGTTCCTGGTCGCGGTTCTGTTGGTGTGTTAGTGAGGATCTGTTCTTGGATGTGTGGGGGTAGCTCCTTAACAATCTTGTTCAGTTCTTTTTTGTATTCTTGTGTGGGGTCTGAGTCCAATTTTATGTAAAAGGCGGTATTGGAAAGTTGTCTGTGAGCCTCCTGAATGTAGTCAGTTTTGTTCATGATGACGACAGCTCCACCTTTGTCCGCTTCTTTAATTATAATGTCTGGGTTGTTTCTGAGATTGTTTCAGGGTTAGCCAAGATGTCTCCATCTAGATCTTGTTGGACTACAGTTCCCATCTCCCCTGACCATTTGCCATTCTTCCTGAGGGCAACATCTGGAGGGCACCACATTGGCTACTCCTGTCCTGTAGTTAGCCAGACTCCAGAAGCCTAAGGATGCGATGATGCGAGTGGTGCTGTGGTCTAAAACACTGAGCCTAGGGCTTGCTGATCGGAAGGTCAGTGGTTTGAATCCCCGTGACGGGGTGAGCTACCGTTGCTCAGTCCCAGCTCCTGCCAACCTAGCAGTTCGAAAGCACATCAAAGTGCAAGTAGATAAATAGGTACCGCTCCGGCGGGAAGGTAAACGGTGTTTCCGTGCACTGCTCTGGTTTCGCCAGAAGCGGCTTAGTCATGCTGGCCACATGACCCGGAAAAACTGTCTGCGGGCAAACGTTGGCTCCCTCGGCCAGTAAAGTGAGATGAGCCCCGCAACCCCAGAGTCGTTCACGACTGGACTTAACTGTCAGGGGTCCTTTACCTTTTTTATGGCTGGAGGACATTTTTTGTTGTTTTTAAAGCCATTTTGGCATATTACAATTGATAGCACAGAAGTGGTTAGGAAGGGCTTCTTCTTTCCCCCCCTGACCTGCCATTGCTTTGTTCCCAATGGAATGTAGGGCTAAACTCTTTGGAATTTGTAATGCTACTCTTAGAATGATACTACAAAAGGCAGTAGTAATGCAGCAATGTTTCCTAATTTGAGTTGCTAAAAGCCACAGGATAGGAGACTATAGTTGTGCCTGGGTCCTGCTTGCTGGTTTCCCACAGGCATTCGGTTGGCCACTGTGAGAACAGGATGCTGGACTAGGTGGGCCACTGGCCTGATCTGGCAGGCATTTCTTGTGTTTTTATAAATTTCAAGTGAAACCAAACCCCCTTGACTGCTGTGGAACAAGCGGGGGAAATGGTGAGTAGGTAAAAAGTTATTGTAAGTATTTCTCCCTGACTTCACCACTGTCAACTGCACCTTCTTGAAGGGTATTTTAAGGTAAAAAGAGCCATCAGGCAACAGACTTGTTTGCTACATATTTTCAGAATCTTGGATCACCTTAATGCTTGGGTTTATGTTCTCTAGTTTTTACAAAATTGTAAGACACTCTTCAAAGTACTTAAGCTGGAATGTGTATTTTCAGCTGTGAAAAGCCATTAAAGTTTAAGCCATTTGTGAAATGTAAATCTCGCAGTCTTTACACACAAATATGCACCACATTCCTTTTGTTTCTCCAGCATCCTCTAAACAAAATCTAGCTCCCTTTTATATACACTAGGAGTAGGGTAATATGTGCATGTAAAGTGTTAGTTTCCCCGAGTCTATATTAAATTAAATATTTACTTAGGAAGCACTGTGTCATTTATTATTTATCTCACTCAATCTGTGGGATTTATTAAAAAAATGATAAAAACAGCTAGTGGCATCAACCTACAGATGTTGAAGTGAGCTCCCAGGCCAAGCCAATTATGAGATCAACAAGCCTATAGTTACTGTGATATAATCATACTATTTGAATTTAGCAGTGGATGATATGTGAAAAATAACGTGCATGGGGGGGGGGGTAAGGACACTAGCATGTTTATAGAACTCACTTTGTGGATTTTCCTTTTGTCTGATATTTGCCAGACCTTTCTACTCATATCTGCCCTTTTTCTCAACTTGACTTCTCATTTATTTCAATGAGAAATACTGAGAATTCCAGCACTGGAGTCTGGTCATTTTTCCTCTTAGTATTTTTAAAGGTATTTTAGTGGAGTTCACGCTTTCAGGGGTCACCATGACTGCACAATGGTAAGACCTAAACCACCACAACCCCAGGTTCCATTTCCAGGTTCCCTATCCTCATGTTTGTTTCTGTGGCTTGTATCCAGCTGGATGCTTTCTAGAGATGGGTCTGAGCAGTTTTGCCTTTGCCTCCCCCCCCCAACCCCCCCCACTCTTTAGCACTAAATCAGAATGAATGACAATCCACGGGAAACTCAATTGCTTTTTGTTCCGTCTCAGTGCTAAAGATTGGGTTTCCCCAGGGAAAGTGATGGAGCAAATGGATACCTGGAAAAGCCCTTAGTCATGTTCATTCATTTCAGTTAGTCTACTCTGAGTAAAACTTAGTTGGCTGCCATCCAATGAGCACAAAATGCTAGTGGTTGTATCCAGCTAAGTCCTAATCAGGGGAGACTCATTGAAATGAATGAACTTATTTTAGTTCTGCTCATTTATTTCATTGGGTGTTCTGAGCAGGACCAGCATTGACTATAGCCCTATGACTATGCATAATGGACAGGGCAGAGGAATCTTCCCCACCCAACCATCTAATCCAACACCAGATGACACATCCCTAATCCCTAGAAGTGAAGACCTGCTGTTATCTTCAACATCTGCTATGTTTTAAACTCTTTCCGTAGCCTTCCAGTCAGCCCTTTCCATTATAACTAGGCCATAGATAACGGGCCTCAGTCACAGTGGGATGAGGGAGGACATTTGGTTTTCTGAAATTATGGCAAATTACTAGGGTAAAGCCCTCAATGTGCAGGTAAACCTTATTATCCAAGCACTCATTAGTCAAATCCCAATTAGTTCTTGCTCAAGGTACAAATTTTGGTTAAAAATGTAAATCGGTTGCAGAGCAAAAACATGCTAATGCTACAAATCAACACTGTCAACTGAAACACATACTCTATCCGTTAGCACTGGGTTTAAGCCTCCCACCTTGCTAGAATGGAAAATTGAAAGGAAGACAAGAGACCCAGTAATTCAAATGACACAAGTAGCCCTTACTTGCTTTGCTGATGAAAAGGGGAAATCTGAAATGTGGAAACTGAGCAACCTCAGCAGAACGAAAGAGCCACCTTCACCCAATATAAGGCCTGTAATTTGCACATGCATGCAATTAAATGCCCTATGGGCAAACTATCTTAATTCATTTCATTATTAGAGCATCCCTCAAATGTCAGCTTCTGGCTTTATCGCCAAGGTTTCTCATAGCAACGAGGTGACTTCCATTCCAAAATAGGGCTCCTGTTAACAGCAAAGTTCTTTTGTGAAGTCACCAGACAAGAGGAGGTAGTATTTTATTAGAAGAAAGCATATGTCAAAAAGATGAAAAGGGGAGTTCATCATTAAATGAAAATGTCCATCCTCAAGCTGCTGCTTCATACTTCGGCTCTGAGAACTTTGTTTGCTTCAGCATAAAACTTTGCTCTTCGTGTTGTTTGCTTTGTCTGGATCTCAGGAAAGCTGGAGCAAAGAATTATATTTCATTGTGGCGCGGATATGGAAAAGAGTGATTATTTCATGTTGTAAATCCACAGCAATGCCACAATTATGAATACGAGCAATCAAACATTAATGCTGTTAACATTAGAACAGCAATAATAGTTTTACAACTGCACATAAAGAGCTTTTACCCTGTATTAAGTAGCACAGATGGTATGTGACAGTCTCTCATTTTACTTTCTTCCTGAGTCTAGGTATGAAATCAACATATTAAATATTACAGATGCTCCTGGTGTGCTTTTGTGCTGCAGGTTTTATGAGCATAAGGGAACCAGAAACATAACACACAACAGGCTGTCCCAAGACATTTTTCTACCTGAGGAGCAGAACAAGATGGCGCCTCCCTGCATTCCATGTACAAAAGCTGACCAGACCAGCAGTTGAATCTTCTGCAGTAGCAGTGCCGCAGAGCCCTCTATTGCGTCTCAGGGCAGCAAGACAATGTGGTATGCACAGCTCTGTCTAATTCCTGTCCTTCAGCATTTGCTGCCAGTGTTGTCTGCCTCACTCTGCCTCATGTTAGTACCGACCCTTTCATTTGTAAGTACAGTGGTACCTCAGGTTACAAACACTTCGGGTTGCAAACTCCAGAAGTAGTACCTCGGGTTGCGAACTTTGCCCCAGGAAGATAACGGCAATCGTGCGCGAGCGACACAGTGGCAGCGGGAGGCCCCATTAGTGAAAGCGTGCCTCAGGTTAAGAACAGTTTCGGGTTAAGAATGGACCTCCGCAATGAATTAAGTTCGTAACCCGAGGTACCACTGTATTGTTTTATGTTGCATACAGCAGACCCTTCAAATGTCCCGATTTAATCAGGACATTCCGAATTTACAGAAGCTGGCCCGCCTTCTGAACTCAATCCAGGATGCCCCAATTTCCCCCAAAGCCGCTCCAGCCCATGCCTCATCTCCTGACATGGCACGGGCTGGGGTGACCGTCCCAGAGAGCTGCTTTAGGCCTCACACCATTTCTGGCAGCAGCAAGGCCTCGCGGTGGCAAGGCATTACGCAGAATTCCAGGGGCGCTCCAGCCTTCACACCATTTCTGGAGAAACGGGTGGCCTAGAGTGACTGGACCGAAAGCGTGCTGGCCTCCACTGCATCGAGAGAAGTGATGTGACCTGCCGGAAGGCTATGCTGGTTTCCGTCTCATCCCTGGACTCTGTGCAGGAGGACGAAGACTACCAAGGTATTGGGGGATGGGCAGGTGGGCAGGTGAGGAAGGAGTCAGCGGCAGGGAGGAGCAAGGGATGCAGGAGGGGGTGCCCCAAATTGCCTTCCCAAAATGTTGGGAGGGTGCATACAGTAGGAAGCCACATATCACATTTAACATATCCAATACATTGAAGCCACATTTAACATATTCAAAACTATCAGATGCAGCTGGTTTATTATTGTTTTATCAGATGTGGCTTAATATTGACTTTTACCAACTGAGATCGTTAAGCATTTTTCATAGGAAATGCTCAGTGTGGCAAGAAATATTTTGAGACATGGATTAAGAGACATTTATCTCCTTCATATACAGTCATACCTCATGTTACGTTTACTTCACGTTGCAGCTTTTCAGGTTACAAATGTGGCAAACCCGGAAGTGTTACTTCTGGGTTCGCTGCGTGCATGCACAGAAGCAATCTGTGCACTTCACACATGCAAAGAAGCGCTCTATCATGCTTCATGCATGCGCAGTAGTAGCACTCTACTTACAGACTTTTTGGGGTGCGAATGGCACCCCGAAACGGATTGTGTTCGTAAGTAGAAGTACCACTGAACTATGCACAGACTAATGCATGCTAGCACTAGGTCCCACCCACAAGGGGACTTAGATGGCTTGCACACACACACACACACACACACACACACACAAAGCTATCAGGCTTCTGGATGTGATGCTGAGATACACGTTCAAAATGTACACCTGTTGCTGTGAAAGGAGAAATCAGGGCAGGGCAGGAGATGCTTTCTTCCTGATCATCTTGGAAAAGAGGGTTCAGAAAGTACATCTGCATTTCTGTATCTAAGGAACAGCATGGCAATGAAATGTATACAAACCATGTATATTATCTGAATCTGAATGTTTTAAAAAGTAGTTTCCTCGAATGCTTTCTTGGTTTTTGTGTCGCTTAATTTGTAACTCATTCCTGAAGAGCTGTTTGTCACAACACCTAGAGGTGGAAAGTTACTCTATTGAACTGGAAACTCTGCATTCCACAGTCTATAACCAAGTGGGGAAAGGCATTTGAATCTATTGACTGCAACTTGTGGTCATTCAACCATTTAGACCAAAAATTACTTCCCAAAAGCCATTAATGCTAAAAATGGCTGTTTCTATCCTGATCAATGGGACATTTCCTTGGAAGATCAGATTGGCAAGTATGGGTGTTTATTATTACTATTATTTCACATATTTTGAATGCCGGTTGACTGCAGTTCAGAAATGTCACACCTCTGGAGATTGGAAATTACACCCCATTATTACCTACATGAAATATATTCTGCCCATACTGAAGAAAGATAAAAAGGCATGGCTTTTCCATATGTGTTTTCTATTCTCTAATCACACTAGATGAAAAGTAAGAATAAAAATGGGACTCTGATTTCATTAAATTCTAATGTTGCATCAGAACGTTTCTGATTCCTGATTCCTCTAAAGTGAGTTCTAACTGTGCCTGAAATTTAATTTTGTTCATTATTTTCCATGCTGCACCTTACACAAAAGCAACAGCATGATACTAAGCTTTTTTACCTCTAAGTGTTGACTTTAATGGGATTGTTTATGATTTTTATATTGCTGTCCACTGCCCTGATATTTTATGAAGGGGTGGTTTATAAACACTTAAATAAATAAATAAATAAATAAATAAATAAATTTCCATACATAACGGCACATGGCAATTGCCTTAGGGATACTTGATTTTATCTGTTATGTTCCATCGTCTAATATGTTCACTATTTAGGACCAACTATATTTTACTTTTAATCACTGGAACTTAAGGCACAAAGGGTGAGGAAGAAATGCCATAGTTGTAGATCCTCAAAAACGCTTTCAAGGCACTTTCACTGTAGGAAATGTAACAATTCCTCTCCAGAGTTGTACAGTTTCAAGCAGAAGGTAGCTGGTTAGGGCATGGATTGGCTAGACCCCATTATGCAATTGAGAACTCCAACAGGGCAAATGAATGGATAAAGAATGAAGGAACTTAAGAAAGCCTCAATAGATCAAAGGTCTACCTAGTGGGATTTTGGCCAGTTTGATGCCTCCATGACATAATGGAAAAAGAGGGCCATCCTGTTTGCTTTCTGGTGCCTGATCTTTAGAGGCATACTTTCTCTAAATCTGAACATTTTGAGGCCCTCAGTTCCATCAGTTTATTATGCATAGTTTGAAGAAGTATATTTATCACCTAAATCAACTGAGGTCACTTTCATTAGATGGCAATGAGTTCTAGTATTAAGAATAAGGAAAGAAATATGTTTTTCCAGTATATCCACACCGTTCATAATTCGTGCATAAAATCAGCTGATCATCAGAGTTTGCATAGTGTGTGCATGGTTTTCTGCATGTCCTGATAGCTGCTAGGGCTTCCATGCACAGCACTATGCAAAAATGGGTCACCTGACATCACTGTGATGTCAGGTGATAGGAAAATGGGTGACTCTACACACCTGTCAAACTTGGCCTACAAAGTCAGTGGTGGGGGGAGCTAAAGAACCCGCTGGATCAGTTCCCCAACCCTGCTTTGAGTGTCATCATTCTTTTTTCTAAGCACCACGACCTAAGCTCTTTAGCTTTTGATATAGACGACTGCTTAGTCATTTTAGATGTTCTTTTCTGTACTTTAAGGACATCCTTTCTCAGGTAGAGCAACATTATGCCAAAACTGCCAAGAAAATATGGTGATGCCCATTTCCCATCACCTCCATAACCCATGGAAGGCATGGAACGTGCCTTCTTTATACCACACACTGAGTAGACATTTCCACTGAATTTACATATGAAATTGATATTTTCTTGTGCATCAGTACGTATGCTTTCAAACTCCCTGCTTCTTGATATTAGGCAGGCACCATTATACAGTTTTGGCACTTAGAAAAATGTTGATTTCAGCAAACCTATCCAGACAGATAATTCAGTCATATATACTTGTTTTAAAATGGTTGGTTTTATCTGCCTTTTATTCACAATCAAGCAGAGGCTGGATACTTCTTTCCTTTTCTTGGATGGGTTCCTACTTCATGCTAGCAGCTTAAATGGCCAGACTTCTTTGCATTTCTCATTAAAAACTAAAGGTTGCATTTCAGCTGACTGAAGACGTTTTGCTAAAGAGCAATGTGTACTAGCCACGCTATGAGCTAAAAAGCGGTGTGTGTCAGATGCTTTCTTCTCATTCAAATCACAGGATTTTTATTTGAGACAAGAATTTCCAATCCCATTCAGCAACATATGGAAATGTAGTTAATTCCGATTGCTTACCCTCGTGCATGCACCTAGGAAAAGAGTCCTTAAAAACTTTATGAGGAGGCCATGTATAATATGGTGTTCTTAAGGAATAGGAGGGAAATATTCTATTCAGCTTTTCTTCTTTGGAGAGGCATTGAGAATATACAAAAGAAGTAAAGGATGAGATGGTTGTTAACAATGTCTCGTCTTTGCGGTATGAAAATCATGATTCAGACTTTCAAGGAAAATGCATGAATGAGGTGTTCGATGTTAAGAAACCAACATAACAGATTTGTAAAAGGATGTATAAAATACAGATTTGGAGTGACTAAAAAGATGAATATTTCAAGAAACTACGAGCAAATATTTATATAGGTTAATGTAATGTATTTTACTTGCTTCTTTCATATTTCATATTGAAAAGGGAGTATTCAGCATTGTATTATATAGTGA
This sequence comes from Podarcis erhardii, assembly GCF_964252035.2. Lineage (NCBI taxonomy): Eukaryota > Metazoa > Chordata > Lepidosauria > Squamata > Lacertidae > Podarcis > Podarcis erhardii. The sequence goes on along the minus strand of NC_138498.1, from coordinate 47,576,137 downwards.
AAGCTTCCAATTCGGTCCTGTAGGTTTCCTGTCTATTGTGTTTCTTACAATGTCTCAGCTCATATGTCTTTAGGCACATTAGCTATTCTTTGGTATGAGCCTTATTGCTATGCAAGTACTTGAGAAAATAACTTATATCCAAGAAAGTGCTCAAATGTATACTTCAACATTATTCAACTAGGCAAAAGCACAAGGAATTGGAAGAAACAAAAATACTTGTAAATGATTTTTACAGAAGAGACTCCAATTACATGGAAGCGAGCTCAAAGTCTTATTGCAATCATCAGTACAGACAAATCCTAACAATGGTTTATACAGACAGGTATAGCATGCTACAGATTACAATAGGGCTCATGCTAAGTACATAAGGCAAAGAATCTTGGGTATCTTAAATAAGAGGCAGTGGAAAAACTTGGCAAGCAATTCCAGAAGTGAGTTCTATTGCAGGTCCTGTACATTATGATTATTCCAATGTAATTTGTAAACATAATTAAATATTTCAGTGAAAAAAATCAGACTCAGTTGTCATTGAATGAGGATATGCACATCAAGCCAACATCAGTCTTTCTATTCTATGTTTCTAATCTATTTCCTCCACGACCTAGTCAGTGCCATAAATGAATTCATAACAAATTGCTTTGGTTTTCACAAGTAATGTAGGTTTTTTAATGTGTATTTTTCACCATAAGTGCACATCAATAGCAATTGTTTTTGGAGCACCTCAGATTTATCCCCCTGTTCTGTTTGCTCTATATCAATGACCACAAAATTGTCTCCAGTGTCCCCATCTTTTCTTTCTTTCTTTCTTTTTTAACAGTGCATTGCTACTACAATGCACATTTTGGATATTTATGAAGTTAATTGTTCCTGTCAAGCACATTACACACTTAATTTCTGCCATTTGGTTATCTTACTTGTCATTATTTAATGTACTTGCCCTTACATATTTAATGTGTCAGAAATGACATAAGAGGGTCAGAAAAGAGCACATAGTCACAATTTATTATTAAGCAACGAGGAATGTTAAATTAGTAAGAAGGAATGTGGTACTGTTTTGCAATGCAACTGCATCAATAGTAGGGTTTCAACAATATAACAGAATAGCAGTTTTAAGCAACACTGCAAAATACCCGTAGATATTAGAAAGGTACAGAGATGGTATGGGATTAACTGAGAATTGCTTTCCTTCCTGTTCCTCTGATGGAAGCCTTACAATCCATACAGACTGTTGCCCCCCTAGCAAAACAGAATATGGGCCTCATTTGAAAAAGCAGTCTGTAGCACACTGTGAATTGTTTTATTGGCATGCATGAAGTCCATCATTTCAGGAGTAAACAACTTTCTTGAGCCCCAGTATGGGAGAAGAAGGAAATCCTAAATCTGATTCACTGGAAATTAAGCCAAGAGGACAAGCCCATCAGAAATGTTATTCTGACTGCCATTATTGAATTGAATGCATTAAACACAATAGCTATCATGGTTTCTAAAGGCTTAAGAAGAGGCCTGCCCCCCCCCCTACCTTGATGCAATGTGCTCTGACACCAATACCAATAGAAGTTACATCGTACATCATTAACTATCATACAGATTAAGCTTCTAACTTTTACCATGCCCAAAATTCAGTCAGCTGAGGCTTCATCCCATACCCATTTTAAAATCAATTGAACTTAGAACTGAGTTCAGGATTGTGCTATAAACAAGTTATTAAACCTGATTCAAAAGAAAAACAGTGAGCATTCCACATAAGCCATAGCGCCCATGGAGAATATGCTCCAATTTTATATACAAAATCGCTTCATGTGGCAAAATAAGTGCCATAGGTCCGTTTGGAAAGGATTTTTCTCCTATGGCCTCAGTTCTTGCAGGCACCTTTCGAATGTAAGATCTCATGCTGGCAGTATATTAAAAGCAAATGTTTGGCAATAATATTCAACATATTACCTTTGGCAGAAGGCAGAGGACATTAATGGAGGGAACATGGATGACAAATTTCCAAAGTCAATAATAAGGATAATAACAACAGATGGACAAAGATGATAACATAAGATGTCCGATGCAAAAGTGCCAATGAAAATGTCCCCACAAGGAAAATATGATTTCATTAATTTTATTTAATTTTAGTGTATGAGTATCACACTGCCCAAACCAATATATAAAGTGAAATACAGTTTTCTTTCAAAATTCACTTTTCCAGCACTTGTGAGCAAACTAAAGACTGCATATGAATATGTGTCTGTTAGTAAAAAAATAAATAAATAAAAAGTATGTAAAATGCATGCTTGTGTCATTAAATCACCAAAGTGCATTCTGCTGGGGGGGGGGAAGTGCTTATACTAGGCAACATACTAGGCAAAATTGTGAACAAAAATTACATATTTGGGGAAATGTGCACAATTTTTCTTGGGGACCTTTTCAGCTGCTTCTTTTTCTTTCAAAAAAAGCAAACATATGCAGAAATAGGGTGACCAGAACTTGAGAATGTAAAATTAAGAAACCAAAATTAGCAGATCCTTTTCTTTGTAGAAGTTTCTTACTGAAATTCAAGGCAACAAACAAAAATTAAGATACCAAAATCCAGGAAGATGACATTTCCAAAAGACTCTGTGACAGTCCAAATATGCGATAACCAGTGGATAGTGAAAAGAAAGGGCAACATGCTTTTTGACACAAGGAAGCGGAGGGGAGGCTTCATGGCTTCATTTGTTATGTGTTGCCTTTTAGCCTAAAGTGAAAAGCTCTCTCGGAGTCAGGCGGGGTCCAAGTTCACAGTCACTTCAAACCAAGTTAAAGATGCATCCAGGCTCTGAGACATTATTCTCTTTCTCTCACACAATAGGTTTCTAATCTACCTTTTTGTAGCTTGGTGGATGAATAGCTATATAGGCTGTGGTTATAAAAGTATGCAGCTCTTTTTTAAATCTCCCTAAACTCTTGGCTTAGTGATTTCTCATGGCTGTCAACTTCAGAAATCTCTTACAAGCCTCACAGAGTGGGGCATCCTTTGGGGCATCAGGTTTGATCTCAGCCAATTTCGCTGAGTGCCTCCCACCTTTTCATATTGTAGGCCTGGGTTGGAGGCGGGGGTGGATTAAAGCGGCAGATCAGTGCATAGCACACTATCTTTTGTTGGGATATATTAGTCAGGGATTTATTTTGAAAAGTAAGGCACAGGAGGTTTGGAAGAACCCTTCCCTGCTTATTGTTTCATTATCAGCTGGTGTCTCTTGATGGAGTAAGATTCTTCATGTTAATCTGCTTAGAATGATTCACCCTCAGAGGCTGATTTATTCAGTATGATTTGCCCCAGATGGAATCCTGAGTGTCCTCTGGGAACTTCTACTTGACATAATTGGTGTTTGGGTTAATGTGGGTCACTCCGTAGGACACAGAGACATAATCATTCCTAAGTAGCCTCCCCTTCTTGATAGGGCTTCTTTGGCTCCTTGGAGATGGAAGAGATGAAGCAGATGAAATGATGGCTACACTGTAATTAGTGAGAAAGTAAATCCAACTAAACCCAAATTTAAGTTCACTCTGCTCTGTGATGGTGGAGGAAGTTAAAAAAAGCACTGCACCATCAACACTGAGCATCTCCACAAGATCACCGAGCAGAGCTCTTTTGAGACAATGGCTGTTTAAGAGTTCTTAGTGCATTTTAAGGACAAAATCTATCCCATCCTTAGCAACTCAGATGCAGGGCTGTTATGAGAAATCTAGGGTTGCCATATTTCAAAAAGCAAAATTCCTGACACCTGCACAGTGAAAATGACTAATATAGTTTAGTAAGCTACTCCTTTCTGGCCTGCAAGGTAACATCTTATCCATTGAAGACTGTTGGGCTCTTTCTCTTTAAGACTGGGGTGGGAAACTTTATGACTGGGTCACCAGTGTAACCTGCTAGGCCTGCCTTGTGCTCAGACCATACCCCACTTCCAAGGCTACACCCTGTCATTGGCCCTACTTCATACACAGAGTGTTTTTGCCTGGTTGGGAGGCATACTGAGCATGCCTTTTGCTTATCTGGAGGGTAGAGAGGGGTGTGCAAAGGCAAAATTTACACCTGTTGCTCCACCCTCCTTTGGCCCTGGCCCCACCTATCACTGGGATGTGGCCCTTAAAAGTGTCTGCTTCTTCTGAATCATGAAGGGTAGCAAGGAAAGAATTGGCATTCTCAATAGTTTCTGACTGGATGGTGCTCTTCTTGGGAAGGTATATCTGGTACTGTACTCACAGTAATATCTTTTCTTATCAGGACCAGAACAATCCTGAGTCTAGATGGACCAGAAAAAAGACCTTGTACTAGTTTCCACCCCCTCTTCAAGTGTCCTTTGTTTTTCCCAGTTAGTTGTATTCATATATAGTTAAGTTTTTGGAACAAATTTGCTGTGGTTCTCAAAATTAACAATAAGGTCCAGGGCAGGTTAGCAAATAAAGGTGAGGTGGATTTTTGAACCCTTCCAAACGTTTTTGGTGTGTATACTGAAAACCAGCAATACCACTGTCATTTCTGAATTTAACTTCATTGTTTAATTTTATCCAACAATCCACGGTCTGTAGACACTATCTTTTTAAGGACTGAAACAGCTGCTCATGGATAAGTAGTTAATGAAATATAGAGTTGGATATCATCAGCATACTGATGACCCCGTAGCCCCAAATGATCTCTCACTAGCATAATGGCAACTGGAGCAAGGCTCCATAGATCTGCTTCATTTGCTAAGCCATATAACCAAACACGGTGCTGCAATACACAATTTGTGCTGCAGGAACTGAATTAGTTTTGTAGCATTTGAATGTGGGATGGTGTAAAAATCAGAACAGAATTTAGCAGGCTGGAATAGCCCACTGCTAACAAAACTCATGCCAAAAACAGTGGGATGTGCTAGAAACACTGAGAACAACATTTTAGAACTTCCAATATTGTCCTTTTATTAACACCTTCTCACTCTGAGCACATTCAGAGCTTAATGGAAAAGACTAGAATGAGTATTGTAGAGATTTTTCTTTTCTTCTTTTTGCAAAACAAGAGTGAGGTGTGCTAAATACACATGAGAACCAAAAAATCCATGCGTTATCAAAATTTTGTTAACTCTTTTACAACCAGAATGCATTTTTTAACTCAAATAGTAGGTCAAACCAACTAGTTCCAAAGCATCAAAAATAGCCCAGAATCCCAACCTTTAAGGAAGACAGAGCAACCATTTTCACCACCCACAAAATATTAGCTGAGATTGATGCAATAAGTGACAAAACTTCCACTGAAACAAAATGGGCAATAAAGGTTAGTCCAGAAAAGCAGCCTGGAACACCAGCTTCCAAGCTAGCCAAGCAAACCAAATTTCATAGGACACATTGATTTAGACAGGATTTATGTAGTAAGTCACAAACATTCCACATAATCCATGCTCCAGTACTTGTTCCATTCTGGTTTTTATGTTGCTTTTTATATAGCCCCCCTCCATCTCTATCACCATCATATTTCAAAGCTTAGTTCTGTTTTTGAGGCATGTTACACCTTTCAAGGTATGAGATGATGCAGTATCTAAAGTATGCAATTACTACTGATTGATCTCAAACCTTCATAATATGATTATTAAACAGAAAGAGGAGCATTGACAATGCAAGCTTCTTTCTGTACATAGGGAGGAGAAAAGAGGGTGTCAGCTGCAACATAGAATCCTATTAGCCTTTGACTGCAACTGAAAAGTCTGCAGACATCTTAATTGAACTGTCTACAATTACCCCCAGATCTTATTTCCAGAGATATGTCAGCTAATTTGGAACACAGAAGCATGCATGTAAAATTCAAATTAGTTCTCCTAGTGTTTCATTACTTTGCATTCACCCAATTTAAATTCCATCTGCCATTTAGTTGCCCAGTTGCCAAATTGAGACAAGCACTTTGTAGCTCTACAAAGCATCGTGTTGCTTTGACAACCATATTAATGGAAGGCATTTATTAAGAACCACATCCTTGATGTGGGTACAGGATACAAATACAGATGACTTCACTACTTCACTTTGGAAAAAGTCCTGAGTCTGATGGATCATAGAAAACTAGCCACATTAAATAATATGGAAGACAGGTGTAACTTTTATAAACTGTGGACAATGGTAGAACAGGACTCTTATCTTCTTGGATTTGTGTTGTTTTCTTTCTTATGGAACAGTTTTATCATTGGAATGGTTTTATTTGGTTTTATACTTATATAATCTCTTGTTGTAACCCAACCAGGGATCTTATGGTGAAGGGCAAGAAAGAAACAGTAATAAATGTTTCCTCTTCTCCAGTGCTAGGGTCTAAAGAAACTGGCTCAGCAAAAGTTGAAAGATAAGGAATTTCACAAGCAGTAAAAGCAGGTTCAATAAAACTAGCAAAGTATATTTTTAAAAAATTGCATATCCCTGAAACCAAATAAATGAAGACATTTTAATGATATTACTCCACTTCTAAAATAAACTGCTACCTAGTCTTCTCTGAGACATCACTTTTTATGGTATAGTGTGAGATCTACTTCAGTTTAGGAATGGGAAACGATTCAATTTACTGCCAATCATTTATTTGCATTCTCATCGATTTGCTCCTATAATAGTACAGGTTATTCGGTGGTGTGGGTGTGGGTGTGCGCTATAGTTAGCGTACTTGTCCAAAAGAGCTCAGTCTTAAGATGTACTGCAAAGCACAATATGAAACGATCACCATGATATATATATATGAGGAGGGACACACACATACACACTTAGCAAATTTACCACATCAGGCATAAGAACGTCAGAAGAGCCTGCTGGATCAGGCCAATGACCCATCTAGTCCAGCATCCAGTGGCCAAACAGATGCCTGTGGGAAACCAGCAAGCATGACCCAAGCCCAAGAGCACTTTCCTCTCTTGCAGCTTCTGCCAACTGATAATCAGAAACATGCTTCCTCTAATCATGGAGGCAGAACATTGCTCTGTAGCCACAGCTACAATAGTGAGATATTAGCATGCTCAGTGAAAAAAAGAAAGAGAAGCAAATTCAAAAGAAGAACCCCTCCTTCCCCAGAGGAACAGCTCAATGAGAAGTGAATATGCTCTGTGACTACCAGGGGCGAAGCATCTTCTGTCATCACCCGGGGTGGGAGTTGGGCACACCAGGGGTGTGTGCATGAGCCAGGGTGGGCAGGGTATGTCAGAGGCGGGGCATGCCACTGGGCCGGGCATGCTGGGGGGGCTCACTCATGTGCCAGTGCCCAGCAGACCAGAGGGACATGAAGCGGCCCCTCTTTTTTCCTTTTTCCACCACTTCTGGCCCTGGGTCAGGCTTGAAGAAGAGGAAGAAGAGGAGTTTGGATTTGATATATCGCCTTTCACTCCCTTTTAAGGAGTCTCAAAGCGGCTAACATTCTCCTTTCCCTTCCTCCCCCACAACAAACACTCTGTGAGGTGAGTGGGGCTGAGAGACTTCAAAGAAGTGTGACTGGCCCAAGGTCACCCAGCAGCTGCATGTGGAGGAGCGGAGACGCGAACCCGGTTCCCCAGATTACGAGACTACCACTACACCACACTGGCTCTCTTGACCCAGGAGTGGAGCTGCAGCTGGCTGGCAGTGTTGACCTGTTGTGCAAGGAAGCTGCCTCTGGTGGCTCTCTCACACACAAAAAGTTTGCAGGTATGGCAGAAGGAGATAGGATCTGCCCATGCGATGCCCACTTGGTGGAAACTCTAGCTCACATGGCCCTTAAATGTAAAATGTATGATGATCTCCGCCAACAATTTCTAGACCATCTATGTATTCCAACATGGAAATCAAAGACAGAGGTTATATACTTCTTATTACAGGCGAGAGACCAGGAGCTCCCCTCTGGCCCATATCAATGAAATTAATGTAACACTGTGCATTATAGGTAGAAAACAGGTTTTACAGAGTAGAACATGTTTACCTTGGAGTAGCAACATGTTTACCTTAGAACACCAAACATTTATTAAAAATAATATCCAATAATATCCAGTTTACAATACTGGTCAATTATTTTTAATAATCGTGTTTCTTTCCTGATCTAGTTTACTGGTGCGTGTTGCTTCCTTCTTCATTTTACCCTGTCACAGACACCCTGATAACACAAATGAAAATATGTGTTTACTTTAGTCAGATTGCTTCCAGTTTTAAGAAGAACACGAGAAATGAAAGAGACTTTCAGACTTCAGGTGGACCTAAATTCAAATCTCTCATCCTCAGTCTCCTTCTACATCCCTTGCCAAGGATAAATCTGTCATTAACATTTGTAACTTTCCAAGCTGTATATCTAACACAGCCCTCTCCCCGCCATTTCCAGGGCTCCTGAGCGATAGTGAGTAAAGCCAAGCAAAGCTGCTGGACATTGTCTTACGTCCTCTCTCTGACTGGCAGATCACAGAAAAGAAACATTTCCCATGAGCCTCTGTGTGAGGTTGTTACTGACTGATTGAGTATTCACTTTCATGCCTTAAATCTCCGAAACCCAGGTGTGTTGTAGATTAGCACAACTTACAAGCAGTGTGTGGAGATTTATTATGATAATTGTTGCTTTTATTTTTTATTTCCCTGAACTCAAAGATAATTAATGCCAGTGTGTGTCCTGGTATCTGACTCCCTTAATTGGCCCTGTGGTGCCTTGGGTGTTTGAAAATCCACTCACTTAAGAGTCCCCCCCCCCTTTTGACTTGTTTTCCTGGAGCTGTTCATTAGTGCCTAAAATATTTGATTACATTTAATTGTGATGCCTTCAATTCAGTGCACCTGCTGCAATTTACATAGGGGGAATGGGAGCTTGCCGAAGCTTTTTTTAAAAAAGGCAGTGAGAATGGGGAATTAAATGTAAAAAGAATTCCCCAGTAAAGGGTAATTGGGGTTAAATACAAAAACAAAACTAACCTATAATACAGTTTAGTTTTTGTTTATAATGACTACGGTTGGACCAAAAGGATTTATACTAGAACAACTTCATCTTTCTTTGTTTTTGCTAAAGGAAAGGGCTTCTTCCAATTCTTTCATCTTCTGTTGGCCATCTGCATTTAGTTTAAACCTAATCTTCAGTATTAGAAAGTCCACAGGTTGTCCTTCTTGATAGTCTGGCAGCTCTGAGGCCCAATTCTGCTTGGAGATTGTGGGATTTGGGGGGGGGGGGTGTTGGTTGGTCTATGCTGTCACCTCCAGCATGCTGTTGCATCCCAGCAAGCACTGTGTACATTTCCGCACCCTCAGCCCTCCTTTGGCACTAACAGGAATTAACTGCTTGGCAGAATGTGATTGGGTGGGGAATGTTCTTCCAATTGACCACACTATCATTTAACAAGTTTTGAAAAAGGAGCTGAGAAAATGTGGGACCATGCATTTTCAAAGGGGAAATATAGATCAGACTTCTGCCCTTGCTATTAAACCGCACAGCTTCTTTTCATTTATCTCCAAAGAGCAGTGTTGTAAACCTCTAAAACTGCCTTTAAAACAAGCTTTCATAAGAAATGTAATTAGAGTGGTTTTAACACCCCTATAATGTTAGTATTGCCTAATAAATCTCTATTTGACCCTTGCAGTAGAAAGTAAAGGAGTGCAAAAGCACCATTTATTGTGGAATGAGAATAATGTGACCCATTAATATGCATTTCTCACAAATGCCCAACAGCAGCCTCTCCAGGTTATGATTGAAGCAACAGCAGTTTCTGTTATTACTCTTCATTACAGAAAATTGCTAACAAGCTTTTGAAAAATGAGACTTTACATTTCACTGTCAAAACTTGGCATGACATTTACGTCATGAAAGAGGCCAGCATTCTAGAATTTCAGTTAGGGCAATTAATTAACTGATTAATTAATTTACAGCCATGTATACCACACATAAGGGATGTGGGTGGTGCCGTGGTCCGATCAGAAGGTCAGCGGTTCGAATCCCCACGACGGGGTGAGCTCCCGTTGCTCGGTCCCAGCTCCTGCCAACCTAGCAGTTCAAAAGCATGCCAAAGTGCAAGTACCTTCCGGCCGGAAGGTAAACGGCGTTTTTGTGTGCTGCTCTGGTTCACCAGAAGCAGCTTAGTCATGCTGGCCACATGACCTGGAAGCTGTCTGTGGGTAAACGGCGGCTCCCTCGGCCTACAGAGCGAGATGCGCACACAACTCCAGAGTCGTCCGTGACTGGACTTAACAGTCAGGGGTACCTTTACCTTTACCTTTATACCACACATAAAAGAAAGAATCTAGCTGGTGAACTTAACATATCCATAAAGCAGCATGATAATATTAAGGGCACAACCCAGACTTTGCCTCCTGCCTCCAGGCTTTTGTACAGTGGTGGAGCTAATTCCATATCCACAGCACTGCTACTCATGGCAGCCAAAGTGGAATGAGCGATGGGCAAGATAATGCAAATTCAGTCATGATCCATTTGATGCTCCAGCTCTAGGCTGGCCTGATACCATTTTGCTTTGGCAGTGAGACCAACTTGGGATCCAGTGGATCTTGGGCTAGCTCAGTCCTGACATTTGCCCTCAGAATGACCGATTTCAGGGCCTTTCACTGGTTACTGCACTCCTTCCCACACATTCAGCAGCTGTTGGGAGGCCAGATCAGTCAGGAGACCTGTGCAGAGGAACATAATCCAGGCATGGGGAACCTCTGACCTGTGGGCTGTTTTGGGGAAGCTATGTTCACCTGCTCCACGCACCTGGCATTCTTCATTATGCATTCTACAGTGCATTTTCAGAGGAACAACTAGAGCTTGAAGTGGGCTCTCAGTTCCTCCCCCCAACTACCCAACAGCAGATGGGCAGTAGGAGTGTGCCTTGCCAAAGGAGGTGGGAAAGTAAGGATTGTGTAACCATTTTGTCTGTATCCATTATATTATTATTAATATAATCACTCAACCTTTACCACAAGGTGCCAGGACAGGTTACAACAAAATAAAAATACAATATTAAAATCAGATAAGACCAGATTGAAATGGTGTGTGTGTGGCTAGGGTAAAGAGGTGTATCTTCAGCTTATGAATGCTATACAGTGAAAGTGCCAGACACAGCTCTTAGCCTGGCCTTTGACATAAGATAGTATATCTAAACTATGTGAACCCACACACTGAGAAAATTTTATGGTCTTTATAAGTAATTAAACAGAAGGTTGGAGGAAGCAAGGCGACTAAGGGAAATAAGCCTTAATAAATGGAAGTCTACTGCAGTGATACAAACAACAATTTTGGAGATTATCTGAATGAGAATAATGTAATTGCACAAATAGGCTAAGTCTGGTTTGTGAGTCTAGGCGAATGAAAAGGAGAGAGACAGGCAGCAGTCATGGTTCTTGTAGTTGGTGGCATGTGGTGAATAATTGATCATCCCTTCCTTCCGTCTGATGAGTTCACAAATTCTCTCAGTGCCGCACTTCTACAAGTGTCATGATCACTATTAAGCCAGCAGAGAAGCCCAACGAGCCTTTGAGAGTTCCAACCGTCTGAGATGTCTTTTAAATCTCTGAATGAAAAATTAAGTGCACAAGGAAGAAAATGACTCTGAAAGCTTTACCTGTTCCACATGCTGTAATGTTACACTTGGCAGGCCCCTTAACCACATGCAAATACTGCACAACAGCTCACATAACCAACAACGGGGCAGCTACTGGGCAGGTGCAGAAATGCACACACTCCTCATGCATATTTTGCTTGGGCAGTATTCAAAGCCTCAGCGTTAAAAGGAAAAGTAGGCAAGCATGTTTTAAAAGGACTTTGAAGTATATTGGTTCCAGTGAAGGTGGGAGATAGTCAAGCAAAGAATTTTGCATGAAATGCATAGACACTGAAGAAATTCCCTGTGAAAAATCATGAATGTTTGCCATTTTCAAATACAAGAGAGACTAAAAACAAAGAATGGAGATGTCTGGGGCATGGTGGCGAGAGGAGAAATAAGAAAGTTGATCAGCTGCAAATGTGCATATTATATGTATAACATTCCGGTTGAAGCTACTGAATAGATGAAAAGGAAATGTTTGCCAGATTACTTCCTTCTCCTTCTATGTGTGTAAAGTTTCCAGGATGCCCTCATATTATGTTTGTATTATAAACTACTGTATGCTCAAATTCAAAGGAAAAGAATTGAGTCTTATTATGCAAATGAAGATTTTAAACACACAGAGAGATGGACTGTTTTCATTTTCCAAAGTAGCTTTTACCTGGGCTGAATTGTCAGAAATTATTCGTCCATATTTGGAAAATGCATTTCCTTCTGTCTTCTCTGGACCACCCTCTCTCCCTCCCACCCAGTAGTCGTTTGGGGTTTTTCATTGAGAATTTAGGTTTCTCATTAGGAAAGCAGTACTAGCTACCGCAGCTTTTTGTTGGAGTAAACAAATCTTTGAGGAATTGTATTTTTGAAAAGTAATTCTATAGCGCTAAGTCTGAAGGTTTAACTGTGCACAGTGTTTCAATTTAATAGTCAGCCAGGGATAGAAAGCTATAAGAAAGGCACCAAAGTAATCTTACACTGCTCTACAGCTTCTGGATGCAAAAAGGTATACACTTTTTAAAGTAACAAGGGACTTCTTTGTAAGGCAAAGGTGTGTGTTGGGAAGCAACAACAACCAGAAAAAACTGGCCAAAGGCCTGCATCTTCATCATGGACAGGTTCACAACAGACTTTTAACTTCTGTTACAAGTCACATACAGTAGTACCTCGTGTTGCGCAACCTCCAGGTTACGGAATCTTCAGGTTATGGCCACGGCAAACCTGGAAGTGTATACTTCTGGGTTCCACCACGCGCACATGCACAGAAGAACTCTGTGCGCCGCACGCATGTGCAGACATGCTCTGCGTGTTGCACGCATGTGCAGAAGCACTCAATTGTGCCACTTGCATGCGCAGAAGGGCACCTCCAGTTATGAAGTTTTTGGGATACAGCCGGGCGTCTGGAACGGATCCTGTTCGTAACCGGAGGTACCACTCTATAAGCATCACACCTCCCTGCTGGCTGCTCTTGTGCAAGAAGTATGGGTTAGGTCTGCTGTGAAGAGGGTTGCCATATTGTGAACAGCAAAAAAGAGGTCACCTTTGCTGACTTCTACCTTTAACTATGGATCGCTATGATGACTCTACCTGTGAAAAACAAGACGTGTCCTGGAAAAAGAGGACACGTGGCAACCCTAGCTGTGAAGTTGTGTAACAACAAAGAGCTGGAGTTGATGCTAGGGTTAACAATATACAGTTACTTAAGTCTTGACAGCTTATGCAGTTCAAATGTATCTGTGAACATCTAATGTTGTTTGTTTCCTGCTTTTTAAAAGAAATGTTCTCATTGGCTAGGATCAGTGCCGGATTTACATATAAGCTTAACAAGTTATAGCTTAGTGCCCCACTCTCTTGGTGGCCCCAAGAAAATTTAAAGGCAAAAAACCTGGATGTACATTTCCAAAATATAAGATCAAAAAAATGGCTTTAGATGTCTATTAGGTCCATAAATTACCATATAGCACATATTCAACACAAAAACAGTGACAATTTGTTGTTGGCAAAGGACAGCTGGACGTATAAAGGGCCCCATTACCTTCAGTAGCTTAGGGCCTCATTGAACCTAAATCCAGCCCTGGCAGGGATCCAGAGATGTCTTGCACAAGTGGAAAAGCACCATAACCCTAACCAATTTCTCTCTCACCCCCCCTCCCAAATCCTGCTACAATCCCAGCAGTGCTGTGATGCACATTTCACACATAATATTTTTTGACCATATAATGAGAGTTCGACTTTTTAATGAGAGCAAAATCATAGAATCATAGAATCATAGAGTTGGAAGAGACCACAAGGGCCATCGAGTCCAACCCCCTGCCAAGCAGGAAACACCATCAGAGCACTCCTGACATATGGTTGTCAAGCCTCTGCTTAAAGACCTCCAAAGAAGGAGACTCCACCACACTCCTTGGCAGCAAATTCCACTGTCGAACAGCTCTTACTGTCAGGAAGTTCTTCCTAATGTTTAGGTGGAATCTTCTTTCTTGTAGTTTGGAGTGAAGTGACCCGCAAGAAGTCTCTGTGTGCTGAGAGAAATTTCAGGAACTTCCACTGCAAGGAGGAGCCCAAAGGAGCTGAGGGGCCTTTGCCCTCCGATAAAATATTTGAGGGGGCAGCCCCCTCCAAAGGTGATAGGGATTGCTATTCAAATTGTATCCGTGCACAGCACCATGTGATCAATTATGCAGGGCGGGGCTTACCTGGGGCCCCAATATTTTATTCACGGTATGTCCTAACCACAATCAAGGTGTGAGATGGTCAAGTGGTCTGTTTTCTTCTTCTTGTGTACAAAAGCCTTCTTCCACACACATGCTGCAAAGTTGGGCTCTTCTGGCAAAGTCTTCCATGCCAGCCCTGCTTCTTACAATAGCCATATGGTCACATAATCATTGTAGGATGTCTTGCGGCCATTTGAGCCTTTTGTCAGAAGATCCCCACGCTGCTGTGTGTGAAGGCAGGAGAAGGCTTTTTTGAAACATGACAGGGGAGAGACCACTTGGATGCTTCACACATTTAACATGATAAATTCAAGCCTCTCCCGCCAATTTATTTTGCACAAAAAAGCAGAAAAGGTCACTTTTCTTGGACAGTGAAGAGTTTAGTAAATCAGGGAAAATTGTTATTAGCCCACCATGCCCCATCTCATGTTGTTTCAGAGGGCCTGTCGACTCTCAGGAATGCCATGGTGTTGTGTATGTGTTTGCTGATGACTATAGATTGGGGGGGGGGGGAGTCAGAGAGCCCATCACAGTCCCACTCAGTCTCCTCTGGATCTAAACTAGTGTGTCTTTAGTAGTTAAAGTGCCTTGGAAATTCTGTATGGAACAGACCTACAGAAGTAAAGAAACTAAAAGATAAACAACAAGAACAAGCCATGAAGTAGGCTGTGACTAATTCTGCCCATATTTCAGATGAGTCTTGGGAAAACTGAAGTGGGGATTTTAGAGGCTAGCTTAAGGGCACCTAGGGCAAAGCAGTCTGATCTGATGGACTAACAAGTGATGGGTGAACTCTCCTCAGCTGAATTTGGAATCAGGTTTTCAATTGCAATGGCTTGCAACCCTTTAAGCTTCCTTTTTGGGCCCTTCTCACAATGCCACTTGGGAATTGTAGTTCAAGCATGGGAGTTATAATTGCTACCATGAGCAATGACAGAGAGCTGCTAGTAAATTCAATCATTGCTCCTTTCCAGACAAACACTCAAGGACAAGAGGGGGCTTTACCTCTGAATGGTGTTAGTATATAGGTCTCCTTAAAAGAAGTTATATTCCAAACTGAAGGGACACAAAATAAAACTTTCTGGAACTTAAGAAGCCAAGAATACAGGAGGTGTGATTAGAGTTCTTTTCCCCCAACAAACTCATGAGGATCCTGATACAAAGGAATTGAGCGATGGAGAAAATGAACATGCCACAGAAAACAAGATTTATGTTCCCCAGACACTGATGATACTGCTACCAATAGATAAAAAAAATTCTAATATAAAGTAGTGACAGCATATCTGTACTTTTTTTTTTTTTGCTTTGAGATCTATAGAAATCACCAAGTGAGCTTCTAAAAGATTATCATAAAGCACAGTGACTATTTGCTCACATTTGAAAATGGAATTTCTCCCTTATATAACCTTCTTTTCATTCAAAGGTTTATTTTTAAAACATTTATTCATTTCACCTAATTCAATGCAAGCAATGGTGCTGCAATTAATGTTCTGAAAATAAATGGATTGTTGGAACATTCCGAGTCTGCTTCATCTGAATTTATTTGCAAAATGTTTCTGTTGTCTTTCTAATGGCTGTGTGCTCAAAGGCAGCACACAGTAACAACAAAAATGGAGAATAAGAAAAGTACATGTTAAAAAGACAAGGGCAGAATGAGTTTCCTGCATGTCCCAGACAAGAAACCTTTCATCCCACTATAGTAAACTCTGTATGAGTGCTCAGGTTGTGATGGAAAAATAGGGGAGCCACAAGCTCCACCTTGAGCTTCCTCCATTTGGGCCGAATCAAGGCCACATTGTAAGTTTCTGTAAACAGTGACCAAGAAGCAGAAGCAGCAAACAGAGGGACAATGCAATGCTGTGTTCACCAGGACATGAATGGGGTATGTGGTGGTTGAAGTTAGGAGAGCAGCAGGCTGGTGGCACCAATGTCCTGCAAGGGCACACAGACTTGTGGGACACTTTTGCCACCAACCTAGAGCTCCCTGAGCCTCGCTTGTCCTGCCCTGTCCCCATGAGAACACCAGAATAACCCTGCTGGATCAGGTCATGGCCTATCCAGTTCAACATCCTGTTCCCATGGTGGCCAACCAGTTGTATGCAATTTATATAGATTCAGTCAAATACAGTGGTACCTTGGATTACATAAGCTTCAGGTTACATACGCTTCAGGTTACACACTCCGCTAACCCAGAAATAGTGCTTCAGGTTAAGAACTTTGCTTCAGGATAAGAACAGAAATCAGGCTCCGGCAGCGCGGCAGCAGCAGGAGGCCCCATTAGCTAAAGTGGTGCTTCAGGTTAAGAACAGTTTCAGGTTAAGAACAGACCTCCGGAATGAATTAAGTACTTAACCTGATGTACCACTGTACCATATTTGCCTATACCTAAGTTAAAAGTTTGTTTAAAATATGTGGTGCAAAAATTAATAAAGGCAAAATAAAATTTTGAAGACCATGTGTTATGGAGGAATATGTGCAAGTGATCTTCTGACTGCATTTCTCTCCTGTGATCACTCAGACAAATAAAAAAACAACTATATCCCTAATTGAACAAATGGTGCCAGTTGTGAGTATATTCATGCATCTATGGCAATTTTTTATTTTCACAGATAGCACATGTCTGTACTGCACTTGAGTTGGATGTCTAGCTTTTCATTAGCAAAGTGTGTCCTTCAAATGTGGGAAGGTCTTTTTTAATAGGTGAAAGGAACCTGACATTGGGATTCATGGGGTGGAGTATGAGTGACATCTTGATTTCTACAGTGTACTTGAATCAAATGAATGATTTTCCTACCTGATTTCTAAACATTTGTGGTTACTTCTCCCATAGCAAATAACTTTCCATTGAGGGCATTCCAATGATTACATTTTATGCAGTGTTCCTTCCTTCCCTCTCCTCCCCTTAAACATCCCAACCCAAAATGAAGGCTTTAAATATTTTTTCCTCTTTTATTTTAAATTAGAAAGATTTGAATTACTGTGGTAGACATCAGTATTACACTCATATTACTAATTAATAGATGATTAACAGCAATAACAAAAGGCAAGGGCAAAATGCACCCAAAAATGAGTACATTGCATTCCCATTGATGTGTCTGGGATTTACAGCTTACTTTGCCTAGACCTGTAGCCCTATAGGGTTACCTACTGGCTCAGCCACAGAAATTAACTTTGTTTTTGGTATTTATATTGGTTGATGAAACATGAGAAGAGGTAACCATATGCCAAAGGACTACTGTACAGAGAATCTTGCAAGTGAATCCAACAGTATTTTTTTGCCTTGATTAGTTTTTCTTTCAAGACTGAGAAATACAATCTTAGCATAACACTCTGTTATCTTAGCATAACACTCTGTTATCAAATAAAAATACAAATTAAGAGGGGTGGGAATCAGTTGGCAGAGGGTGCAGTGAGAAGAAATGGGAGCCTCAAATGGACTTGCAGCGCTCAGGACTCTCAGAGCCAAAGTAGATGTTACTTTAATTACACATTGTTAAATGTGTTGGTGGCGGGGAACTGTTACTATGATTATTTTATTATTATGCTGTCTATTATTGTGCTTTGCATTATGCTTTTATTACTGTGGTCTGTAAAATATGTTTTTAATGTTGTACACCACCCTGGGATGAAAGGCGGTATATAAATTAAATTATTAATAACAAAAAATAAGATGATGGAAGAATTTCAGTTGGAACTTCAGCATGTAGGAAGGGAGATTTTACCATTCCTTCCACGGTCATGATCCCAACAGAAATTTCAACCAGCATTTCTTTCTAAAGCTCCTGTTCATGCCAATGGAAGTTGTTTTGCTAATGCAAATAAGACTGATTGTGTTGTGCACTGCAATGTGCAATGTTTTAAAACCCCCAAAATAGGTGTGGTCACCAACAACACAATCTAGTTTTGCCTTATTAGATTTAAACAGTGCCTAAGATAGATGATATAAGGCTAGTACAGTGTGCTCATGGGAACTGCTGAATGGTAGTGGAGGTTGGCCCTTTAAGAGCAAATGGACCACTTCCCCACTGACCTCAGCCTGGCCTAAGCCAGCCCCCACCAGAAAGAAAATGGATAGGGGGCATTTCTTTGAAATGGAGTGTATCCATTTTCACCTTTTATCTGTTTTATATCACAAGAAAGTTTGGGTTGTTGTTGTTTTGTTTGTTTTTTGGAAAGAGATCAATGCAATGTGATTGCATGGAGTTAGGCCCATCAGCCAGATACCCTACAGAGATTCCTTGACTACCAGGCAAGAAATGAACAGATGGACTTGTCATCCTCCATTTCAGAAAGGTTGACTCTAGTGATAAGATCTGCTAATAAGCTGATCTGAAGTACCCCTTAAGAAGTCAGCAAGCTATGGCATTAGAAATGAAAGACTAAATTGGGTTAGACATGCTCTTCTCAAGGTGCTCTGTAGGTCCCATAAAGGTAA
Source organism: Podarcis erhardii (assembly GCF_964252035.2). Classification (NCBI taxonomy): domain Eukaryota; kingdom Metazoa; phylum Chordata; class Lepidosauria; order Squamata; family Lacertidae; genus Podarcis; species Podarcis erhardii. Next base: position 47,557,487 of record NC_138498.1, on the reverse strand, counting down.
TAGCAAAATGGATTGGATATTCACTCTGCATCAGCTTCTTGGAAATGACCAAAGTATGTCAAAGAAACATTACACATGACATGATCTATGAACTAAAAAGGAACCGAGTCAAAAATAGTCTCCGTTAGTGGACTACTATTTCCAGAAGCAATATCGACATGGTTCATTACCACAGTTGGATCAGGGAAATGACAACTCTGCGGCTCTGCAAGAGTCTGAATGCATCCCACTGAATTCACTTGAATCTACGTACTCCCTCATAAGTGTGCTTAAGACTAAAAATGCATCAGTAAACTTCACTCTGGATTCTACATGTGTCATCTGCTGCTGTGGGCTCCTACAGGAGGAAGAGTGGGAACATAACTTTAATAAGTAAATAGCTAGTTAAAGAGAGAGAGAAATAGTTTGCCTTGGTGAAATCATGGGGAGAAAGACAGGAGAGCTAGAAAAAGCTATAGCATGGGAGACAATGTGGGGTAAGCAGCCTCATATAACCAACATGCTTAAGTCCAATTAATGCATGAAGGGGTTAAGACCATAGAGTAAGCCGTGCTGCCAGGCTTAGCTAGGTCACTCCCCCACAACTTGGGAGGAAGACTTATTAAGCCTTTGTTCTTTCCATTCCATACCAGATAAGCAAGCCATCTTTGTGTTTCTATTCAAATAATTTAGAAACATCTACCACCTTAGAGCTCAAGTTTTACTGCCTGACTTTTCTTATTGCTGTAGAGAAAAATACATGAATGTGACCTTTGAAGAGTTTGTAAGTAAGCCATTTTTAGCTTACCCAATGTGTGGTCTTTTTCTATGCTAAGGGAAGAGGGGAACTTTTGAAGCAACTTAGAAGGGGATATTTTAAAGGTCTAATAGTCTATATTTCTACACTTTACTTTTCTACATATTTTGTGATTTTAAATCTTTGCTGAGGCTCTCTCGTCAAAGAGTACTTGCCCCAAGCCTGGATCTAGGCACCCAGGGAATAAATACTATTCTTTATTATACCTATATTTACATCACTGTTGATGTAAAATTTAACAGCCAGTCAGTTTACATTACACGTGGATTTGGGGGCAGGATGCCATCTTTTTCTTCACCCAAGGTTGCAGAATGATTTAATCGTATTACGTTATGTCCTGATTTTAATTTATGGGAGAGGGTTAGCTAACTTCTTATGAAAATTGCAGTATTTCTTTTTAACACATAGCTTCCTCCGTTTAATTTCCTCGTGATTCTTAAAAAGGCAGCACTTGCATCTGAGCCACAGTAAATTTAACCTAAATGTTTTGCAAATACTCCAATTCTTGTTTATTGACGCCTGGAACTGGAACTCAAGAAGCACTGCTGAATGTTTGTGGGATCATAAAAAAACCCTCAGAAAGCTAATAGTTAGGCATATAATCTACAATTGTCTTTACATGAAAGAATAAAAGCTGGTCTGTTCACTGAGTCCCACATTATAAACAAAAGCAAACATTTTGTCAAGATAATGTGTTTTTCCAGTACGAATTCATGAGTAGATTTTACTGTGTGGTTCATCTTGTATTATATTCTGCTCTGTAATGAAGAGTAATAGGATGTTCAGCAAAATGTTGGCCTTAATTGATACTTCATCTAAGGAAAAACAAACACAACATGATTTTAAAAATAAAACAGAGCATTAGTGTTTATAATTCCTTAGAAATACCCCCTCATTGTTTATATATTCATGAATTTATGTAAACAGGCTGATAGCAGGAACGATTTATAAAATGCTAATAATTTGCAAAAGAAGCCTCACTCTCATTCTGTTTTTGTGGAGTAGGCACTTCTTGTAACTTATTTACTTAATCATCTCTATGCACATAGGCGGTTCTATTTCAGTGGTTAAACACAAATGAGCTAAACTAAAACACACAATTACAGACAAAGTAAAATGGAAAGACTTTGAATTATGCTGTCTCCAGCTTGGATTTTGAATGGCTAGGGGCAGAATCTCCCTTTCCCTCTGTCTCATCAACTGTGGGACTGTTTGAAGACAGTAATAACAAAACACCCTTGCTTGCTTTTATGCAAGGTGTGTTGAATTTAGTAGAATACAATTCTGATAAAAGCACAATGATCCTAATGTATTGCATAATCAAAGGAAGTCATCTTGTCAATGCTGTGCAAATATATAACCTTTCCCCATTATTTTCATGGAAGGACCATATGAATTGTTTGCCCTAACTCTACCTGCCAGTAGCATATGGCATTAGAGATGTCCACTTAATACATTAAATAATAATAATGATAATATTATTATTTATGCCCCACCCATTTGTCTGGGTATACAGTGTGTAAAAATAATAATAGTAGATTTATGCAAATCAGCAAGTGTATTGCCTTTCTACCTTGTTCTAAAGGGGCTGTAGAGCACAAGTGGCTAACCCCTGTTATTGGACCCTGATATGCCCTCCTCTCACCCACAAATTGATACATGTGTGTGTACAGATATCTAGATGCACACACCTGATGCATTAAATAGTTTTTTTCACCAAAGAGGTTTTCTTGTTTTAGTTGCTGCCTGTTATCCTCCTGTATTCTGCTGCTTCGGGTAATTTAAAATGTCTTTGTTTTTAACTTATTTTTAGGCACTCTGATCTTTTTTTAAAAAGGGGTGATATAAATGTTGGAAATCAATTAGTTCCAAGCCAGGTACTTTTGGGAAGACCACAGAGCATGAAGGCAATAGTGTTCAGAGGTATGCTTCGCTGCCTCTGAACTTTGCAATTTGATTTCAACCTCATCGCAGATAGCTATTGATAAATTTGTCTAATCCCCTTTTAAAGAGAGACAAGCAAGTAGCCATAACCATTCTAGTGACAGTGAGTCCCACAAATTAATTACACCTTATATAAAGAAGTTCTTTCTTTCTCAGTCATGAATCACCTGCTAATTAGTGACATAATTTTCAAATGAAGCTCAGGTGTTTCTGAGCTTTTTCCAAGAAAGTGGGAAAACCCAATCATCAGTTAGATCATCCCTTAGCCCTCCATGCCTGTTCCTCCTCCCAAGCAAACCACTGCATTAAAAGGGAAGTCCAAGTCCCTGCTGTGGACAAGAGAGGCCTTTGTAGGCATCTGTCATGGACTAGCAGGATGCAGAAGAGTGATTGGAGGCACCAACTGGGGAACCCCCAGGGGAAGAAGGCTCAGAGCCAGGGTATTGGTGGTGGGACGAGAATGAGTGGTCAGAAGAAGAAGAGAAGGCAGACTGTGAACTATCTGAAGCTCAAGATGTAGCAAGGTTTAGTGATCAGGAAGAGGCTGGGGCAGAGAACAGTCCAGAATCAGAAATCAGAGTAGGGTTGCCACCTTTTCATTCAGCTTAAAAAACTAGTTAAAACAAAAATGTCCTCAGTTGCTTCCAGAAAATATGGACAGTGGGCACCTCTGGTCTATCACCCAGGATAAGGTAAAGGGACCCCTGACCATTAGGTCCAGTCGTAGCCGACTCTGGGGTTGCGGCGCTCATCTCGCTTTATTGGCCGGGTCATGTGGCCAGCATGACTAAGCCGCTTCTGGCGAACCAGAGCAGCGCACGGAAACGCCTTTTACCTTCCCGCCGGAGCTGTACGTATTTATCTACTTGCACTTTGAGGTGCTTTCGAACTGCTAGGTTGGCAGGAGCAGGGACCGAGCAACAGGAGCTTACTCCGTTGCAGGGATTCGAACCTCCGACCTTCTGATCGGCAAGCCCTAGGCTCTGTAGTTTAGACCACAGCGCCACCCACGTCCCTTATCACCCAGGATACTGCTCTACAAAACAGGGGCAGTCACACTGAAAACCCTGCTAAAAGATACTATAGAGTCAGTGTATTTAGGGATTTCAATGAGAAACTCTTCAGCAGAATGCTGTCACCTGTAAAGTGTAAGAAAGTCTCTCAAATTGGTTCTGATCTTTATAGGGCTTTATATGTTATAGGGCTTTATATGTATCAAAACCTTGAACTTGGCCCTTGAATTAAGGTGAAAGGTGGAGGCAGAGAACCAGTTTTGCCCAAATCTTTGATTCTTCTTACCCCACTGCCAAGCTTAGATTTCTTGGACTCTTGTTTTCATCACTAGCTGATCATGTAAGGGCAAACCTCACGTTTGTAAATTAACATTTTTTAAAAGTGAAGATGTTAGCTAAATGTGTTTCTTTCACCACGTTAGTGCTATCCTCAACTTAAAGTAAGCCTGGCCCTGAAGCTCAGAAGTGCTGAAATTCATTAGAGAATAATTTTGTACTTGAGCATGCTGCTGGTGTAATGGCAGCAATTTGTACATAATCTTCAATTTGCTAACTAAGCTGTGCTCCACCATATCATGTAAGAGGAATAATGGATCACAATCCTCATGCTAAATGTTTCAATTTATTTGCCACTTACCACTTCAGTACATCTGAGGTATTAGAGACATTGTGATTTTTTAAGCTGCTCTTTTGACTAGGCTGAATAACAATACAAAACAGTGAAGAAAGCTTGCACTCTTTTAAGCAACTGTCCCAATTAACTATTATTTATGGTTCTTATTAAGATCTTGCAACATTTCGTGAGTGGGAGAAAGTTTATTTTAATAGGAAATTGCAAACTTCTTCTTGACTCATTGCTCTCCTACCATTCCAACCCAACTTTAGTGATCACACCTACTCCACAACTCCTCCCAAGTCCTCACTCATCAGACAAATTGCAAACTCCACCCTAACCACCACATAATCTTCTACATACTTGGTCAGGCATGGTTAGGCTTCCCTTTTCAGATACAGTCCTGCCCCAGATTTAGCAAAATAATTGTGATAGGTGGCAGGGGTGAAAGTAAGGAGCTTAACTACCCCGTGTTTCATGGCAAGAACCTGTAGCCCTCCAAATACAGTTGGACTTTAATTTCCATCAATCCTGACAGACAGGTGTCCTGTCACTGCCATATACAGTAGAGTTTGTATGGCTCCTAAGTTCAAGTGTGGTCATAGAATCATAGAATCATAGAATCATAGAGTTGGAAGAGACCACAAGGGCCATCGAGTCCAACCCCCTGCCAAGCAGGAAACTAGGTCATACATGGCCATTGTATTCACAATCTTGGAGATGCTCTTGGAACTCTAATGCAGTGCATACCATCCTTCCATTTCACTGGAAAAACCACCTTCTGTCTGCTTCCTACTTATAGCATCAGCCAGCTGGAGGGAGGGCATTCAAGCTGGTGAAGAAATTGAATCCAGATCTACCTTCTAATGCAGGGATGATGGACTGGTGGTCTGTGACTTACATATGGCCCCAAGATGGTTCATTTGGCCATCCAGCATCTTTCACGTCAGAGGAACATGTGATGCTGCCTCTGAGCTGCCTGGCCAACCACCACCCAGTTTTCTTAGCATGAATGAATCATTGTGTGGCACTGCCCAGACTCCTGGACATCTTCCCATCAGCACTGGGAAGTGCTCCCCTCTCCACATATTCATTATGTTATGCAGGTTTATTGCATGAGCAGGGGCTTTTGATAGGACACATTCTATCAGTAGCTCAGTGGCAGAGCATCTGGTTTGCGTGCAGAAGGTCCAGTCCCCATCACCTCCAAGTAGGATTGGGAATGAATCATTGTAAAACCCCTGTCCATCAATGTAGACATTGGGAAGCTAGACAGACCAATGGTTTGACTCAGTAGCCTCCAGTGTTCCTAATGAATGAGCTTTAGTCATTGCAGGCCAAGAATTAACCACACTCCATACCTCTCATGCTGCCTTGTGGTGTCTGATATAAAAGACAGGCAGTTATGTTGATGTTTCTGGTTCCATGTACAAAAACAAAAAATGGAAGTCCAGCTAAAAGAAGAAAAGAGCACTCACATATTTCCTTAAATGACCCATTTGGGAATCATGTGCAGAGCTACTGTCCTACTGTTTGGTCTAGGGCTGGCAGCTGGGGCCAGAAGATCAGCAGTGATATGCTACCAGGGCCCTTTGGGCTCATGTTCTGAGAGGTGGAATGCTAGACAATTTGACAATTGCCAGACTTCCTCTCCCCATTCCTAGTGGGGTCCTTCCATACATGTAAAATGTTTTCAGTGAAGCTTTTTCACAGGGAGATAAGAGTGATAGGAAAAGCTGCAGCTGAAAACATTTCAACGAGCTGTTACAAAACGCTGAAAAACACAAGAAAACAAAAGTTGTCACATTTAGAATCAAGGGTTAGGTTGCTCACTGCTCTTTAGTTGATGCAATAAACATATGTGCATTTCAGATCCAGTTCATGCAATTGATACTTGTTCTCTATTTCCCAACAAGGAAAACCAGAAAAGCTGCCTTGTCTTAAATGCAGCCAGAAGTCTTTTAGCAGGGACAAAGGGAAGAAGGCATTTAACATTTCTGAAAGCCCTTGTTTTATTAGACTATAACACTCAGTTTTGCAGTATTGACTGTTGAGATTTTCTGTGTTTGGGGACCAGGCACTGCAGTGACTCCATGTCACAGCCAGACTACGATGATGAAGTTGCGTTCTGGCATACCGCTGACATTAAAGATCAATGGAGCAACTTATTTCTGTGAAATGGAAAATCCATTAGAATAAAGTATATTGATGAATGATCTGTTGACAAATAAGCACTTATTCAAGTTACTCCAAAGACTATAACTATCATGTGCTGCCAGGTCTAATAAATATATTTATTTGGATGAGTTCACTATTGACTGGCTCCTTACGCATACTAGCAATATTAGTAGTATACCATGAATGTAAAAACAACATCTCATAAGTACAGTTTATTCATTTAATACAGTACCACCAACAGAAGGGCCTCTCTATTAAGAGTCCCTTCTATATAAGGGAAATGTGCTATTGGAGGACTTTGAAAGATAAAGCTACTGGTACAGACAACACAAGTATTACTCAGGTGTTACTATTGTGTGACCAGGCGCGACAGCCCCAGCCCCCAGGGATCACAAGAAAGGAATAAAGGAATAAAGACTCTGACAACATGTTATGGAATTAAAATTAGGCTACAACTTTATTCAAATTTCCAACTGTAGAGAGACCTTGGGTTAGGCCTTGGGCATGTATCCCTCCCAGCCTCCCCAGCCAGGGGAACTGGGGCACATCAGGGTAAGTGGGGTATGGGGGAACTCTGTGAGACATAAGTGTAGCAGGCAGCCAAGCTCATATCTCCGCACTCAGGCTAGTTCACTGACAGCCTTTCGGTGTATGGCCAGTGACACCCATATACAGTGGTGCCCCGCAAGACGAACGCCTCACAAGACGGGAAACCAGCTAGACGAAAGGGTTTTCCGTTTTGGAGGCGCTTCGCAAAACGAATTTCCCTATGGGCTTGCTTCGCAAGACGAAATGTCTTGCGAGTTCCTGCGGGTTTTTTCCCCTTTCCCCCCCTTTTCCTAAGCCGCTAAGCCGCTTATCAGCTGATCCGCTGATAAGCCGCCTATCAGCTGATCCGCTAAAAGCCGCTAAACCGCTAATAGCGCTAATCCGCTAAGCTGTCAATGGGCTTGCTTTGCAAGACGAAAAAACCGCTATATGAAGAGCCTCACGGAACGGATTAATTTCGTCTTGCGAGGCACCACTGTATATAACCCCATTAAGAGGGGACCCTGGGATCGCTGCCACAGGGGGGTGAGTCACCACTTCACAGACACCCCTGCCCCATTATAGGGAAGAAAAAACTAAAGGATTCCACCCAAGGCCATAACCACCAAAGTTGTGACGACCTGCTACGGGGAAGACAAAACCTGCCAATGAAGGGAAAATTTCTTCCTGGACCTTCAACAGCATCTAGTCAAAGACCGCAGCAGCACCCACTAAACAGGAAGAAAAAGTTAACCTGCAAACAAGAAAACATTAAACAAAGGGAGGGTAGGGAGGGTGAATCTCCAAAGCTAACTGCCTGGCTATTGTCAGCTCCACCCCCTATTTAAACTGGGGCTGGCCCCACCTCCCAGCAAGAAACTTGATTACTGAGGCTGGGCGTGAACCTCTGAATAATAACACTGAGAAGGAAGCCAGCCCCCTATTTCTAGTAAGTTCCCTGGGAACTGTAGCCCTGTGCGCAATCCCGCAAAGGGCACCCACATATAAAGTGTGAGTGCTCATTATTACTGTTCTGAACACACACACATGCACACACTTTCGCAAAAGTTTTTCACCCTCTGCAAAAGTGCTGGTCATTTTTCAGCTGTTGTTGTGGGGTTGAATAATTTCACTGAATTTATTTGGGTGGTATTCCATGAGAGCATCCAGTCAATGCAAGGATTTTCATCTGCACAACGATATTTTCCCCCTTCTCTTCCCCTTGCACCCTTCTCAAATTTCCTCCAGAGGGTTGGAGGCATCTCCAGATCATATGTACCGGCTGTATGCACACTATACCTTTCAAGTACATTCAAAGCACATTTTTCCCCTCAGAGAATTCTGGGCACTATCGTTCACCCCTCACAGAGTTACAAACCACAACAACCCTTAATAAACAACAGTGTGCCCAGAATTATTTGAGAGGAAGAATGTTCATTGAATGTGCTTGAAAGGTATAGTGTGTACAGAGCCAGTGAGAGAGGCTGATCAAAGATCATTCAATTCATAGATGAGCTTACACTAGGGACTTTATAGCTTCTAGCTGTCATGTCTAACTCCTCAGATTGCTTTGGCACAGCTGTGAAATGGGCATGCTTAGCCTCTGACAACATCAGGAAACGTGTGTGCATCTTTAGTGGATGTTTAATGTAAGAAATTTGTCAGAGAAAGGGGGGATTTAGTTTGTTCCGCAGTTTGGCTAAAGACTCCTCAAAAGAGTCAGAAAAACCTTGAGAATACTTCCTAAAACTGAAGCTGATACTTTGAGTGTAAGAGGGATGAAATTGAATTGGATGCCTCAGTATCATTTAGTTTCTCAACCACAAGTATTATCTGATATAAGGTGCTCATTCTACAAAACTAAAACACTTAGTGATTGATGCCTGTGCATTTTCATATGAACTGTTGTCACACTGAAAGAAAGCAACAGCTACTGTCACCATTTTTGTGCTTTTCAATGCCATTTTCGTGAAACTCAACCCTTATTAGTGAAAATTAGGTGTGTTGCAGTCTACTATCAAGGCTTTCAGTTTTTTCTTTTATGTTGTTCTTCGAAATACCAGGTTTGCCAAGATGTTGCACAAACTTTTAAAGGCAATGTACTGAGACCGTCAACATATTTTCAGTGTTAAAGGAGCTAATATGAATTGTAATGAAATTTAACAGATGAAAGGCTCCACGAAATTTTGTTTAGAAAGTGTTGTCCTAGCTTCAGTAGAAAATTCCTCCAGAAATCATATTCAGGGAGGCAGAAATATGACAGGAAACAGCGCAATAGAGTGTACCTAATTCATTCCAATTCACAGCGTAATGCATTTCAATTCACACAGTGATGCATTCCAGTCACCAACATGAGAATCCAATCAAGTTGATGTTTAGTAGAGTTGAAACAAAAATCACAGAAGTAGAAAGCTGACATTGTCTATTTTGCTAAATGGAGAAATACCAAAAAGGTGGTTCTTTGTCTTTAAATATGCACCCAGATTTATTTATTAACTTATTATTATTGGACTGAATCCAGACTTCTGTCAAGTGGAATTCAGGTGACAGGATTTGCTCACTGTAAAAATGGGAGAGGCAACATTTTCAAATCATTTCTTCCCTCTCCTGCCTCCTCCTGCCCCTGAATACCTGTTCCAGGGTTGGGGACCATTCCAGAGCAGCATAGGAGGAGCCATGGAAGAGCAAGTCCCAGACAAACTCTGCTACTCCTTCTAGTACTACTAGTTGTAGGTTTGATCCTCATATGGGACAGCTGCATACTCCTGCATTGCAGGGGGTTGGATTAGATGGTCCTCAGGGTCCCTTTCAACTCTACAAATCTATGATACTATGGTTCTATGATACTACTACTACTACTACTACTAATATTCCCACCAAATCCAAAATATTCTTAGGAAATATCCAAAGTCAGCAGAATATTTATCAAAGTAATTTCATTTGTTATGACTGCAAGTTTGAAATGCAGCATACTTGTCACTGGTAATCGAGACCCTTAAAAACATTAGATTGACTTTTACTGAGAATACATAGTGTAAATGAAGAAAGTATATGGTGGGGGGAAAGCAAAATGCTATATAGAAGTGGGGCAGGTGCTCAGTTCACCATCCTTAGGGCAGGGCTGTTAACAACCCCCCCCCCCATATTTTCCCTATTTCATATTGCAGCACATGAGATTAGCAAAGAAGTTTGAATGGGAATGTTTGACAAAACAACCATGTCTATAATCCCTCTGTTTGAGAGCCGGAAGGGACCTCAAGGGTCATCTAATCCAAATCCCTTCACTGAAGCAAAGTTCACTAAATGATCCCTGACAAATGCTTATCCATCATGCCCTGGAAACCCCCCACAAGTGAGGAGGTGTCACTATTTTCCAAGGCCACTTTTGGCCTACCCAGCTATTTTCTAGTTATCATGTTTTCAACCCAGTGTATTAAAAAAAAAATCTTTAAATTGAACAATCTCTTTGCTTACTTTTTAAATATATGAGTTAGCTAGCCCCACAACATCTAAACACGGGCAATCTCTCTTTAAGAGCATTAAAGAGCTCTAAAGATGAAAAATCCCCTTGTGCTCTTTTAACCCCCATCTATTACAGCCTCCATCTTTTGAACTATGGGAGGAATATGATAGTTTTGCATTTATTTGAGAATTTTGACGACAGTTCAAGCAGCATTTGAAAAAGCAGAATGCCAGCCCCTTGTTACTACTGCCACTTGAAATTGTTGCCTTTAAAAAAGGGCGGTGGTAGGTGGAAAATGCTGGGTGAAAGCTTCATTTGCTAGCGGTTATAAATGCCAAAAGAAACAGCCAATAAAAATCTGGCAACCCTACTTCCAGCTTTATTAAAGAACAAAAGAATGTAAGAGCCCTGAAGGATCAGACCGAACACTTATCTAGGCTAGCCACCTGATTTCAAGAGTTGCCAACCAAGCACCTTACGAAGATGATGAGAAGGGGATGTGGGCAGCAGTTCAGTATGGTAAAAACAAAAAGGAGTGTCATACCTCATTTTTTAAAGCTGCGTGGGATGAGTGGGACTGTTGCAAGTAAACACTTGTTCTGTCTCATGGATATGCCAATAACCCACATGAGATCACGAGTGAAAAAGTAGTCCAAAGTATTTATTTATTTTCTGTGCAGAAAAGGACCAGCAGGGATGCTTTTCCCAAATCAGCTGGTCGCTGGACAAAGCATTCCAAATAGTTTTATACATTTGGCACAAATTCCACACATTCTGTTAAGTTTAAATTTCCTATCTAATCAAAATACCGAGTTTCCCTCACCCCATTTCAAGGCACTTTAAAATTATACCATGCTTTCCCCCTATGATTGGTCCAGATTACAAACATTGTGAGCATTCGTACTATCACCTTAAACAAAGAGAGCATCATGTGATTGGCCAATAGCTCAGACAAAGGGAGTGTTGTGCAATTGGTCACCTTTACCAAATTCTTTGGGCATGCTCAGTATGCCAGGATCTTATTTCGTAATTCTACTTCAGGACAACTGTTGTAGCATCATGGTCGGTTTTCTTTATCAGATAGAAACAAGCAAAGTGATGCATACATACATGGGCTAATTCAGGACGCTTCTTATGTTCACAAGACAAAGTTGTCAAGATAAAGTAGTCTAACTTCAGGAAAGGAATATAGCACATTTCTAGCACCAACTTCATTAGTAAATATGATGTTTGCTTCTTGTCTGACAGGAAGCCAAGAGGAGGATCCTTTTCAATTTACAACTCCCCTTCTCTGATCCTGGAACACCCACACCCTCTTCTGATGGGTATCTCCCTCCCCCTCTTAACATTTTCCCAATAGGTTTAGAGAGCATCATTTTCTTTCATTTGCCCTAGGCAGTCTCTGCCTCTTCCCTAACACAATGGAACTCATTGTGTGCAAAGGAATGCTAAATGTTTACATGTAAGTTACTCAACCAATTTCAAATTCTATATGCAATGTAAGGATTAGTTGGGGGGGAATGTTTGTTTTATTTCAATACAATTACTAGTGTCACTTGCTTTGCTCTTGAATCTTTAGTAAATATATTAAATTGGAAATCTGGAATTGAGTAACAAGCTTTTACTTGGATGATCTCACACTCACCAAGTGTCCTGCTACTTAATTGTGTGGAGGCCTTAACATGGTTTCCTTTTCCTATTTTAGATGCCATAGATTTGAATTTCTTTGCGTTCAGACAAAGATATTAAAATGTGGAAGGTAGTGGTCTATTCAGATGTCAATTATATGAGTGGCACTTTTCAATTATCCTATTTTGCAAGGGAGGCCGAGAAAAATATATCTATTGGGGAAATTGTTTTCTTTTGAAAGGTATGCAGAAAGCATAGAATAAGGATGAGAAAAGTAAATAATGAATTATTTTCTGATTCCTCATATTGCAAAGCAAGGCTAAGGTTCTTTGTTACAGGCTTTATGGTATTAGAAGAATAAATATTAAAACTAAAGGAAAGCAATTTTACAATAAGGATGAAAAATTAAATGATGGTTTGGTTACTTCAGCTTTTATTCTACCACAACCTTGAAGTATGTTTCTATTATGTAATAATATTCTGAAGTATGTAGTTTTAGTAACATAATATTTACAGGCCAAAGCTGTTAGAGCGCCTGCTATAATCAGAACTCTGAACTCACTTGATCTTAAACTATTGTAGTGTGGGTCACAAAAAAAAAAAGAGATTCACCTTGAATATTACCACATTGCCACCTCTTTTTTATGACCTGACATTTTAGCAGCACAATCTAAATGCTATCAGTAAGTATTAGTGGAAGTGTATCCTTGATCTGTGCTTATTTTAGTTCACTAGAGGTCCCATTTGTTTTTATTGAGGTTAATGGATCCATGAATACAAATCCATTAACCTCAGAATTTTTAAATGTTAAATCAGCAGCTTTAAATAAATGTTAACGTGAAGCGGCAATTACTGATACCGCAATACCAACTAGAGGGCAAGGTCTGGAGCATTGTCTACTAAGAATATGGTAAATTACAGGGGAAAGGAAGTAGAGAAGCAGAGACTAACAACTGGGAATAAACAGGCCACAACTTTAATAAAGGAGTGTAGTCATAATCTTCTCTGTTGGGATACCAAGTGGGATTGCTGAAGAAGCCTCCCTGAACCTGCATTTGATAAACCAGTGGTGGGGAACCTGTGGTACGCCAATGATCACTGGTGAGGGATAATGGGACCTGAAGTATCTGGAAGTATCTGGACAATAGCTGGAGGTTCACAGGTTTGCAACCACCACGATAAAGCATCCTTGCAAGGAGCAGTGCTTTTCTTCTAGAAAAAGAAAGGTGCCAGTACTGCATAGCCCTGCGTACCCCTGGGGAGGGGACACTGGCTAGGAGCAAACATGAGAGTGAAATTTTTCATTAGAGCCACTGTATTTACACTTTCTATACTACAAGGATGTCCAACCGATCACGGGGTGTTCCTGATCGATCCTGGTTGATTGCATGATCCTGATGGATTCCCCCCCCCCAAAAAAAAACAACTTTGCTGAAGCCTCTCCCATATAAGCAAACAACTTTGGTCAATCCAATGGGTGGGTCACTGCCAGTGTTTTTATAGTGGGAGTAGATCGCAGTCTCTTGGAAGTTGGACATCCCTGCTATACTTTAACTAGCATTCCCACATATTGGCTATTGAGCCTTGTGGGTGTTCAGCTATGCTTAGCTGGAAGAGCCCTTCTAGGAACCATCCATACTTTCCCCGTTGCTAATGTCAAACTTTGTGATGAAAACAAAACAAGCAATTAGCCAAACCATCAAGTCCACATTGACACCATACATTTAAAGTACTCTTATAATACTTTAATCGTTGTGACTTCTCCCAAAGAATCTTGGAAACTATCGTTTCTTATGGATTAGTGTAATTGTACCTTGGTGACAAATAAACTATAGTTTCCATAATTCTTTGGGAAATGAAATGTTTGTTTATTCGGCTTTACGCCCATCATAAACCACAATACAATACAACAAAACAAATCAAATAAATCAAATAAAACAGCGAACTCGTACAAAATAAATCAAATCAAACAAATCAAATAAAACAGCGAACTCGTACAAACCACAAATAGTATAACACAGTTCACAACTCATAAGGACAGAATTCATAACTTAAAGCCCTTCAACAATACATGGTGAGGATATAGCCAGGTGTGGGGAACTTCTTGCTATTCAACTGTTGCTAAGCTACAACTCTGAATAGCCCCAGAAAGCATGGCCAATACCAGGGACAATGGGACCTCCCCTCCCCCACTCATCAATAAGCCAATGCCTAACCATATCAATTTCCCTCCTTACCCCATAGTGATCATTTACAATTAAGTATATTCTGTTGCCAATCTTGAGGGGATTGTGCTGATAGTTTGCATGGAAATTGGACCTATGCAGTACAGATGTGCATCAGTCTCTGTGTGCAGCACAAATTATCAAACGGATGGGGTGAGTCAGGTGAGGTTTCCACATACCTAAATTGGTTTGCACCATTAACATGTCCCAAATCAGAGCAGGGACTACCTAAACTCCCGAGCTGTTCTGTGAATTCATGTGCTCAAGACCCATTGCATTTTGCCATTTAAAATAAAGCAATTGCTGCTTTAAAAAAACTAAGCCAAGCTGACTAGGTGACTGCCCTGAACTCGTTGAGGAAGGGATGCAGAGGTGGTGATGGGGAATCTTTCATTTTGATGGACGGGCCTAGGTTTTAATCACTTTCCCAAGGAACTCCAATCATAGCCATTTGAGGAAGGGATGTTTCATGTGATATACCAGTATGTGTTCCTTTTATTCTAATCCCTTTATGATTTCCAACAAGCAACACCTACCTTAATTGCTTTCCAACAAAAACACCTACTTTAATTATTTGTTTTTCATTTTCTTTGCTTCCTCTTATTTTTCCTTCTATTTGTGCAAACTTATCTTAGAGTTCTTCCCATCCTGCTGCGGCTGTGTGGGCGCATACTTGTTTGTTGCTTTTTATTTAGGATTTCCCCCCCTCCCAGTTTTAGTTTACTTTTATCCTTCTCTCTTTAGTTTTATGATTATGTGATTTCATTCTTCTGAATTCTTGCCATTCAGTATTATTAATATGTTTTTATAGTGCCCTCCCCCACACAGCTAAGCCTACTTTTCTTTTAAGAAATATCTCAGCTGTGTTCCTCTTTGCCAGTCTTTCATTGCCCACTTACTCATGGGCTCCTTCCTCAGATCACTGGTTTTCAGACTGATTACCCACAAAACTCCAGAGAGGATTAAGTGATTTCTACCCACTCCAAAATGGTAAAATCTGTCCTTGCAGGAGGAAACATTGCACCTATTGCTCTGAAAGTTTGCAGATTTAATCTGCTCAGAAAGAACAAACAGCTTGTATACTGCATTCAATTATGGAAGAAAATAAAAGAGATATTTGTTCTTTTTAAAAATAAAATCTAAATGCTCCCTGAGTGAAAACACCTGGATGGATCCACCAGTAATTTGGCAGATTTAACTCACTCTGGAGAAGTTCCTTGGCCTGCAAATTTCACCCACTTCTGTGAATAGGTGAAACAATGCTGTTTTTACATTCCCCATTACATTCCATAGAAGGCAACAGAGCCAAATTGTAAAGACACAGAGAAGATCTGAAACGGATTGCATTACTTCCTAGAGATACAGATACAGATACAAGTTTAATCTTTTGGTGGGTAGATAGATGATAGATGATAGATAGATAGATAGATAGATAGATAGATAGATCCCTACTACAGTGGTGCCTCGCAAGACGAAATTAATCCGTTCCGCGAGTCTCTTCGTCTAGCGGTTTTTTCGTCTTGCGAAGCAAGCCCATTGACGGCTTAGCAGATTAGCGCTATTAGCGGCTTAGCGGATCAGCTGATAAGCGGCTTAGCGGCTTAGAAAAGGGGGGGGAAGAAAAAAACCCCGCAGGAACTCGCAAGACATTTTCGTCTTGCGAAGCAAGCCCATAGGGAAATTCGTTTTGCGAAGCGCCTCCAAAACAGAAAACCCTTTCGTCTAGCGGGTTTTCCATCTTGCGAGGCGTTCGTCTTGCGGGGCACCACTGTATGTAGATCTGCTTTCAGAACCTCAGGCCAAATCTTGACTATGGCAAGACTTTGGAGGATATAAGCCTGCAGCTTTGCTATGTGATATTCTTCCCAGGTCGCTTCTTTATCCCTTCCTAACAATCTTTCCACTACCACAACACTTCAGAATCTTAGCTGCAAGGCATGGAGGAGAAGGCCCAAGCTGAGAAAACAAACTACTACTGTTCAACTGCAAATACAGTGGAACCTCAGTTTTTGAACATAATCTGTTCCAGAAGACCGTTCGACTTCCGAAACATTCAAAAACTGAGGATCAGTGGGAGGTCGGCAAATTCCATTGAATTTGAAAATGGAAGCAATTTCTTCCAGGTTTTCAGAGTTAGGGTTCCAAATTGTTCGGCTTCCGAGACGCTTGAAAGGTCCACTCTAACAGTTTGTTGGCAATTTTCTAAAGATTAGCTACTCCTACATATGAACCCTGATACTGTATACTGTTAATGCTTCTAACTCTGACCAAAATTAGATGCAGCAATTGAATATCTATGCATTTCAATTAGATTCATCTTCACTCTGCAGCTAGTTCTCTGTGTTAAGTGACATTTACTTTTGAGTAATTGTGCAGAGGACTGCAGCTGCAGACTGAATAAGTCCCACGGAGCTCAACTGGGCTTTCTTCTAAGTCAACATTCTATGTAAGAGTCATGCTGCATAAAATCAATTTATACACATTCTACACATTTGGTTAGGAAGGTTAGCTTCTAGATTAGCATATCAGCCTTCACCTAAGGAAAAAAAGATTTAGATTCAGCACAGTGATTATAATTTTTAAGACAAAATATATACACATTCAGATCTAGGCTTTGTTGGGTCACAGGATCATAGAATTGTAGAGTCTTCATAACAGCAACATTTAGGTCACTACTGTGATGATCACTGGGGGGTCAGTTTAAGCCTTGACAGTATCTTTTGTGGGGGAGTGAAAGTGCCTTTGCTTCAAACACATGTACAGTTGACCCTCCGGATACGAACTTAATTCATTCCGGGGGTCCATCCACAACCTGAAAAGTCCATATCCGGAGGTGCCGCTTCTGTGCACACATGCAGTGGAATAGAGCGCTTCTGCACATGCGCACGTGTTTGCCATATTCACAAGCTGAAGTTTACGTATCCAGAGGGATACATAGGTAGAGGTATGACTGTACCTCTACCACATGTATAATTTTTACATTGAGGCAAGCCTCAGATCAGAATCACCTGACACCAGAGATACTCCCACAAATTTTTGAAAGAAGGATTGTGAAACTTAGGAAATATACATATTAATTGCTGATTTACACAGAATATGCCTATGGGTGGTATTTTAATGAGCTCCATCAGTGTGAGGATCTCTGCTTGAACAAGTCTTTCCCTGCTGCAACTCTTGCACAGATCTGCTCCATAAGAGTTGGGAGAGCCCTTAAAACAAATTGGAGGGTATGCAAAGGGAGACTATTCTGTAACACAGGTAAAAATCATTGTACTGACAGAACAATTGCCTTAGAACTACATTGCATTTCACCCTGTGTTTGTGGGGTATAGGGCTGAACCACATGCAGAATATTTTTACCAGAATGTCTTTGCACTGCCCCAAGGAAAAGGCCTGGAGCTTTATTCCCTTAGTCATCCCATTATTCTCACTGGTCGTCATTCCCCTCACCTTGTTCCACATTTCTCTGTTCCACATATAGCTTCCTTTTTATTATATCCACATGGGTTGTGTAGGTGTTTTGTTTAGAAAATACCCTAATCCTCATGAAAATTCATCAGCTCCCCCCCAAATTTCTCCTACTATAGACATGCCATTTTGCCTATTATACAATTCCCCTTGCTAGAATACATTTTTATTCTTATTTTCACCATACCCTCCACCATTTCTCCAATGAAAATAGGGACATCCTATTCCATATTTTTACTATTTATACCCCAGACATCTTACTGGGTTTCCCAAGACACCTTGGGCAGCTTCCAACATATACCGTATTTTTCGCCCTATAGGACGTACTTTTTCCCCTGCAAAAATGAAGGGGAAATGTGTGTGCATCCTATGGGGCGAATGCAGGCTTTTGCTGAAGCCTGGAGAGCGAGAGGGGTCGGTGCGCACCGACCCCTCTCACTCTCCAGGCTTCAGGAAGCTATCCGCAAGCCTTGCAAGCCCGGCGGGAGGTCCCGCGGGCTCGCAAGGCTTGCGGGCAGCAGCCTGCAGCCCACAAGATGGGGGACAGCGAGGAGGCGCAGCGCTGCCACCCCGCTATTCCCTGACCTGGTCTGGAGGCTGGCGGGGGGGGGGGAGAAGCAAGCTTGCTTCTGCCCGCCAGCCCCACAAGCTCGGGGGATAGCGGGGAGGCGGAGCGCCGCCACCCCGCTATTCCCGGACCTGATCTGGAGGCTGGCGAGGGGGAGAAGCAAGCTTGCTTCTCCCCCCCCCCGCCAGCCCCACAAGCTTGGGGGATAGCGGGGAGGCGGAGCGCTGCCACCCCGCTATTCCGTGACCTGATCTGGAGGCTGGCGGGGGGAGAAGCAAGCTTGCTTCTGCCCCCCATCCGCCAGCCCCACAAGCTCGGGGGATAGCGGGGAGGCAGAGCGCCACCACCCCGCTATTCCCGGACCTGATCTGGAGGCTGGCGAGGGGGAGAAGCAAGCTTGATTCTCCCCCGCCAGCCCCACAAGCTCGGCGGATAGCGGGGAGGCGGAGCGTCACCACCCCGCTATTCCCGGACCTGATCTGGAGGCTGGCGGGGGGGGAGAAGCAAGCTTGCTTCTCCCCATTGCCAGCCCCACAAGCTTGGGGGACAGCGGGGCAAGCCGCTGCCCCACGGAGGCTAGAGAGGCTGTCCCTGAAGGCAGAAGAGGGAGACAGAGCGCTCCGTCTCCCTCTTCTAGCTTGGGGATGGCTGCGCAAACCTGGGGGGGAAATAAAATTTTTTCCCTTGATTTCCCCCCCAAAAAACTAGATGCGTCCTATGGGCCGGTGCGTCCTATAGGGCGAAAAATACGGTATATAAAAATATAATTAAAAAATATTTTTTTAAAAAAACCTTCCCTATACGGGATTGCCTACAGATGACTCGGGGGTAGGATAACTCCATACCCTCCAACATTTCTCCAATGAAAATAGGGATGTCCTAAGGAAAAGCAGGACATTCCAGGATCAAATCAGAAATCGGGATGGCTTCTCTAAATTAGGGACGTCCCTGGAAAATAGAGACACTTGGAGCGTCTGTTTTCACCAATATACATATTTGTATGTACACTATACATCAGTAAACATTGTTTGGCTGGAAAAATACACTGCAACATTTAAGTGCAAATTTTGAAAATACCTGCATTTCAGTTCACTTATTGTTTTAGACAAATGCTAATTTGCCTTTAGATGTAAACTGAATCAAATTTCTCTCCCACCCCTACCTCTAGGTAAATGAGTTGGTGGTGGGTCTTGTGCCAAGGGAACTCACAGATATTATGAAGGCTATGCCTCTCATCAGACCATAGTTGGATAATTTCAGGCAGAGCAAGTTGATACTAACAGAGCAGAGCTTGCACTAAACTTGTATTAATTGCAACAAGGAGCTACTGTAGTATATCTTCTTTTTACATGCTATGTAGGTAGTTTCGATAATAAATCAAATAAAATTAATCACACCCAAAAGCCATATGCTGAATCAGTAATTTAAGAGTGATTCAAATTGAAATTCAACAGCATTTTAATTATCACAGCCTGTCAGCCAAAGCTAAAGAGCAGTTTAACATGTTGCCTTTGGTTCATTCCAGTATGGTACAGGATTTTCCTCTCTCTGTCTCCCTCCCCTCCCCTCTCTCACATGCATGAGAAAGAAAAATCAGGCCCTAATGTTTTACTCTGGCCAAAAAGAAACAAAAATCTCAACTGAAACTGGGCAATTTCAAGATGCATTAAGGGAACAGAAAGAGCAAATTTGACACAAATGAGCAAGATTTAGATCTTGCCAAGCCCTTTGAGTGAGATGAACATGCACAGAGAATTCTTCTACTGCAGTGTTAATTGCTGACATTCATTTACCACAAGTAGACTTGAGGAAATGCAATGTGTAATAACCATCTTCCTGGCTAAGATTAATGGTTTAGTAAACACAGAATCTTGGCTCTGATGCTGGACAATTCAATGCAATGTACAAGCAATGAAACAAATATAAAACGACTCCTCTCCTGCTCTTAATTATTGGATTTCAGCAGCACACATTTCGGGGCAACTTGATTGCAAGTTTGCAGCCTGACAAAACTTAGCTAGGGACATGTTGATATATGCATCTTTTATCAGTATGGTGTGTATGTAATTTCCAGGGCTTTGTGGCTGGCTAGGGAAGAAAAACAATTTGCCAGACAAGTGCACATGCTTTCTTAACATTTCAGTGTTTAAAATACCTCATGCACTAAAATGAGCTGTATTTCAGGGTGTTGCTGTTTGCAATTTCACAGAAGCCATTAAGCTTTAGTCTTGGGCCACAAATGGAAATAAAATACATTTTTAACAAGATATTTGTCACCGTATCAAGGCATATCATTCAGCTTCCTTCACACTAATGTCAAACATGTAAACAAAAGAGAAATGGCCAGCAACTGTGTTTCTGGTCTCCTTTCAAGCATTCACTGAACAGTGTGTTTGTGGGGGAGGGGGGGTGAAATCAGATCCTCTTCAAGGAGGGTATGCATTGTGCTCGGGCCCCCAAGCATCTCCCACCTCCTGGTGTGTAGCCCTGCTCCACTCTGGTTGGTCGTTTCATGGTCACTTGGACCCTAAAGCCAATGGCTTGGCTTGGGGGGTGTCCGCAAAACATTATTTAATTCCTGTGTGGTGTGATGTTTGCTGGACCTCTTTGCCTTCGCGCAGCGGATCACCCACCACACCACACCCATTTATCTGGTGCATTGACCTTCCTATGGACGTTGTTGGTCACCTGTTTTGCAATGGGGACCTGGAAGGAATTTTTCCGTCTGGCAGATTGGCAGAGCCATTTGGTTTTTGCCTACCGCGTAGCAATCATCACAACTTTGTAAGGTTTGGCGGTTAGGCATTAGATCAGCAATGTGTGGGGAGGGGAGGTGCAGCCCTCACCTGCCCATGCGGCCCTCACCTCCAAGCTCAATGGTATTAAAGGAATCAGGGATTGGCCTGGGTCTTGTCTGAAATCCTGCGGTAGGGGCTAGGGCCATACCAGGGCACCGGGGGTGAGCTTGAGTTGGTTCACATCAGCGGGGCTCCCTCTGGCGGTTTCACCCTTTTATCGGATTCCCCACAATGCGGGTGGGAGTCTGATATAGTTTGGATGATTCCAATGCCTAAGCCAATACCACTCACATTCTGTATTCAATGAAGTTGTGGCCTATAACTTAAACTAAAATCCCATGCCACTGTGTCTTCATTTTTGGGGGTGGTTGTGGGTCTCGAAGCGTAACATGCCTTATGGCACAACACCTAATCATATACTTTGTATCTCTATGAACTTTTGGGTAGCAGTTCCAGAGAATATTTAGGGGAAAATTGTGTGTGTGTGTGTGCAATTAAAAGTATATTAAAAAAAATTAATACCCCATACCTCTTTGTACTTAATGATGTGATGATTCTATGCATGATTCTATCACCATTCTTTTTTGTATAAAGCATTTTGACAGATTAACTGAAGATTCTTAAAGCGATGAAGAATGTCCGCCTTTTCTCTTTAGTAATAAAGAGCCTCCAGCAAAACAGAGCCTCCAGCTAATCTATTAAGTTCATTATTTAAGATCGTTTGTACCTGAAATTCTCTCTTATCTAAGAGATTCAACTGATTGCATAAATAAATTTGATATCCTTGATAATATATGAACTGGAATAACTATAGTGTCCTTGCATGTCAAATCTTTGTACATGAGTGTTCCCCATCAGGAAGCTCTGAGGGTAGTAAAGATGACTCAGGATAGATTTTTAAAAACTATACATTTTCCCCTACAGCAGAAATAGCCTTATTTTATTTATTTATTTCCATTTCCTTGTTTTATTTTTAAAAGTTATATCCCATGTTACAATTGTAACAGTGTGCCTTATATCTCTTTTATTTTATAGATAGAAATTCACATGTTGGTATGTGGGTGTAACACACTAGCTAACACAAAAAGGCTAACACAAAAGAGCCTTTCCTAACTCAATTCTCGCTGTACCTTTAGTTTTCCACCTCAGTGTCCTCCCCGCTTGCTCTACTCAAACTTCTACCATTGTTGAAAATCACCACTCCCCCCCCCTTAGTGCCACAGAATATGCAAAGCTTTCTCCACACTTGGAAATTCAGCTTATTTATATTCTAGGCTGCTCACATAGCTAGAAATCAACTGTGTCGTACTGGTTAGGGTGTCAGGGTAGGACCTTGGAGACCAGAGTTCAAATTCTTGCTGAACCATGAAGCTCATTGAAACTTGGGCCAGTTACCATCTCTCAGCCCCATCTTCTTCACTGGGTTGTTGTGTGGGTAAAACCAAGGGGTGGAAGAACTATATGCAATATATTGAGCTCCTTGCAGGAAAGGCAGAATATAAATGTAATAATAAATAAACAAATCTAGTGCTTTAGTGAATATGTGGTGCACACTTTGGGCTTGCACTACATTCGAAAAATATTATTTTGACTCTGTTTAGAAAAGGCAAGTGTGAACTCCTAAGAATCTTTGCAATCCAATAAGCACCTTCTGATCAG
Source organism: Podarcis erhardii (assembly GCF_964252035.2). Taxonomy (NCBI): domain Eukaryota; kingdom Metazoa; phylum Chordata; class Lepidosauria; order Squamata; family Lacertidae; genus Podarcis; species Podarcis erhardii. The sequence goes on along the minus strand of NC_138498.1, from coordinate 47,534,605 downwards.
TCGGTCCCATTAAAAACTCTGTGAAACCTACTTCCACATAAATGCACATAGACACGGGAAGTGAGATTTTATCTGTATATTCTCTGCATATATTACATTTTTTCCTTTCTTTTGAGTGCCTTTAAAAAGATACGACACAGCAATTCAGCTACAGAATCAGCTAAATGAGCGGCCCTGGAGTTTACTTTATTTTAGCCACAAATAGTGCAAGTACATCTACAGCTTTGTCAAGGCTATACTTTCAAAAAGGTTCAGCATTATACTTGAGGTCTCCCACTGTGCTAGCTTTTGATTCCATTGTGGTGGTTAGCATACATACTGATGGCAAGCTGTGTGCAGCAGGACCACAGTTATTCCTACATGTATTACACACATCCTCAATTGTCCAACAAATCCGGATCAACTCTGTGGTTTTATTCTCCTAGTGACATAGTATAATTTGTGGGAGCTTCACATTTTGTCAGAAGCTATAGTTGCAGTTGCGGGCAGGGGGCAGACACCAATTCCCTGGCTTTTCGAAAGCAAACAATGGCCATGTCTGAATGAGATTAGAACAAGTTCTTTTCCCTATGCAGGCAGCCATTTTGCTCCTCCCACTGTGCAAAGCATGATCAAAGCCTCTAATACAGGTGAGGCTATCCCTAAGGGGCACAGCTGCAGCAATAATCTCCCAACAGCGGCATCGCTGTTCTTTCTACTACTCTGCCGGTGTACCATACGGACCCAGCCTCATTGCCCCCTTGCCCATCTACCCCTGGTAAGTGACAGTGTCACTGCTGCCAGAAGGCAGTCACTGTAGCTCTGCCCCACTCCACTTCCGATCTAAATAACTATCGTTTTCAATTTTGTCTGAATTGGGCTAATATGGCTACCAGCTTCAGAACAAGCCAGAATATTAAAATAATTTCAAAATATGCCTAGACATCATGGCTTATTAACTATATGGCTTACTCTGTCTATATGTGTGGAATGAAGAAATGACTGGGCTAGATTTTGAAGCTCCAGCTCATTAAGTGTGCAAAGTTCTTAAGTTGAGGAGGTGTTAGGAATTCTGTCATAAGGCAGTTACAAATTGCAGGGTTTAATATACTGACGAACTGGAACGGCAGCAGAGGAGAGCAACCAAGATGATCAAGGGTCTGGAAACTAAGTCCTAACACGACTATTTGTACCGACAGAAAATAGGGCTTGGTATACCTTCTGAAACAGAAAGACCTTCATTACTAAGTGATATTCTAGTTAAACCAGAGGAAGTCTCAGTTTTATCTAGTTATTTTTATCTAGTTTTGGTTCCCTACTTGCTCATAATTCAATAAAGTTCTTCTGAACACACTGCCAAAACAAAAACAAATAAAAAACCAACATATCCTGGTTATTTCATTTATGCCATTTACCCATAGTGTTATTGCTTTTACTTCACATATTTATCACATTCCCCGGAGATTCTGTAAAACCCTTCTTACTCTTTATCAATAAATGCAACTAGTAATAATCAAAAACAAAGTCATAAAGTTAAAACCATTTAATCCAGTTAAAGCCTCATCACATCAAAACAGTATTGAAAAGGTAGGTTTTTCCTCCTTATACTCTCCCCTGCATGCAAATCTTCAACTCACAATGTTCACAAGGTAATTAGCAACTTGTGCAAGTTGTTGAATAGGCAATTGCTTGCTCTCTTCCCAGAAAAGCAACTACCCCATTGGAATATAAGCCTCACTTTCCCCCCAAATTCCGACCATGAAAAGTCAAAGTACGGCTTATATTCATGACCTTATGGTAAGCAGCCAGGAGCACGGGGCAAACAGCGGCAGGAGCGTTGCAAAGCGGCGCCTGCTCCCCATGTAGTCCCCTGTCCTCTCCCCCAAGGCCGGGAAGGGAGAGAGCAAAGAAGGGGTAAGGCCACCGGCAACACAGTGTGGTTCTCCATCACTGCCCAGTGTGAGCCAGGAGCAGCAAGGAATGGAGTGGCTTATATTCAGGGTCCCCCCTCCAATTTTAAAGGTGTGGCTTATATTTGGGCCAATACAGTAACTCTCACCACCTTAGGCATCTTGAACTCCCACTGACATCAGTGGAGAACGCAGTGCAATCATAAGCAAATTTACCCAGAAGTTCCCATTAACTGCAAAGGTATGCAGACATCAACAGAGATGGCCATCAGGTATAGGGATGGAAGAATCTGTCCATTTTGGTTTTCTCAGTTTCTCATATTTCCAATCTTAAATGCAGTTCTCCGCATTTCTGCAGCAATTTGGGATTTATTTTTTTGAATCCTCATGAAAATTCATTAGTGTTTTAGTTCAAATTTCTCCTAATAAGCAGCTTTGACACATGTACACATTTTTGCAAGCATATAATGCATCCATGTATGCTATCTTCACTAATATATTTCTTGGATGCCCACCTTCTCCTCTAACATATGTATATTTGTAGACATTGTTTGGTTGAAGAACAGCCACAGGGAACTCAGCACAGAATTGATCCAGCAGGCTTGAAGTTACCATCTATTAGCTGATCTGTAGGGATCAGCAGGGTGATCAAGTTCTCATTAGGGAAGTCCGTTGTGCAGCTGATGTGGTGGACATGGTTTGTGGAAAACAGTATTGGGCGTCAAATTTGGCCCACAGGACACATGTTTTCCACCCCTGCCATAAGAACTAGATAACTTTTAATCAACTTGATGAGATTCCTATATGTTTATGCCTCTAATTGTAGAGCTGTGTCTATATTCATATTAGCAGAAACATTTTATCAATTATTGCCATGAGCCCATATTACATCTATCCTTTTCTTATCTTAGCTAAAAACATGTGTTCTTTCTGCCAAGGTTAGATCTCATCATCAAGGAATTCTACTGAAGGAAAAACCAAAGACAGAACTCTACTGGGCATCATCAGCATCCTGCATACAGGAGATCCTCCCTGTATAGAGGATAATCCCAGTTATGGTCCAAGGTATTTTACTTATCTTTGACTTAACTGAAGGCCAATGAATTAAAAGATGTTTAGGGAATCCTTCCAGAAGTCTAGTGTCTCATGCAAAATAACTTACCATAAACCAGTTACAGATAGGTAGCCGTGTTGGTCTGCCATAGTCAAAACAAAACAAATTCCTTCCAGTAGCACCTTAAAGACCAACTAAGTCAGTTCTTGGTATGAGCTTTCGTGTGCATGCACACTTCTTCAGATACAGATTCTTCTGTGTATCTGAAGAAGTGTGCATGCACACGAAAGCTCATACCAAGAACTGACTTAGTTGGTCTTTAAGGTGCTACTGGAAGGAATTTGTTTTGTTTTTACCATAAACCGATAGTGATCTGTCCAAGAGCAATAGAAAAGTGCAGGACATGGTTGTTGTAACTTGAGATAATAACAACATATTGTGAATCTGTGGGAAGTGAATGGATGACAGAGGCGTGCCATACTGCACCGAGCAATTTTGGCACTGACTAACTTGTTATCCCTTAATCCCTTCAACCTCAGATTGTTCTCTTAATAAAGCCATCTGGTTCATTACTTCAAGAAGTGTGTGCATGCTTAGTGTCACTTCTTTTCTCATCTTCAAGCATGGGATATGTAAATATAAAGGATTTTTTATGCCCAAGAAATCAAACCTTAGGAGAAGTTAATCAGCCTTTGTATAGTCTGTGTCTTCCCACTCTTTAGAACAGTGGTTGTCAACCAGTGTGCTGTGGCACCCTAAGGTATCAGGGTTGCCATGGGCAACATTGGCTTACATCCCTCTTTCCTTCCCTTCCTCCTCTGATGCCGTCTTGTGTCTCTGCCTCCCCAGGGCTTGCTCGCTGTTTGTTGCAGCAGCCCTGGCTACAAGCTCTCCAGGTGAATGGTGCCTCCAGGGCTGGCCAGGGGGTGCCTTCCAGGCCCCTGTGGGGCACTGTGAGGAGTCATCTCTCTTTGGGGCAGAGGGGTAGCTCAGAAACCAGGGGCAACAGCTGCTACTGCCCAGAAGACTCCCAAGGAGAGGGGAGAGGAGTGGAGGCTGAGGAAACACTCCACAAGGGAGGGTGTTCGAAAAAGGGAGAGGTTGCCAGCTCTGCAGTCAAGGGGTGATGTAACTGGGCTCCTGAGTCCCACAGGGGTGCCACAGAAAGAATGTAGTTAGTCAAGGGAGCGATGGACTCATAAAGATTGAAGACCTCTGCTTTAGAACATAAGAATGACCTTGCTGAATCAGATCAAAGACTTACATAGTCCAGCATCCTGTGGCCCATGGTGGCCAATGAGATGACTCTGGAAAGCCCACAAGCAGAATATGACACTTCTGAATTAGCCCTGTCCCACTGCTGATCCCTAGCAACTGGTAGTTGGAACCATGGTCTCTGATCCTGGAGGTAGGCAATATAAAGCCATCATGACTATTTATTTATTTATTTATTTATTTAAAATGTTTGCAGACCCTTTATCTTAAGATCTCAGAGCAAGGAGAATAAACCACATTCCATGTAACAAATAAGAACAGATAAAAGTGACATCATAAACTATGAGAAATTTGGAACTTCTCAAAATTCCAGCTGAACCTTGAAAACTTGGGGGTAAATGTATCAAACCGGCATCTAAATGAAAATGAAGGAGGCAGCAGCTGAATTTCAAAACGGAGGAAATTCCATAATTGGGGCACCACCAAAGAAAAGGCCCTATCTCATATAACTCCATAATGGATAACATTGGACTGAGCAAGTGATTTGATTCAATTTTGCTTTCACTGGTACTCATCATAGGAGCATTCTGTCTCATTCTATTCCCTTGCATGCCATTCCACCCAGTTTAAACCCCATTCTACCCATTTTGTTCTGTTGTATACATTTTGTGCACACTTCTGTGTAAAATGCACACTTCTCAGTGCACTCAGTAGTAAAATATGCAATTTTATGCATGTTTTAAATGCAAAATTTGTATTTTTGGTGTGAAAACAGTTAAAAAGCATTCCCAAATACAGAAAAATATATGTCTTGGAACTGTGTTCCAATCTGCACATAAAGTTTGCAAATGCCAGACTGGATCAGTCCACTGCAAAGAGCAAACAAATTCTCTCCCCGCCCCCTCCACAACCCCTAGTGGCAGGAAACTGAGAAGGGCCTCTCTGGAAACCCTTAACATCCAGGCAGAAGTGCATAGGGAGAGTCGCTCCTTCACTCAGGCACATGCCAAGTCATTCATTTGCCACCTAAGTTGTTGGCCATCACTCAGACCAGTGCCTTGGTTTTGAATATTGAACCTTTGTCAATAACTTGAAAGGGAGGAGGAAGAATATAAAATGTTGCTTACAGTTTGCTAAACTCCCTCTTAAGGTACCTTCTAGAACAGGATACATTCCAGAACAAAAAGATCTACTGATTTATAATACTCCTTGCGAATGCTGTGTTGACCAAATGTGAACACAGTCTATTTAATTCTAAAGCCATGGGCACTACAATTGCAATAATGAAATAGATTTGGAAATGTGCCTGTTCTGCAGGCATGTAAGCCCTTCTTAGAGGGAAGCCAATTAAAATGTTGGCTTTGTCCTTGGAGGTTAATACACACTTGGCTGCTAAGGAAGTAGCCTACTTTCTTAGCAGAAATAATGAGTGGACAGGAGACAAAGGATTAATGAATTATCCTAATCTCTGTTTGTTTACAAATGTACCATTCCAGCAGATGGCTTTGAACAGCAATTGAGTTTAACAGCGACATAACTCAAGCATCCCACAAAGTGATTATCAGCCAAACCCCCTTTTCTCCCTTCACACAAGTCAATCGTTTCAACTCTGCTTCCAAATTCAGACTAAAGCTCCCAAAAACAATTTTTTCTTCCACACCCAGAACAGAGAACCAAGCCTGTAAAACTTACTTGCATTGTCAAGCTGTCGAAATTGCTATCTGCAACACCTTGATTCCTAAGAGAAAATGCCTCCTGACAACTGGCAAAGGCAATTAACCTGGAGAGAGGCAAGTTTGAAAAGAAACAGATGTGAAATCCTCTCCTAAAGTAACAGGAAAGTTGAAAGGCGTTACAGGATGCCTTACATCAGAGAAATATTCAACTGGCCAGCTAGGCTGGTTGAGCAGGAGGAAATTATCATTGTAGCGAAACACCCACCATTATTATAGATAAGTCAAGTGTAGAAAGAGGCCCTGTAGACTGCAAGAACATCTGGCACTAGGGTGGCCAGATGCAAAAAAAGAACAGGGCTCCTGTACTTTGAAAATGGAACTTTAGCTATTTTTTCATAGCATTGTCTTTTTTTTAATCATCTTGCCATCCTACCTATCTTGCCATTGTGTGTTTGCGTGTGTGTGTGTGTATCTGCACATCCATAGGTGCATTTCACTTCACACAGTGCATCTTGGTGGAGTTGGGCCACCAGATTTCTGAGGTGGTGGGAGGATTTTGCTCCAAAAAAGTCCAAATTGGGAGCAAAATTGGCCCCGTCCTGGCAAGCACAGGCTGTGGCATTTTGTCCCTCACTCCATTCCATATGGCAGCAATATTTTTAACCATATAGAATTCAGTGGGGATTCTCAGAGAAACTAACTGGAGATGCCACACTGACTAGAAGAACCTGACCTCAGGAAGCCATTATGCTCTCAAAGTGAAATGGAAGGGATTAAATTTCCCAGATCAACAGACCAAATGCGGGCACCAAAAGAAGCATCTTCTCCACCACAGTCCATTCTAAAATACCTTATTGGCTGCCTGGACTGACTGCAGTATTGATACTGAACCTTCTATGATAACATTTGCCAGTCCCATGTGTAAAGGATACAAATGGTCCCAAGATGTGAATCTTTACTAGGGTCGCCATATTTAAAAAAGTAAAAACCAGGACACCCTGGTTTGATTGACTTGCCTAAGATCCAGGACAAAGCACAATTGGACATCAATTCCGCCTTTGAAATCCCAGTAACACCCGCGAAAATCCAGGTGTATCGCAGCCCTATCTTTACAGAAAATTAATCTGCATATTTCATTGGTGTCATTTATGTTGCCATTATTTCAATATTACAAATTGCTCACTTCAGTTAAAAGCTTTGGATCTTTTTGTATATATAAGTTTTTCACACTGCATCATGGGTTTGAAGCCTTCACAATATGTATTCATTATCATGTGTCTGTCTCTGAAGGGATGTTCTCTTTCTGTGCCATTATACTAAAACATTGGTTCTTTTCTGTGTGGCATTCTGGGAGATTCTGGGAACCACTGCTACCCTCCCTTCTTGCCTTTCTTGAAACACTCAAGTCTCACCTTTAATCCTATAGCTATCTTTATAATCCTTCCTGCACATACCAAAGATGTACCAGGCGCACAAGCACTCCGCTCTTTTTAGTTCACCCTAAGTTCACACTGATATATTCTTCTTCAATATATAATTGATTATGTGCTCTTATGTTATGATCATAACATTAGTAATTGCTTTAGTCATATTATAATCAATCTTAGTTATAAGTGGATTAGGAGCTTTCATACCTGTCTAAGCTCTACCTTGTTTAACAGTCTTTGAACTATTGAAGATTAATGTGTATATGTAATCCCGCCTTGTACCCGCCTTATGCATATGTTAACCAATCAGCGATGAGTTTCTTTGTCTCTATTTTAACCAATCAGCCACTAGCACACTTGTGGCAATGTTTGTTAATACTAAATAAAAGAGAGACTCTGGAGGCTTGCCAGAAGGACGTCTCTCGGATCACAACCTACTTGTCTGTCTTGATTCCCCACTCCTACATCTGGTGACCCCCCGACATGATTTCGACGTGATCCAGATCCCTTGCATCTAGCTACCCTCATACTTACTCGACTGGAAAAAAGTCTCAGCGCGCTACTTCGTGAGTATGGGAGGAAATTTAACTAGGCTTCAAAAACAGCATGCTAAAGAATTATTTGAAATCGTCAGGCAGAAGGTGGGTGGTGGTGATCATATTTTCCTCAGAGAGATTGAAGAAATGCTTTGGGAAATAACAATACACTGTCCCTTTTATAAAGAAAGTGGGTCTCTGGAAATAGAGATTTGGCAAAAAATCGGAAAAACCCTTTTTTCTGAACCAAGGGCTCCGATCAATTGCCTGCTCACTTGGCAGAAATGTGTAGATGCTATTACTAAATTAGAATTGTCTGTTGCTAAATTAGGAATTTCCCTCCCCTCGGCTCCCTCACTTCTCGCCATTACAGACGTTCCCCCACCTTATCCTCAAATTCTACTTCCTTTCCAATGAATGTGAAAGTATTACAATATTTCATGAATATGCTGCTTGTTATGCATGTACGCTTTGCTCATGAGAATGTGATTTGGTATGAAAGAGTTCAAATACTGTGAAAAAATACTTTGGCCCTAAAAAGGGCTTAAAGACACAAGAAGAATATGGGTGGTTTGCCACAAACAATGAAATGTGAGAATGTAGATATAACAGCAATGCATACTGTTTATGTGCAAGCATGGTTCCAAAGTAAATGTATTGAACATAATGATGGATTTTGGATTGGGAACCAGAAATTTGGGGTCATGATTCCAATGGGACACAATCACAATATTTGGCCTGCATACTTTGGTTTCAAAGGCAAATCAAAAGATACCTGTGTGCTAGGGTTGTCACATTTTGGAGAGCAAAAAAGAGGACACACGATGACTCTTATTTTAAACACCCCTACTATATGTAGGCTATAGACCAGGCATAGGCAAATTCGACCCTCCAGATGTTTTGGGACTACAACTCCCATCATTCCTGGTCCTGTTAGGTAGGGATAATGGGAGTTGTAGTCCCAAAACATCTGGAGGGCCGAGTTTGCCTATGCCTATTATAGAAGTTGTGATGCATTGCTGAGGGTGGGAGGAGAAGAGAAGAGGAAAGCAAATCTTCAACCACCTGTTATGTCTACATCTCAACATAGACATTTTGGCAAATTAAAAAAAATCCACCCATACAGAAATGTTACCCTGAAAAAGAGGGTGTGTTCTGGAAAAAAGAAGATACATGTGCACAAAGCAATCTCTAAGGCAGGGGTGAAGAGCCTCTCATTGTTGTTGGGTTAGAATTTCAAGCACCCTCAAGCAGCATGGCCAATGGTCAGAGATGATGAGAACTGTAGACCACAAGTTCTCCAACCCTCCTGTAAGGCAATGTATCTATGCACACTCAAGTATACATTTTTTAAAAATCACAAAAAGGAAATGTTCATGGTGTAAAAGTGGAATCAGAACAGCAACCTCTTATCTCACCTACATGTGTTCACTAGATTGTCTGTACTGTATATGGATACAGACTGTGCAGAATGTGTAGTGAATGTGTGTACGTAGGGACCAGACATGCTGCCATTTGAGCCCTCTCCTCACATGTTTGCTATACATGCAATTGCTTTGTGAACAGTGCATCAGTTTTAGGGCTAAGTACCCAATGGGTATCCTATTGTTTATAACTAGTTTTTTAAAAATTCTTTTTCATAGTACAGTTGATTGGAGTCACTGGATTCATCCAACTCATTATTATTAAGTGGATATTCACTGAGTAATATTTCACAAGGAAAAAAAATGAAAATTAATTAATTTAGTTTGGTGGACTGGAAATATTATCTACCCAGCTCTACTAGTATGTCTGGGCTTACTATAATTTGATAAGTCATAATTTGCAAACAAAATAAAGACAACTCTATTGAAGAATGAGTCTCCAGAACAGAAATGTATGAGTTTGATCATGATAGGAAAAATATATCATTAGATTAATTAGGCAATTAGCAAAATTCACAGCTGCACTCTTTGACAACTGATTCAGCAGCTCTGTATTAATGAGGCAAGTCTATATACTTTTTATGAACAAAAAGTTTAGGGAAGCAATAATTCCTTTCATGTTTATCATAAAAGCTAGCAAAAAAGGAACTTGCATTCAAATATTCTAAGCTTCTAGTCAAGGATTATGATCAAAGGACAGTCTGCTTCCCTGCTTCTGTTTAGCAATTGTATAGCATTCAGTAATAACTTCAGCTGCTATCCTTCTCCAATGCAAAGCAGCAAATCTCCCCTACCTTCAGTAGAAACAGAACATGTCTTTAAGGAAATTTCTAAACATACTTTTCTGCAGCAATGTTGAGGTAAGAAGCCCCGCCCTGAATCTACTGTATCTAAGCCTGGGAGGAGAGGCAGATTGTAGGGATATAGAAAAGGTGAAGTCTTGTTTGGTCTCACATTGAGAATCCTTGGGCTGAAATCATCTCTTTGGGTCTCTAGGGCCAAGTTCAACAAATGCTTTCTTCTAGCAAAAGCCAGTGCAGAGACTCCACCCCTCTTCAATCCCACCTGTGTCCAACAAATCTTCTCTGCGGTAGTCAGGAGAACCTTAAGAGCAGTGCAAGGAGAAGGGAACTTGTTCTCCTTAGCGCTGCATTGGATTGTACCCCAAAATGTTTTGCCCTGAAGTCTCACAAGAGAGGCCAGAATAAAGCCTTTAAAAGCCCTACAATCATTTTGCCTGTTGCAGTGGTGAGTTGCTAAGATTTGTCTCCTGGATAGACGCCACAATAATGGGGCTGAGATCGAGTGCATATATTCAACAGTAACAATTTAAGAGTGTAAGACTATCAGAAGAGTCCTGCTGGATCAGACCATAGTTCTACCTAACCCAGTGTTCTTTGCAAGTCAGCTATCTAGAAGTCTCTGAGCAGCCCACAAGTAGATTGGAAGGCTATAGACCTCTCTTGCTGTATTCAACAACATACTTGCACTGGATTCTGGAAGTTCCAAATACCCATCATGGTGAATGTGCATTTATCATCATCTTCTTCCTGAATTTGAAAAGCCATCTAAGCCAGTAGCCAGCACAAATCGTCTGGCAGCAATTTCCATCAATTAATGATGCATTTTTATTTTGCTTGTCCTGAATCCACTGCCAATCTGTTCCACTGGATGACCCCAAGTTCTCAAGCAGTTGGCACATTGGTTCAGGAAGTGCAGATCAGGTGAGTCTACTCTAGAAATCAAGTTCACTGAATTCCTCCCCCTGTCCATAGTAGTTGTACCCACAATTTTGTGTGCCTTTTACTTATGGCAGCGTGAAATATTAGCAAATGGAAGCTTTGCTGGTATGGTTGGGACTGAGGGAGGCTTGTTATAAAAGTTCATCATTACCTAAACCCTTGAACTCTGGCCAGGATGTGTTTGGAGATTTTGGTGTGGTGGTTGTTTTTTTTTGGGGGGGGGGATGTGAGGAACACAATTAGAGTTTTATTCAATAGTTTTATACATTATGAATGGGGTAAAATTCATGGCTGGAAAGATCTGGTGACGGCATTTAGTTTAGGTGGATTAAAAAGGTAATCAGACAAATTCATGGGTGATGTGTATTTTGACAACTATTAGTCTTGATAGCTAAATGCAGTGTCCATGTTCAGAAGCATTACACCTCTCAATGCCTGTTGCTGGGACCAAACAATGGAGTAAATCTATTCCCTTCATAGCCTGCCTGTGCAATCACCTAGTTGATGGAAACAGCATATTGAACTAGAAAGTCCCTTGGTTTGATCCAGAAAGAATCTTACTGTATGTTCACTAACAGAGTGCAATTGGGGTTCCAGCTGAAGCTAGGGAGCTGCACAGTTAAAGGCATTTGATACCTTATTATAAGTATTTGAAAACTTCTATACTGAGTGTGTTGGAGACTTGAAGAGAGACTATCACTTCCCAGCTTCAGTCATGATAGGTTGTTCTTATTTCTTGGCTATTGCCACAGTTCATGGGACTTATTGAAGCAAGAGATGCAGATGTTGGCAGGAGACCGAATGTTTCATACTTGGTTATTGCTGTGAGGTGTATGGGTCCACTAGCTTTGAAACACTCTCTCTTTGGGTGTGATGAGTTTCACCTCTACACTGAGTTTTTCACCTACACTGAGTTTTTCACCTCTACACTGAGATAAAAAACATATATTAATATTTAGATACGAATTTACATATGATTTTTGTTCTTTTAACATTTAGATGAATGAGGATGCACTGAATTATGAATGAACACATGTAAAATTGAACTGGATTGGAAATAGATCTGTCTGTCCCTAGCACACCCATCGCTGCAGTATGAAACAGCAAGAATGTAGTACTGAATTGGATTCTGGTGGCATTACTGCAGTGTGTGTTAAATACAAGTTTGGGAGGATTTTGATATCTCTGTGATCAAGATCCTCCATGCCCCTGAAACCAGAATATATGAGCAGAAATTGAAACCTAAACATACTGAGTTCTCAGCATGAATTTAGGGTGGGGCACAAGTGGCACACATTCCATTCTCATTCCTGGGTTGGGGAGGTAATATACAATGAGTATTCAGAGAGAAAAATGTTCAGTATAAGAATGCAATACAAATCTCCCTTATCTGGTATACATTCTCATGCTGCTCTTAATGCTCACTTAGGTTAAAGACAGAGCTAAGGCTGAGAGGAAAAAATGGCTTCCCAATATATTCTCTATGCTATTTGTTGGTGGTGATATTTTTGATGAGGGAGGTGATGTTCTGATGTCTCACTTTTGTTGAATGGATACTGTTAGCTTATACTGGTGGATGAAGGAGGCCGTGGGATATGATATTAAAACGATATTAAAATATTATTTTAAAACATTAAAAAATCCAAAATTCAAAGATGGCAACTTTGGGGAGACCATTTTGTTCAATATTCCCTAGGGGAATTCTTTGGCAGTCTTCTTCAGTCTAGTAACCTCCCGATCTTAGGGGCTATAGCTCCTATAATCCTGCATGTTGTCTGAGGCTGATTGGAGCTATAGTCCAAACACTTGAATGACACCAGGTTGGGGAAAGCTGTTTTTGGAGTCCAGGTGCACAGAGTTGCACCCAACATTGGGGGGCACATCATGTGTGTATAATGTCATACACATGACACCCCCTCCAGCCTGACCAGACCCACTCAGCCCACCGGGCACATTTTCTGGAGGGGATGCAACCAGGCCCCCCCCCCGAACAGACTTGCATCAGAGCCTGTTTCCAGTGTGTGAGGGAGCCAAGGAGGCAGCTTCCTCATAGTGAAGAGCTGGTGGCAGAGAGCTGCTCTCCTCAACTGAGCTGTACCATGTGCCTTTCCATCATGAGGTGCCCGGCCGCGACTGCTCTATTCCCAAGTCAAGCCTGACCCGAGGGGTGGAGAGAGGCTGCGGCATGCAAGGGATGGGGTGCACGGAGGGTGATGTTCACCCTTGAATGTCCCATCCCCACCCAGCTGCCAAGTGCTCGGGAGTGCTTGCCCAGGTGTGCAGGGGAAGGATGGGATGGGCAGAAGATGATGTTCATCCTTGCATGTCCCACCTGGCTGCTGAGTGCTTGCCCAGAAGCAGGCCAGGGGGATGAAGCCCAGCGGTGGTGGGGGGTGGCAGCCCCCTCAATATTGGGGGCTGAACCCCCTCCCCCAAAATATTGAGGGGATGAAGCTTCCTCTGTCCCCTATACTTGGTGTCTCTGTTGGAGTCCTAATTATGTAATTTTGGAATACTCTTATAGCTATTGCATATGTGGGGTCAGCATTCATCAGACCAGGAACCCAAATATTTGTAGTGTAAACAGAAGCTCTTTAATGTTCAAAGGCTTATTTTGGCAAAATGGTTTATTCCTGTGAACCATGTAAACAGTGGGACGCGGGTGGCGCTGTGGGTAAAACCTCAGTGCCTAGGACTTGCCGATCGTCAGGTCGGCGGTTCGAATCCCCGCGGCAGGGTGAGCTCCCGTTGCTTGGTCCCAGCGCCTGCCAACCTAGCAGTTCGAAAGCCCCCCCCCCCCCGGGTGCAAGTAGATAAATAGGGACCGCTTTATAGCGGGAAGGTAAACGGCGTTCCGTGTGCTGCGCTGGCTCACTAGATGCAGCTTGTCACGCTGGCCACGTGACCCGGAAGTGTCTGCGGACAGCGCTGGCCCCCGGCCTCTTAAGTGAGATGGGCACACAACCCTAGAGTCGGACACGACTGGCCCGTACGGGCAGGGGTACCTTTACCTTTTTTATGTAAACAGTTCTGCCAAACAAGGACACTTTTGGTTGTTCACTATCTTCTCTATTTGGGTCAGTTATCTTGATTGCCTTTTGCAATTGTTTCATGAGGTTGTGATCTCCGAACCAGCTCTAAAGAAATCTCCTCTTTTGTTTCTGGGCACATTTGTATGGTAGGGAAAGGCAGTGGAATTTCCAAACAGTCCTCTGTTATGAATGATGCTCTGGATTGGAGAAATTAAGCCAAACTACATTTCCTAATACAGTAGGTGGGCACAGTGCACAAACTCCGTGCAAAAGCATCAACTTTATACAGCTGGTGGAAACTCTTGGGAAACAAATGAGCCTTTTCTGAATGCACAGGAAGAAAACTTGTAAATACCAAGCCAATTCTGAATCAAGCTGAGAGCACAAGCCGCCTGCCCTCTGGGCATTGAAAATGTAAGGGAAGACCTTCTGCCATGATTATTTACATAATTAATTTTCCAGGTAATTTCACTTTTTAAAACCTCAACAGGCCTCCTTACAATTCTCTTATCTCAGTCACATATTGTAGTGACACTGCACTTTAATTTGGCATGCATTTGAAAGTGTCACATTTTAAGAAGTGTCCAGCAGACTGTTGAGAAATACTTTCAGAGTAAAATAGAGCAAAATGACGCTTCGCTACTTTCGGTTTTCTTCTTGAAAAGTGAATTCTGGCAGCTTCGTCAAGCCCTTTATGAACATTGAGCAGTTTCTCAGTCATGCTAAATGAGCTTTCATTACAGAGAGAAGTGAAATTCAGCAGCCGGAATTCAATTGTGCCATACTTTCGAATTTATTTATCAAAATTTATATCCTATCTTTTTTATAAAATATCCAGGGTATCTTACAATATACAGTCATTACATTAAAAAACCCAGCATCAGTAGCATCAATGAATGCAATCTAAAAACCAGAAGAAGAAGAGCATAAGGTTTAAATGATGTTGCTTGCTCTATTCCCCCTCCCTCTTTTTTTTGAGGGGCAGCTTTTTCTCAGCCACCCTGGAAACTCAATAAAGGACAGAATGCAATTCCTTAAAATAAAGGGATATACATGATTCAAATTATCGCTGTCCTACATACATCTCTGTTCAGAATACACTTCTTCCAGTGAAGCTACAAGGTTTAATTGGTTGAACTGATAAGCCTAAATGGTTGCAACCATGTATCAAGGTCTGGCTGGCGTGTAGGGTCATGGTGATTAAGAGCCTTAGGTGTGAGTCAGGAATTGCTGGCTCAGGAAAATGCATAAGCAAGGAGTCTCAGTAGTCTTTAGGTCTGCATTTCCTGTAAGCTCCACACTAGTTTTTGCCTGCACAACATTATTCTGCCTTTTCCCATTAGAATTTCAAGAGGCGCAATTCAAAACACTGAGAGAAAAACAAAAACTACAGCTCTATGATTCTATGAAACAAAAAACCTTGATGGCTGCCCGCTAATCTTTCTGCTTTGTGGATGTTCAGTCAGAAGTCCTCTACCTGGAGGCAAGAGAAATGAACTCAGAAATGGACTAAGAGTTCACTGTGTCTACTCTGATTGACCAAGCCACACTACAAAGGGGGAGGAGGGCTTTGATTACTCATTGTCATTGTGACATCAGGTCGATAAGAGGGTGGCCCCATCCATCCATCCCCCCAAAATACCCCACTGGGTGGGGTTGGGAGAACTGTTAAAATGGTCTGCCAGATGGAAAAGATTCCATACCCCTGAAATGGGTCTTTGTTCTGACGGGTCTTTGTGCAGATAGATAAGGCTATTTTGACATTTATAAGAGAGCATAGGAAAGTTCAGAGACCAGCTGAAGTTCCATATGCACTGTCCACTCCCTCCCTGAAACCAACACCGTCTCATTCTTGGGGTCAGCACACGTGAACCCCCATGGCCCAAGTAATACCCTATCCCTGACCAAGGGATCACACCTAACAAAAAAAAGGTCCAAGATTTAGAATGCAAAGTAAGGAAATTTCCAGTGAAAGCATTGGTTTCCATTTCATATAAGTCACCCCCAAGCAGTTTCAAGCTGATAAGAGGGTGAATGAGGTAGATGGGCTCTGTGGTGCAGAGAACAACAATTAGTATTAACCCCCCCTAGCCTGAGATATATATATATTTGTAATGCATTAATAATAGTGCACTTCTACAAGGCAGGGAGCTTTTACAGATTCTCTCAGGTCTGCTCAGCAGTTTGCATAATCTCCTTACTCATGGCTACACAAGCTTCCTCTGGCAAATTCTGAAAGCTGCTTTTAGATCTTGTTCAAACAGTAAACCCAGCTAGATTTATTACTGTTGCTTCAGGGGAAGGGGATGAGCTGACTGTCTTGACCAAATCCCCCCTTGAGTTTTGTGGATGTTTGTGACCAATAAATACAGCTAATGCCGGACAAAGGCAAATTTACTTTTCCAGATCTCGGCCTAGTCTGCTGGGCTGTAGCTCACACAAGGAGCCATAAATGAGACACTCTTCTGATTATGCCAAGTTTTCTATCCCCAAGCAAGCACTCTTGCTATATACTATTATTTTAATCATTAGACCATTTCATCACAAAAGAATGTGTGCATTTGACTGAAGCAAGTCTTTTTTTTAATCAATTGTTTTACATTGGAATAAATCTCTTGTGTAAAATCTAGTATGTTTGTGCCTGTAAATTTCATCCATTTTGGTCAAAAGGGGGAAGAGTTATATCTATTTTTAGATTCCCCATTATAATGAATGGGGGACACAGAGCTTCATAATATACAGAGCAGCCCAGGACCTGAATTATAGATCAAGGTAGAGAGTGTACAGAGCAACCCAGAAACAGACTGGAATTCTAAAACACAGATATAAGATAAAACTTGGGGGCTGTGGATACCTCTAATTGAGAGGACACAAAAGTGAAGAAGTCAGCATGGTTCTCATAGTGAAGTGAGTAAAACAAAGATGTGCCTTGTTCAAATCATTAAACCATATTTTGGAACTTGACCTCTAGTCTGGAGTGCCTAGGTATCCTGCTCTTAAAAGTGACTTATCTTTATTCAATTGCACAGGTGTATCTACTGATATATGCAGAGTGTGGGTATCCCAAGTGTTGATAGCACTGGAGTTGCCACAGAATACGAGTCAGCCTACAATTTCAAGGTGAGTCACAACACAGAATTCAGATCTGGGTTTTAATTGGGGGGAAAAGAACTACAAACATTGAACAGAAGGGCTGCTAGAAAACCTCTGAGTTTATGGAAGTACACGGAACAGAAGGGGAGAAAATGTTGGAGAAACATGACCCTAATTTTATGAAATGCTGATCACACCTAAGACATTCACTTAAAGCATGAAACACTTCTGGTGCTCAATTTCTCCATTGTTTACTTTTGTTTCATTTTTGTTATCATTTTAACAGCACAGTCACACCTTCCAAAAAAATCAATATTCAATTTAATCCCCCTCACTGAACGTCAACCCATGTAATAAAAAATAGCATTTTTCTTTTCCTTGCCAAATCCCAATTTTGAAAACCACATCCATTCCATAAGACACTTCTCATTGTATCTCATTTCCAAGCATTCACTGTCCCATTTGTTTTCTCTCCAGTCTAGCTTTCAGTGATGTAAATGTACTCTAACCTGGGTAGCACTTCTAGGCCAATGAAATGAAATGACATGTTATATTCCAATATTGATCAACTGCTGTTAATGTAGAAAACAAAAAAAGGTGTCCTCTTTGTGTTACTGATATAGATAATAAATTTTCTACAATTAAATTTCTGCCCAGATTTTGTGGATTTCAGTAGCAGAAACCTATGTATGTTTACTCAGGTAAATCCCATTTTGTTCTAGGGGGTATTTTCCTAGGTGTGTGTTTAGGGCTGCAGCCCCAATGACCTAGAGCAGCATTCGTGTATTATAGAACCATATAATTATAAAGTCCCCTTAAAAATAATCTAGTCCAACCCCTGTCAGTGTTGGGGGCTACTACAGCACTCTGGGAACCCAGCCTTTGCTTTAAAACCTGTAATGAAGGAGTCCACCACCTTTGAAGACAGAAAGTTCTTCCTAATGTTAAGTCCTTGTGTGTGCACAAGGGTTAAGACCACTGTAATCCACTGCATTAACCATCAGGAATACTTTAACAGCCAGCACTCCTGAGCAGCTTCTAGGGCCCCAGAATCCAGCAAGACCACTGATGTTGAGAGCCAGCGTGGTGTAGTGGTTAAGAGCGGTGGACTCATAATCTGATGAACCGGGTTTGCTCCACATGCAGCTGCTGGTGACCTGCTAGTCACACTTCTCTAAAGTCTCTCAGCCTCACTCACCTCACAGAATGTTTGTTGTGGAGGAGGAAGGGAAAAGAGATTGTTAGCCACTTTGAGACTCCTTAAGGGGAGTGAAAGGCGGGATATCAAGTCCAAACTCCTCCTCCTCCTCTTCTTCTTCTTCTTCTTGATATCTGCCTGAGGGACCTGGCTGCAATCTTACCTTTTGGTGACAGTGGCAAATATGGGGGAAAGAAAAATGGGCATCTACTGCTGTTGCTTTCAAGTTGTTCACCCATGTGAAAGGCCTATCAGAGGACAAGTTCCTGTGGGCCCTCCCTAACCTGGCACTGTCCCACCTCCGAGCCACGATTCTTCTAATTTTCTCATTAAAAGCCAAACCTGTCCACTCTCTACCTTCTGTAGCTCTGGGTGTTTTCCCAGTGAGAGCCACTTGGATGTTTAGAGATCCCTCAAGACAAAAATAGTGCAATCTGATTCAGAAAATTGGGAACCTTCCCAAATCACCCCAATTCCCTTTATAATTCAGGGTTACGCACAGATCCAGTGCACACCACTAATAAATATATTATTTGATGTTGACTCTAATTCTGTGCCTAATTTTATAGTCTACACATGCTGACAGATCACTTTTTGATGCATGCTACCGATTGGAATTTGCTGCCAAGGAGTGTGGTGGAGTCTCCTTCTTTGGAGGTCTTTAAGCAGAGGCATGACAACCATATGTCAGGAGTGCTCTGATGGTGTTTCCTGCTTGGCAGGGGGTTGGACTCGATGGCCCTTGTGGTCTCTTCCAACTCTATGATTCTATGACATGGAAATATTTTGGTGGTTTGTTCAGTTTTGTCCTTTTTAAAAGAAGAGGAATTGAAGCATTCTCAATGGATGCTAAGCAACACATTGTAAAGCATTCAAACATTAGGGGAAACTAGCTGAGAGTGCAAAGTACAAAGTTTGCAGAAATATGACTCTTTTTTATTCTAATTTTATGTACTTGCATGTTAAACCTGTGAATGTTACTGAGTCCTCAAGAAACAACAACGCAATTCAACTCGGGAACAATGCACAGGGCAATACTAGAGAGAAAAAAACCTCCAACTTGGTCCTGTAATGCAGTTACTTTTTCAAAAAAAGTTTAAAAAAGCAGGAAGCATATAGCCTTTTATTCAGTGACTCAACATTAATCATATATTCTGAAAGTTGTACTATACCGAAAGCACAATGCAGCTGTGTTTTGTATAGGTTCTGTCCTGCCACTTCATCAGTATGAACTAGTAGTGCTAAACCGGTTAAAAATGAATCTGCAGAAATGTGGGTGAAGTCAAGTGTGGAAAACAAAAGTGCATATGTGGAAATATGTCAAGGTTCCAGACAGGGAGCCACCTGTCACTTTTCATGTGACAGTTCTTCTTTTTTTAAGAGTAATCTGTTGCTTCAAAACAGAAAGGAAATATAACAGAGGGCACAGATACAGAAGAAAAAGTGGTTTCTAGGAATAAGATGGACAGGGGAATAGGTGTGTGAAGAATTATGAATTATGAATTAAATCCCCCCCCATATGATCTCTTGGGAATGCAAAATATACTCATATAGGATCGATGTGATAACATTCAGTTGTGGGGAAGGGGATTTCTCTTTAAATATATATATTTGGAAAATCCCTTGCAAGCCTATTAAGAATAAGAATAAGAATATACACCTATATACCTGGAAACAAGCTCCATTAAACACAATGGCACTTAGTTCTGAGTAGAAATACTTAGGATTACACTGTCAGAGTATATAGTAAGATGTCATTGAGCTGATGAAAGGCTCCAAAGCACACGAAGAGAAGTAATACTAACTTTTATTTTTCTCAGTGAAGAAAATTGCACAGCCATTATAACAGAAGAGATCTCATGTAACTGATGTCCCACTCATATGCAAATAGTATGCAAATTAATATACAGAACATAATACATTCTCAAAGCTAATCATAATCTGGAGTAGATTGCCCATGTTTGTACTGTCCCATTCTAATGATATAGTCTTGCCCTATATTCTAGGACAAAAACTTCAGTATTACATCTCTTAATTTCAAATGTAATACTTCAAACCATTGAGATTGGCATCCTCCAGTAGTTCATTATCTAAGCACCGAAGCTACTTCACTTCCCTTTGATATTTTTTGTTCCCTCAACAATAAAAAATCACTTTATAGCATTTAATTTTCATACAAAATGCACAAGAAGTATTAATACAATCCAATACATATGTAGTTCACTTAAAAGAAATCAGTTGTGTTGATTAATAGTGCTATCTTGTGCTGTATAATATTTTATTGCAATTACTGCTTATGGATAAGCATTGAATCTATTGCTAAGGAAACCTCTTGAATACTGAAATAGAATGGTCTTTTGTAGCTGGGCACCACTTGATTTATGTGTTCTTATAACATACATTTCATATACATTATGCACCCCATACACATATAAAGGGCTTGCACAGATGCTTATTGAATAGACTCCTCAATAAAGAGTATTTTCGTGGGCCTTGGAGAGATTGATTCTATTATCAGTCAGAGTAAATCAATATTTATGTCAGCCTGTTATCTGACTAATGCTTGATGTTATTGAATAGACAATTGAATCTCAGATAAAGAATTTAATAAAAGGGATACAGTACAGGTAATAACTATGGCAGGTACTACAAAAAGCATTTCCAGAGAACAGCTATTATTTTGCTGTTGCCTTGGCTTACAGCAGTTTTCCCAAGTTTAATACAGTACAGTGAAGACAATTACCCAATAATCATGATGCATACTTTCCCTCAAATGTCTGCATACAAAATTAAAGTTGTCAGTTTGCCACTATGCATTCACAGGGTTATATAGTGGACCTACAGAATACAGCTCTAACAGATGGGCATTTAGGCCAGAACTAGACATTATATAAATGTGACTGTCATAGAAAATGGCATTAATGTCTATTACAATCTAATCATGTCTGAATATCAAAGTGTTGTGTTGTTCTCTAAAGTTGGGTGACAAATTTGGTTCAGCTTACAATACACGAGCTGAAATGCAGCTTTCTCCAAATCTTGCAGTACAGTTCTCCACCCCCAAAACAAAAACATTAGGGAAATGCATACACAAAAATGTGTATACAAGACAAAAACGTGTGTGTTGAGAGTGCACTGTGCATCAGGAATGCATGGTGATGCAAAATTGCATATAAAGTTTAGCATAGTGGTAGAAATGCACACTCATTTTCATTATCTATTTATCTGTTTATTAAATTTGTATACCACCCTTCATCCAAAGATCCCAGGGCAGTTCACAACAGAAAAATACAAAGTGAGAAGATAAAACACATAATAAAAACAAAAACAAACCAAAAATCCCCCTTCCCACAAACACATTTTAAAAGTCTCATTTTTATGACAACTTGGAAACAAAAACCAGAAACAGATCAAGAAATGTGAGAAGTCAAGAGAAGCCAGAACTGATGGATTTATCCATTCCTGGCATTGACTTGGGTGAAGGTTTGCACAATATCATGCTATCAGGCCACACTGGTAAGCTGTACCATTATAGAAGGGGGAGATTGATGTATGCAGGGGCGTACAAAGTGGGGGGCGGAAGGGGCGGGGTGCCCCAGGCGCCACTCTTGGGAGGTGACAAGATGGCCCCTGCCTCCCCCCAGCTGTAGAGCAGCTGAGGGTGTGTGCAGTCAGTGTGGGCGCCTCTCGCACAGCATCCGTACAGACGTCCGTATGGGCTGCCTCTCACATGGCAACTGTCCAGGATGCTGCACATGTACGCTCTGTATGGGATGCCGCACATGCCCAGTCCGTACATACGTTGCGCATGCATCACCGGGCGGTTCTCCCCGCCCCTCAGTGTCCCACCCCAGGTGCCGGAAAGGGTTCCTCCACTACTGGATGTATGGCTGTCAGTTTTAGTATCTGTTAAACATTTACACAAACCTTACAGTGTGATGCTTTCCAGAAAGCTGCCTGCAGAGCTCTGGCAGGGCAAGAAGCCTCGAATAAAATTTAAGATATTAACTGATGCTAAAGAAAGAGGTGGATTTGCCCTGCCAGACCTTAAACTTTACTATGAATCAGCTGCTTTTTGCTGGCTGAAAGAATGGCTGCTTCTTGAAAACACTGGTGTGCTGGATTTAGAAGGTTTTAACAATGTATTTGGTTGGCATGCATATTTGTGGTATGATAAGGTAAAAGCACATAAAGCGTTTAAAAACCATATTGTTAGAAAAGCTCTGTTTAATGTTTGGATAAGATATAAGGACTTGTTAGAAAATAAAACCCCGAGATGGTTGTCACCAATGGAAGCGAAGGCACAGAAAAAACTCAATATGGAGGCCAAATAGCCGAAATATTGGGAAATTTTGGAACAAGATGGAGACAGAGTAAAACTGCAGAGCTTTGAAAAATTAAAAAACAAAGTGCGAGATTGGCTCCATTATTACCAAATAATGGAGGCATATAATTTGGACAAAAAAAGTTGGCTTCCAGGTGGAAAAATCAAAATTGGAAACAGAATTGTTAGATCCCAAAATTAAGAATTTGTCAAGAATGTATAACTTGCTGTTGAAATGGAACACTCAGGATGAAATGGTGAAATCTGCTATGATTAAATGGGCACAAGATGTTGGACATAACATTATGATGGCTGACTGGGAACAGTTATGGACCACAGGTATGAAATTTACGGCATGTAATGCCCTAAGAGAAAACTTAATGAAAATGATTTATAGGTGGTACATGACACCAGTCAAGCTTGCAAAAATTTACCATTTGCCCGAAAATAAATGTTGGAAATGTAATGAGATTGAAGGTACATTCTTTCATCTTTGGTGGACATGCCCAAGGATTAAGACATTCTGGGAGATGATTTATAATGAAATGAAAAAGGTATTCAAATATACCTTCCTGAAGAAACCAGAGGCCTTTCTCCTGGGCATGGTCGGCCAATTGGTGCCAAAGAAGGACAGAACTTTCTTTATGTATGCAACAGCAGCAGCAAGAATACTCATCGCGAAGTATTGGAAGACACAAGATTTACCCACCCGGGAAGAATGGCAGATGAAGTTGATGGACTATATGGAACTGGCGGAAATGACTGGCAGAATCCGAGACCAGGGAGAAGAGTCGGTGGAAGAAGACTGGAAAAAGTTTAAAGATTATTTACAGAAATATTGTAAAATTAATGAATGTTAGAAAAATGATGGAATGAAGTTATATGGCTTTAGCAGAAACGTTATAAGAAATTAGGTACAGACAGATTGTAAATGTATTAAAGGGAAAAAATAAGGTTAGAATATGTTAAGATAAATTACAGGACAGAAAACAGAGGAAGATGGAAAGGAATTGCTGAAACAGTTAATGGAAGTGGAATACAAAAAGGGAGGTGTGAGGAGGTCGCTGAAACAAGTGAATGAAAGTTATGATATCGAAATTATTGGATGTGTTTTTAATTGTTTTAGTTTTGTTTGGTCGATTCAATGTTTTAGGGTTTGGGTTGTGGGGTGTTTTTGTTTTGTTTTTGTATTGTATTGTATTGTCTTGTTTAATTCTTTTTCTTTTCTTTTGTAATCTTTAAACGGCTAATAAATATTATTATTTTTTTAAAAAACAGGGTGCTGCACATGTACGCTCTGTACGGGATGCCGCACATGCCCAGTCCGTACATATGTTGCGCATGCGTCACCGGGCGGTTCTCCCCGCCCCTCGGTGTCCCACCCCAGGTGCCGGAAAGGGTTCCTCCACTACTGGATGTATGGCTGTCAGTTTTAGTATCTGTTAAACATTTACACAAGCCTTACAGTGTGATGCTTTCCAGAAAGCTGCCTGCAGAGCTCTGCAGAGCTCTGTAGTGTTGTTTTTGGCTTTTGCTAAAGCACAGCACTATAGAACTTTTTTGGGGGGAGGCACTTTGCATGACACTTTTAGATTTTAAAACAAAATCTTCTGTAGTTTGTGATTAGGCTGCGGGTACGATGACCCACAATTCAGAGATTTTCAGTGCCTCATTGGTACATCTTGGGCTCCTTCACTTCTTGGAAAGAATGTATGTTATGTGATTACTAATAAATACAATTAATAAATGAATACTTTTTAGTGAAAACAAAGTACTGGTAGGTTCTGCAAGCTTAGCCTGCCTACGTCTGGTCTACTATGACTGGAAACAGGTCACCAGGGTCTTACATAGGGGTCTTTCCCAGCCCTTCCTGGAGATCCTGGGAATTGAAACTGGAAACTTCTGCATGCAGAACACGCATTAAGCTTCTGAACTGCAACCCTGCCTCAAACCCTGATGTCTGTTTCAAATGCAACTACTGAAGGAAAAGGGCGCAAGGAAAAATAAAGATATCATGTTTCTATTTAACCAACTAGTCTATCTGGCACTGAATTACAGCTACCTCATAGTGAGAGGAAGGCTAAAGGGCAGCCATGATTACCTTATAAGCACCGCCAGACCCCTGCATAAGCAGGTGTTCCATGCCAATTATTCACCTTTTAGACATGATTTTCTTTTCATCCAGTGTCAAGGTCAAGACTTCTACTCAGTACAGAAGGAAACTGACCACCTATTAGTTTCATTCTCATTGAAGAATAGATTTGTCTACACAGCGAAGCACGACAACCTTGGATGATCAAAACAGTTACGCTGCACTCCTGCAGCTTAATATTTTGCTTTGAGAGTTAGCCACTAAAACTAGTCATTTTAGTACTTGTACTTACAAGTATTCTTTCCAGCAATTAAATATTGGGTTTCTTGAAATTTGCATGTGTGCTGATTAAGTACTGTTCTGAACAAATGAGAAAACCACCATCATTGGGAACCTAATGAAGGAAATGGATTGCTGTGAACAAGTCTGTTTGAGCTGAACCTGAGTGTGGACACATTACCTAATGTCTCTAAATTATGAGCTACACTTTGATCCTAGCAAATCAGAAGATACTGAATTGCAAAAGCTACAAAACTTTGTTTCAGACCTGGAATAACATTCAGCGAAGGGTGAAAACACCATCAAAGTGCCATAGCAAATCCAGATATGACCTTTGCCTCTTCTAAAATACTGCACAGATACTCATTCATTTCCTATTACAGTGGTACCTCGGGTTACATATGCTTCAGGTTACACACGCTTCAGGTTACAGACTCCGCTAACCCAGAAATAGTGCTTCAGGTTAAGAACTTTGCTTCAGGATGAGAACAGAAATCGAGCTCCAGCGGCACGGCAGCAGCAGGAGGCCCCATTAGCTAAAGTGGTGCTTCAGGTTAAGAACAGTTTCAGGTTAAGAACGGACCTCCAGAACAAATTAAGTACTTAACCCGAGGTACCACTGTAGAGCTCCATATGTCTTCGGTCGAGGGGGGGGGGAGAGATTGGAGAGCAGGTGAGAGCCCATGTCAGCAGTGGTTAGAGAAGCAGAATAGGAATGTGGAGGACCCAAGTTCAACTTCCCACTCAGCCATGAAGCTCAATGTGAGACCTTGGGCCAGTTACTATCTCTCTACCTCACAGGAATGTTGTGAGGATAGATGCATGGATCACAATGGCCAAGCTATTCTTATCCAGGGCTATTGCTGGTGAACTAACAATAGCTAGAAATAGGCACTGCTAGCTACCAAGGTCAACTGGACTTCAAGTGGCAGATTGATCAAGAAGTATTCCTCATCAACACCTGTTCCTTTCATGGAAGTGCAAACTGGTGGGAGAACCCTTAGTAACCAAAGGATTATGAAGATGCCATAAGAAGAACCAAACGTATCTAATCACAATTATATATGTCACTTTTTTGTTTGTAGGCAGGTAATGTGGTCAAGTTTCCCACATCTATTTTAAAGGGAGAACTTGAGACATTTAATGATACCTAAAGGAACTTGGTAAAATGAGACAACGCAACCTGAAATTCTAAGGCATATTCTCTGTATCCCATGCCACCCACCGCCACTAGCCAACAGGAGCCTGTGATTTAGCGATGGTCCATAGCTCAGTGGGAGAGCATATGCGCTTCATATCAGTTAAGTCTTCAAGATGTCAACTGAAAGGATCTCAGGTAGTCAGGCTGGGAAAAGAACATCTTTCTTGACCATTGCCTGCCAGATGAGACCAGATTAAGCAATATTGTGTTCTTCAGACATTGCTGGACTTCTATCAAACCCCAACCAGCATGGCCAGAAGTCAGTGTGTTGTAGTCCAACATCTGGAGCTGACTCTCCATGTTGCCTACCCCTGGAGTAGACAGGATTAGACAAATAAGTTTGGTTGGCCATAAGTCTATTTGGAATTAATTCTTACTAGTCTCAGTGAGGCTTGTTCCTAAGTAAGTACAGAGGTACCTTGGGTTAAGAACTTAATTTGTTCTGGAGGCCTGTTCTTAACCTGAAACTGTTCTTAACCTGAGGTACCACTTTAGCTAATGGGGCCTCCTGCTGCCGCATGATTTCTATTCTCATCCTGAAGCAAAGTTCTTAACCCAAGGTACTATTTCTTAGTTAACGGAGTCTGTAACCTGAAGCTTCTGCAACCTGAAGCGCCTGTAACCCGAGGTACCACTGTAAACATGATAGGGAAGTGTCCATAGCACTGTAGTTAAATGTGTTCGATATTTCCCCTCCTGCCCTACACACACTTCATTATTATTTTTATTGTGATTTTTCCACTGAACTGAACATCCCTTCCAATATTATTTGCTCCCCAGCCTCTGTTCAATGCTACCTTTATGGCTCTTTGTGCATTCCTTTATTTCACCAGCCCCTTGTTAACCTGTTCTCCTGTCTAGAACTCTGCGTTTCAACACATCCTGCTGTTTCCAGTGACATTTCTTTAAATGCTCCGAGCTTGCCTAACAAATCTTCAGTGTAGTTTACTTAGGCTGTCAACCTGCTGCTACTGCAGACCAGCATAGATACAAGGAGGGAGGCTCAATAAATGACTGGGTTGAAAATGATACAGTTGTGGGATTCATTACAAAGTCTGATGAGCTCTTTGTCATTTAAGGAGATAGGGAAGACTGACATTAAAATACGGTTCATTAAAAGTGAATTTGAGCTTCTCTCTTCACGGTACCAAAACATCTGGAGATGATCTAATTTATACTGGAGTGCCTTAGAAAATGTTTGAGCTTCTAACTAAACACTAGGGATTTGGGTAAGAAAAAAGGATGCAGCTATTGTACCGCTATACATTTGGAGAGGATTTATTACTCTGAATCTTTCAATTCCACGAGGCAAAAGACTCCTGGATTGAAAATGTGCTCATGCTTAACTCATTCTTATTTTTAAAGGCTGCATGTTACTGAACCCCCCACCCCTTACTTATTTTTGTTATTAAACTATGTGTTTGTTTGCTTGGCCAAGTATTGACAAAAAGCCCAGGGAGTTAAGCAGTTAAATAGCTCAGTTACACCATATCCTTTCACAGATTCATCATTTCTGACTAGATAAGGAAGCAATGAGCCAAAAATCAAAGAATGAGAGCCAGCAAAAATGTGAAGTAGACTTCAATGTAGATAGATAGTAGTGCCACAGAACTGTCTTTCTTTGTCCTTACATCTCAACAGTTCTGAAATGCTGATGTCATTTACATGGTGTTTGGTATCATCTTTGACCTTCACATTTCCCCTCCCCATCCTATGAAGTATTTTGTGAATCATTAAGTGACAGCAGATTCTAGATACAGGCATTTAAATACTGCAATGCAGCTATGCCAAACAAAAACATGCCATGGTTGTGGAATAAAAGAACATTAGAGAGCGATACATTCCATCTCATAAGGATCGTTGTCATTATCATCATAATAATGTATGTAACCCATTCAATATTAAAAGCACTTTACTGTTTTCATTTTGTTAGTACTCAGAGATACTCACAGGTAAGAGATACTTTTAGACATGTCTGTTTTAGACATGGGGAATGGAGACAGAGGAAAAGTAGCTTTTCCAAGGCCACTTGATGAAGCTAAGTGTTGGAAGTTTCAGGACAGACAGGACAATGTACCTTATTTTTCCAAGTAGAAGATACCCCCATGTATAAGACGAGCCCCTATTTTTGGGAGCCAAGAAATTAGAAATCAATACTTTGTAGTTGTTGAGCTTTTGGGGGGAAATCCTTGACTATGTTGCCTTGTACCAGACTTACTGAATAACTCTGTGTATAAGACATTCCCCAATTCGAGGCAAGAAAATTCTGGAAACATTGTCTTATACACAGAAAAAATACGGTACTTTTTCATACTTCACTTAGGGAATTTGCTCCCCCAAGAAGTTATCATGGACTCAATACAGAGAATAAAGAGAATTGGGTAAATTCATGTACTACTATGCTATCAACAGCTACTAGTCATGATGGTTATTTCCTGCCTTCAATGGACAACAGATGCTGGCAATCCCAAGAGTGGAGAGTGCAGTTTGGCCATTGGTCTGATCCAGCTGGTGCTTCTTACGTTCGTAATGAGTCTGTCTATTCATTTATTCATTTGATCAAAATAATATAAACTGCTCTTTCATAACATATATCAAGGTGGCATGAGACATACAGAATATAATAAAAACAATAAAAGTATCCATAAAAACATCACCGAAACATCAGTAGACATGGCTGGTGAAGGAGAGAAATTCACATTGTGAAGGCTTGTCTAAATAAGACAGTTTTCAGAAGACATTTAGAAGAAGGCAGGGGCACTTCCTGCCAAACATCTACCAGTAGGACTTTCGCCAGACAGGGCCAGCCACGCTAAAGGCTCAGTCCTTAGTGAAGGCCAACCAAACCTCAGGGGCCAGACTACCTTTGAGGCAGACTGAGGCAGCCACCTCCAGAATGGATCCAGATAATCAGTTTGATCCAGGAATGTCTGCAGTTGTTCTGCCATAGCCCTCTCATTCATTTTCCCTATGTAGGAAGAATGTGTGAGCAGGCGATAGCTGTTACATTCCAGTTTATGGCTATCATGAACTGGACTCTTGATCGCCCAAGTTTAGGGACTTGCTTACATCTAATCATTAAAAGAAACAAAGCAGTGGAAAAGCCCTGGCACTCTGGGCTCTGCCTCTGTCCTGTTTGCATATAACAGAGATTAGTGTAGTTTTGCCACATCAGTGGCTACCATGCTTCTTCAGAGAACACTCATCTGCCTATGAAGGATTGCAAAATTGCATACTGTGCAGGTGAAATATGGCAGATGCCCGGGCTTGGTCTATTCATTCTGTCTTAACTGCTCAAGGACATACTATTTAGAGCCATGTTGGGGCACCTAAGGAGTTACTAGGGTCCACATTGACTAGGGTAATGGGCCAACATAGCATTCCATTCCACTATCCCAAACAAGGTTCATTGTTTGAAAATACGCAACTATCATGATTATGTCTAAGAGGACTGTTAGTGCTTATCATTCATGTTGTAGCAGAACTTCAAATATGCAAATCTCATGCATCTGTTCACTTTGAAGCTTTAGATATACCCTGCAACACAACCTGTGTTTTTCTAATCCTTCAGTGCTTTGTATCAAAACAGTTCAAAAAGCTGAGCACTTTAACTGCCTCAAGCAGGGCCTTTACAGTGATTGCCCCAAGGTTATGGAACAATTATCTCTTTGAAGTTTATTTCATCCCTGCCTTAGTCACCTTTGGAAAGGTCTGAAAAAGCTTGTGAAGTGGCAGGCTAGTTACCAGGCAATTCAATGGGCAATTTGATGCTGTCATTTTAGTTATGTTTTCATTGTATTTTTGTTTTAAATTTATTATATCTCTTTTATTTATGTAAGATACTTTAAGCTGAAGGAAAGCAGCATGGTTTATTTTTTAAAGCACAGATTAATGAAGGCCACTTTTGAAGAGTCAGTTTACCAATTCATTCTGTGACATTTGCCCTTTCGCGTCAGTTTGGTCCAGCTCATTTCTTAAAGTTTTTCACTGTCTAATTGGTGTGGCATGAGGAATACCACTGAAACACTCACAAGTGCCTTTATGTATCACTGAACCAGCTATTCACCATGCAGAATAAAAAAAGCTACTTTATTGTCAGGAGAAGAATGTGATCCAATGTTCAGTGGTCTTAACCTGGCATAGCCCCAGGGCTGTTAAATGGAGCAATGTGAATTTACACCCTCTGTTAGACCCAGGCTATTGAGTAGAACAGCAATTTGCCATGTCAAAAATAATTTGAAGCATAGTCAAATCTGACTAGTTCATCACTTCAGACTTCCCAGCTGAATCTAATGAACTACTGGATTCTATGAGAAATATGGAAAGCCAGATTTTGCCTGACCCTTACAAGTACTTTTCATACAAGTCACCCACGTAAAGGGAAAACCCAGGAAGTGAACTAATCCATCTTGCTGTCTTTCACTTTGTTGGACTAAATTTTATGTCTAGGTTTTCAAGATGCTGAGAAGTGTAAGAAAAAGAACACTGAATGAGTTTTGATTATTCACACATCAAATCCTGCTTATGTTCCGTATGTGTTCGACTGAACTCATTTTCCACAATGTTCTTATTTTGTTATAAAAGCCATATTACTGAACAATCTGAGAAATGGGAGCCAACGTATGCTATCATTTTACACTCCATGTACATTGAGGGTCATGAACTGGACCTGTCAGGCAGGCCATATCTTTAACAACTAACACACACAGGCCAAAATTGACAGGTGGGTAGGGCCTCCCACTTGTCAAACACTTGATGTCACAATGACAACAGATGACCCATTTTGCCTGCATGGTTTGTAATTAAACTACATGGGCTGAGAAGCGTACGTACAGTAGCACATCCCTCGCACCAGCAAATAGCTGACTGTCTGCACTGGGGAAGTCCAAACCTCTGGACGTCATTCCCAACAATGAGCTGATTGTCTGTGTCTAGATAGCACTGAGCCCCCTCCCCCACAAGCTTCATCTTGCCACACACTTTGTCATATATGACCTAAGATGTAGGGCAGATGAAGGACCTACCGTATATACTTGAGTATAAGCCGACTTTTTCGGCACATTTTTTATGCTGAAAAAGCCCCCCTCAGCTTATACTCGAGTGAGGGTCCTTTTGGGCTGCTCCTTCCTCCTCTGCCACTGCCGCCACTAGCCTCTGGTGTGGTGAACTGGCATATACTCGAGTCAATAAGTTTTCCCAGTTTTTTGTGGTAAAATTAGGTGCCTTGGCTTATATTTGGGTCAGCTTATGCTCGAGTATATACCGTAATTAGGCCCATGAGTTGCCTCACCTCTGATGTATGGGAATTCACATTAAGAGGTATTTTGACTCTTCCATTTAACACTTATGCATTGGCTTGAGTACATGTAGAAAAATCTAGGGAAAACATTATTTGAAGCTTACATCTGAAATGCAACAATAATGATGAGAACTAAAGGCAGGCACTCTGCTCCAAATAATTAATCTATAATTCCACCCTGGAGCCAAAGTAGATAAGTACCACCCCCTACTTGCTTTAGCCGCTCATAACCAATTTTAAAAAACGATGGGTCTACAATGTGGCCTGTTTGCAAGGGCCACATTGTGCAAAATGTGAGGGACAAAGCATGTTTTCTAATCTAAATAGCAACCCAGGTGTCAGTCACCAGTGACATTTTTTAAGGAACCAGTGATTACTTCATGCCCTCCTGGTGGGCACCACATTCAGGTTGTGCTGGTCTTGTACCTGGGCAGAAGACTGATCATGTTGCCAGTATGGGAGGGAAGTTGGTACACCAGTAGAAGCAAGTGCCTCACTGCTGCTTATACAGTTTGTACTGGTAAACATAAGTGGGACCATTGACAGGCCCATCCCCTTTGTATGTGTTTTTTATTTATTGTTAAATAAATAAAAAAATGAAACCCTAACATGCTTTCTAATGACACATTTAGTGTCATTTGGCTCCAAGTCACATTGAAATCAATGACTTACTTCCATGTAAACATGGAAGGACTGTAGCACCTGCTGACATCAGAGCCAGGAAAATTTTGTTTCTTTATACATTGTTTTTACTTGATATTTATATGACATAATTCCTCTTTTTCTTTATGGGGATGTGTTTCATGGTCCCAACAAGGAGATGTGATTTTTTGAATTCTACTGAAATTTAGCCATTAAGCTATTTCATAATGGTACTTTGCTGAATGAGAAATTCAGTGTCAAGTTTCCTCTTAGTGCTTGCAGTTCAATCTTATGTGTGAGAGTTCATAGTCATATGAACTAATAGTTGTTTGCGTGGACAGGCGGAGTCCCCAGATCCCACGCGGTCCCCCCCATCATGTGGAATAACGACTCAAGACAACGTGCTATGGGATTAAATTGGCCACAACTTTATTAAATTTCAAATGTGGGTAGACCTTGGCTCAGGCAGTGGGCGTTCTCCCTCCCCAGTCCCCAGCCGGGGACGTAGGGAGCATCAGGGTTATCCAGTGTGTGCGGGGGGGGGGATGGGCCGGCTCTGGAGAACATATGTTCAAGCAGAGATAGCCGCCCCCGTTACGCCGCCACCGCAGGGGAGAGCAATGACGACCTTTCGGCGTACGGTCAAAGCCTCCCTTCAGAAACCCCTTTAACGGGGAACCCTGGTATCGCCGCCGCAAAGAGGAAGATGGACTAAGGATTCCGCCCAAGGCCTGATACCGCCAAAGTTGTGACGTTTTGCTACGGGAAAGGCGAAACCTGCCAATGCAGGGAAATTCCTTTCCGGCCCTTTAACAGCGACCTTAACATAGCAGCGCCCTCATACCTGTGAAGAAAGGCTAACCTGCAAAGCCTGTGAAGAAAAATTAACCTGCAAAATAAGACATTAACTGAGGGTGGGTAGGGCGGGAGAAGCTCTGGAGCCAAGTGAGGATTCCCAGGTAAGATCCTCCCTCTATTGTGTGGGCAGGTAATCCCTCCCCTACCTGGCCTGGTCTCCTTGGCAACACCTCCCCCAGGTGGGATTGGACAATTGACTGAGGTAGGCGGAGACCTCTAGGTATCCCACCTGAGGGAGGCAAAGCCAAGCCTATGCTGTTGGAGCCGCTTCAGATCTAGGGGCTGCGCGCGTCCACGCAAAGGGCGCCCCCCGTTTTAAGCGGTGAGCGGTCATTGTTACAATTACTTGGGAGTAAGTAATTTCCACAACACAATGTATATAAAGGTCACAATATATTTATTTATTTATTTATTTATTTATTTATTTATTTTACTTTTAAGACTGTCATTGGCATTGCTGTCATTAACACTATCTACAAAAATCACCTTGGAAAATCACCTCGTGTTTCTTTGTAGTGCGTACAGTTACTTCAGAGGTTGTTATACTCTATGAATGTCATTCTGCTCATTACCTACAATGTAGATAAACAGGAAAGAACCAGACTGGCCTTAGGTATTAGAAGAAGGTAAGTATGCAGAATAGAGTGTCCACATTAATTTGGCTCATTGGCAAGGTTCCCACTACATACCTATTTCGCCCAAATGCCATGCATTTTTTATATCCTAGGCTTGAAGACAAACAAGGGCTTCTGCAAATAATGATGATTAAATGAGGCTAATATCCTTTATGTTCAGCTTAATGTCAATCATCTCTAATAACATACCAACATGACTGAATTTTACTCCAGGTCTCAATCAGGATTCTAAACTAATTATCTTAAAATTTACAAAAGGAATTAATTCATTCTCTGAGATTTGCATACGTAACCATTCACCCAGTCCCTCCAAGTTCTTGATAATACAATGTTATAGATTCTTCATATTTTGTGAAGGATGCTAGCAATTTATAATGCTTTGTTTCTTTTTTGTATTTTTTTTGCAAATGAATTTTGTTTGTTCTCAACATTCCAATGGACTCTTTTAAAAGGCAGAATTGACATGCAAAGTGCAGAACAGTGAAACTAAAGGAAGCATTGTGTTTCTTCAACATCACTTTTGACAATGATTAAATGAGAAAAGGGGTAGGTTTGCCTATCAAGTGATTGTGTATGAAAATATCAGTAAAGCATCAGTTCTAGATTTTTATTTATGTGGGTTCTGTTTAATGCTGATACACACTTTCCACTAACTTAGAAGTGCAGTTTAATAAGTCATGGTGGATAAAATATATATGGTGCAATAGAAAGCAGCATTTAGTAATTACCGTAGGTTAAATGCACAAAGATTTGGTCAATGTGATGGTCTCCTGTGCAAGCCTTATTGAACTGACTGGTATTGAGTGATGTTTAATCTTTGCAAATTCGTATAGAAAATGATCTGAAACTTGGACTAATGGGCAGATTAGAGTTTAGCTATCAAATGGATTTGCACATTCTAATGTGTCATAGTTCTTCATAGCTTAAACAAATCAAAATGCACATTTAAATACACAAACAGCATTAGTTTACATCCCAGCCATAACCGGCAAACAGCACTCCTGTCTCTTGAGGCCACCTGACAAAAGTGGATCCAAGAGCGCCAATCATATGCTCTA
The DNA here is from genome assembly GCF_964252035.2 of Podarcis erhardii. Lineage (NCBI taxonomy): Eukaryota > Metazoa > Chordata > Lepidosauria > Squamata > Lacertidae > Podarcis > Podarcis erhardii. Next base: position 47,499,931 of record NC_138498.1, on the reverse strand, counting down.
GGAATTCCTGTAACTGCTCGGCCACCACCCTCTCCCCCACCTTACCCAAGAAAGAGGTATTTGTGGCCTTTTGGATCCTGCAAAACTTGCTTTGTTCCATTGCAGAACCTGCCACCTGAGGATGAATTTTATCTGGAAGCCTGACAACTGGGTCTCTTTCGTCTCTGCTCCTGCTAGTCATTTTCTCAGTTCCTGGGACCTGGGTCTTGGGCCCTGAGTCTGCTCTAGTCCTTCTGCCTGTGGAGACCTCAGTGTGGTTCTTGAGAATAACCATCTACAGTGCTACCTTGGTTTACAAACGTAATCCGTTCCGAAAGTCTGTTCTTAAACCAAAACCATTCTTAAACCGAGGCACACTTTCCCTAATGAGGTCTCCCACTGCCAGTGCCATTCCACCATTCGGATTCTGTTCTCAAACCAGGACACTATTTCCTGTTTTGCAGAGTTTGTAAACCAAATCATTCTTAAACCAGACTGTTCTTAAACTGAGGTACCACTGTATTATCCTTTCATTTATTTGGGCACCATAAGTTCCAAGCTTTTCTTTATCCGGTAGTTTGTTAAGGATTGCTGGCAAGTGTTTTTGTTAATTCTCCCTTTATCTTACCATCTGGAACTATTACAATGCCCTTTTAAAATCTGGTTTCTGGAATCAGATTTGATCCCTCACCTTCTTGGTTCTTTTTACATGCAATCTATACTAAGGAATATTTAAAAAACAAACAACCCCACAACCAAGAGCTATCAAGGGAAACAAGGTTGCTATACAGATAGATGTTGCAGTTGGTGACGGAAGGCTCATAAAATCCCCTTTGGGCATGCTTCTGTCTTTTTTCTTAAATTTCTCTTCCACATCCAGTTTCAGTAGCCTGAACTAATCTATATCAACCACAAATCCCGACCATTCTTCTAGGACCCACATTGATTTTCCCCACCCAGAAAAGCCTTCTAGGATCACATCATACTTGGTCCTTCATTATAGACAGAGGACCCATATGCCACTAGATGTCAGTATTAACAGACCATTTGCTCTTGCATTGCATTACATTTGCAGAGTAGCATGAGAATATTTTCCCAAGCAGCACCAGTTGCACCTTCTCATTTCACTTCAAGAGTGCTAATTGCCAAATTTACACTATCAACCGCATTCCTGCGATGCAGATCTAATGCTACAAATGGTAAATAATATGTTAAAGATGTAAGATATTCAGCCCAGGGAAATCGAAGAGCTGCCACTATTTTATTAATTAGCCTACAGTGTCATGCACAGCCAGTCAGTTTATTATTATTTCTTAAGAAAGCATTATAAGTATCTGTCTCATTAGAGAGCAGAAGTAGCAGACAGATTAATGCACATATGTTCCCAGATTAATTAGAAAATCAGATTTCTCACAAGATTGATAATTTGATAGCGACAATCGTAGTTGCAATTAATTGGCTCTCTCGTTGTAGGCTTCTGATGAGGCATGCTAACGTGAAAGCACATTGAGACCAAGTGCACTGTGGACACGAGGCAGGATCATCTATAGCACAAGATAAATTGCCTCTCTGTGGGGGTCTGCACTGTGCTTTCTCAATAATGCTCCATTGTGTGTATTCTTGTTGTATGCAAGGAAAGAAAGAAAGACAAAATACAGGCAGCATTAAGGATGACTTCTGAGCCTGACTGAATTTGAATTTAATTTCTTTAAAACATAATTAAACAGACAAAGGTCCCAATCAAGAAAAACAAGCAATCAACAGTTGAAATGCCCTTAATAATTGGAAGATGCTAAGAAAATAATAGGGAGAGAAAATAAGTATTCAAATGATCCAGCTCTGCTGACATTTAATACATTCATATTTAAAAAGTGACATTTAGCTAACTAAATGATGCAAATGAGAGCTACATTTACAGAAGTTTGAAAAAACAACTTCTGATCTCTGGTATTTTCCTGTACACGGGAATGTCTCCGACCCATCAGCTATGGTAAGAAAGGACACGGAGCAACGGCTGCAGTGTCTGTCCATCTTGCATTATGCTTCTTGTGGGTCATGATCAGCGCAGCATTCTTTCGGGGGGGGGAGTGTCCCTGCCCTAGTGCCATGATATGAAACCCCTAAGTAATTAGTATTACCATGATTGAAATCCCTTGAGTTGGAATAGAGTAGTCATTCGGCTGGAGGATTCACTGTGCAGGAAAATGTCAAAACACATCAGCTTTTGCATACCTCCCCCTCCCCCAATGCTTACTGAAGACAACATACCAAATTATATACCATCTTTTCACTTCCTCACAATATGTGAGAGAACACAGCCTTTTCTGGTCTGTTAGGAGATAATATGACTTTACCCTGTAGCAGTACTAAAGTACTAAAGCAGTATGGTGAAGGACTAACATAATTTACCATAGTGCTGTCTGCACCACAGGCATAATGTACTGTAGTAATGAAAACAGGTGGATAGATGAATCCCTGTTCTTCCTGTATTTTTATTATTGCTGCAGACACTACCTGACCTGGCAACACTAACACATCCATAAGGTTGCAAAGAGCTGTCCGGGCTGCCTTCTCATAATAGCCAGTCCAGTGGACTATCACTACAAAGATTTAGACAAATCCCAAATCAAGAACCAAAGCTGATCCATGGCTTGTCTAACACATTTTTCTTGCTTGTTCAGTGCCCTTTGCAAATTTTGATACTTACACTTCCTTAGAAAGCTGAACAGTTTCTCTGACGTTTGGTGCCAATTGAACACAATACAGTGGTACCTCTGGATGCGAACGGGTTCCGTTCCGGAGTCCCGTTCGCATCCAGAAGCAAACGCAACCCACGTCTGCGCGTGCGCAGGTCACGATTTGCCGCTTCTGCGCATGCGCGTGACGTCATTTTGACCGTCTGCGCATGCGCGAGCAGCAAAACCCAGAAGTAATGTGCTCCGTTACTTCCGGGTCGCTGCAGCGCGCAACCCAAAAATACTTATCCCAAAGCTACTTCAACCCGAGGTATGACTGTACAAGACCAAAGCTTTCCCCAAATTCATCCTATCTCTCTAGCCTCTGCTCCCATCCTTTCAAATTTTCACATATTAATTTCCTATGGGCACCACTTTGATGCAATTTTTATATTAAAAAATTGCAAACCAAACCACACAAAAAATCACCTTAGTTCAGCACTTCACCCTCCCTCAAATAGCTTGAGAGGTGCATGGCATGCACACCCACACACCACAAACCATTTTTTCTTGTACTATAACAGGTTTCTTACTTAGGAATATCTCTCTCATATATTGCACATAAAACAAGAAAGGCGATTAAGTGAATCATTTTTAACCATACCGACTGTGGGGCAGGGGGCAGACCCTGTTGTGCCCCTCTTCCTGAAATTTGACAAGATTCATCCCCTCCAGAGGGGCTGCCATGCAAGATTCTCAACATAAAAACTGCAGCTTCCATTTGTTTGTGATTTGGTAAATATTTTCTACACAAGAGAAGCTAGCACATCTATAAATTTCATCCAATTCTGTCAAAGGGGGAGGGGGAAGAAAATCATTTTTAAATAGAGGCACAAAACTTTATTTTTCTGAATTAGGATTCAGATTTGTATCCTCATCTGAATCTGGCATCCTAAGAAGTGCTTTGAACCTAATCTCATTCTCTTCCTAAGTGGGGTCCACACAGAATCTTGTGGTTGGTGCAAACCTCTAGTATGTGTTAGTGGTAGCAATTTTTCCCACCCTATATTACTATACTATGTAACCGTACTATTTATACTGGATTATATATTTAAAATGTCACTCTGTTAAAATAATTCTGTTTGTTTAAGTAAGATGACTAAAGCTAAAAGAGAATGAGTGCAGTCAAGTGAAAATCATGTCCAACTCTCATGGAAATAAAGTACATAATTAAGTGTTCAACCTTCATAAATTTCAATATGAACTAACTGTGACCAACTGTTTAAAAATTGTACTCATTTTAATTTAACTAGTACAAACTGCATTAACCATGTTGACATTAGTAGAAATGAAAATATATGAATATAATAGCATAAAACTATGTAACCAATGAGCCCTCAGATAGATTATGAATCTGCTTAAAGGCATACGTCTGAAAACTCAGCATGTCAAAACAAATATTAGCCAGAGCGCATGATACTAAATTCATCTCATACAGGTCACCAGAAAAAGTACATTTTCTTAATGCAAAATCCAATTCTAGTTTGTGTGACAATGGGTGCTAAGTCTGGAACTTTTACAAGGTTTATTTCTGTAGATCACGGCACTGGTGCAGCTGGCATAAAGTTAATCTAAAATATACCCTTCATGATCCATCTGTGACCCTGGTACAAATGCCTATTTCCTACATGACCTGGAAAGAACAGTTAGCACCCTGACCTTAATAGTTGCAGAAAAGATCAGACCACTAATCCTTGCATTTTCCAGAAAGCTATAGTTATCAACCTCCTGTCAGCAAGAACCAGTCTCCAAGCGGACAATGAATACCTCTTTTAAGGTAAACTTTTGACTCAACTAAAGGTGTGGTCTTCCCAAGATTAGGGCTGTGTTCTTCAAACTTATCTCACAAAACACAAAAGGACACTAGAAGGAAGAAACAGTTCAAAGTGTTATGTTAGTTACTCATTAAGGAAGGTCCTTCCCTTCCCCATAGAAGTTAAGAGTCAAAATACACTGAGCTCACAGCTCCTCAACAATCTCAATCACAGATCAGACAAATGAGTGCTGCTTCCTTGCTGTCCTAGGATTTTGAAGGAGAGAGCTTAGCTCTGCTTCATCCATGATCAGAAATGCCCCATTCCCTCACCTTTCTCCTTTTCTTTTAGTGTGAGTACTGTGGCAAATTCTACACTTTCTCTCCAGGCTTTTGGGTAGTTAGTGACTTTTACTTTATAGAATTAAGATATGTATATGTGCTGAATGATTATTTGCTGCCTGAGTATTTATAACCTTGCTGCCTGAAGCAGCCACTGTATACTACATCTCTTTCATTTCTGTGTAATAAACCAATATTTTCATACTTCTTGGTGTGAAAAGTTCTTCATTAGGTATATGGAGAAAAGCTATACACACATCAGATCTAAGTCTTGACTCCACATGAAAGGTTCATTTTTTTAAAAGAGTGCATGTTCAGCCAACATGCAGTGGACAGGTATGCACATCTTATAACATATGTTGAACACACAATGCTAATTAGTCTATATTGTAATGGTGGGAGCGGGTGGGGAATGCTGTATGCAGAGACCCTTCTAGCCCCTTGATCCAAGAAGTGTTAAAATATAAGCCAGTTGAGATTCCTGGTGAGGTAATAGCCTAGGTTACAGGCCATTAAGGGAATGAAGAAAGTGGATCTGTACTAGATGGCAACTGTCTAGTAGCTAGAAAGACAAAGGCCAGAGTTGAGAGTTGAGAGATGTGAGCTAGAAGCTAGAAGTAGAAAAGCAGCAGGCTGCGAAGCCACAGAGAGTGGGGTGATGAGAGAATCGTATGATTTCTGTTTGAATCCAAGGCTGTGGCTATGGCAGAAGCAAGGCCCTCTTTGGGTGTTAATGCTGTGGACCCCTCCATCATAGGCTCAGATTGGATATACAGTGGTACCTCAGGATACATACGCTTCAGGTTACAGACGCTTCAGGTTACAGACTCCGCTAACCCAGAAATATTACCTCGGGTTAAGAACTTTGCTTCAGGATGAGAACAGAAATCGTGCTCCGACAGCAGCAGGAAGCCCCATTAGCTAAAGTGGTGCTTCAGGTTAAGAACTGTTTCAGGTTAAGAACAGACCTCCAGAACGAATTAAGTTCTTAACCCGAGGTACCACTGTATATATGTAAAGAATCATATGTCCTGAAGACACTACCGTCCACATTGTATCTCACTCCAAAGGAAGCACACACCCTGGGTAAGCAACTGGAACCCCTTGAATCTCACACTACTCAGAAATTGGTGTGACATGCAACAACATTAATGCATTTGGCATTGACTGTATCGATAAAAATTCTCAGACAGAGCTATTGCAAAGGGAAAATATCAACATCAACATTATAATTCAATGTGTTAGATTTCCAATTAACCAATCACATCCAAATCTGATTGATTGCATAACTACATGAGATCATCACACTGGCTGTGCGATACCTCATTGGCTTGGAATGCCTAGGGGGAAAGCCCATTTAAAAACTAAAAGTGCAGATGGGGTGGGAAAACAGTGGGCTAAAACACACACACGCACATGGGAAAGGGGGAAAAAGAGCTTGAATTTTTTGCTCCTTCAACCCAACCTTTCAGACTGGAAATTTTCATAGTAGAATTCTAATGTAATCAGAACTTTGTAGTTTGGTGTTTAAACAGGGCTTGACCAGAGATGAAATGGCCTGCTTCAGGCAGCACCTGAAGTGAGAATAGATGAAGGCGGGATATGGTGTCAAAATGGTGCCACAGACTTTTTAAAGTGTTGGTCCCCTAGGTGCCATTGGGGCTCTCCTTCAGGCAACAAAATGTCATCTTTGTCTGGCACTGAGCTTTAAATTAAAATAACTTTGCAAGTACAGACAATTAAATTTAGCAAGTTAAAACATAACCAAGCTGAATTAAATACAAATGAGCCTCTGAGAACACCCACCACACATCCTGGGATACCACATTGTGCAAAGAAGTCTTTTCTTTTATCTCTCCTGAATCTATAGCTGACTAATTTTATTGTTTCATTTTGGAACTTTGTATTATAAAGGTGGGTAGAAATGTCTCCATACTAGCCACATATTTTTTATAAACCTCTGTAGGGTTTTTCTTTTTAATCCATAACATTTGAAAACTTTTGCTTTTTCTCTCTGGTGTGCTGCCCTAACACCCTGATGGTTTAAATTTATTTTCTATTTAATCTAACTAATGGGAGCAGCGGGATTGAAGAAACAAAAAAATAAGAGTTTATGAGCTAGATGGAAGGATCAGATAAGTACAGGAGTGGTGAAAGGGAAGAGAAACCTGACATCTTTTCCCCCTGCTGCTTTACCTTTATGTCAGCTTTTCTTCAGAGACCAGGGGGTAATAGTATGATTTTATCCATTGAGCTGAATCCAGATTACCGTTCCACAAATGCTCACACTGGAAAAGGGAAGGACGCAATATTTACTGATTTCTCTTTCCCTCCCAGACTTTTCCATGTGGCTCCCACTTTTCCAGAGCAGTTGTCTGAGGGCTCTGAGGCAAGGCAGAATTTCCAAAATACAGGCTAATGCTCCCAAAGGCTGCAGTGGGCTGGCTCCAAATAATTCAGGTGGTGCATTTTCTTCCATTTCTGGAAGCAGGTAATGAGGGGCCTTCCCCCATTAGATTCTGTTACAAAATACACAGCCATTTTTGTTGGGGACTTGTTTCCAAGGTTTATGCAACATTAACACAGGGTTCTGGGATGGTTTGAGGATGGCATGGGAGAATAGCCTGGAGATTGGGTGGTGGAGAATCAATCAATCAATAGCATTTATTGGCAGAGAAAAAGGGCATCGTATACATGGATCAGCACACAATGCAGTTAACAAAACATAGTAGGTGATACTTTAGGATAAAACTGTCTAGACATTCTGAGATACAAAAATGGCTCTTAGGACCTATGGTGACGTAATTTCATGGCGTCACTCAAAAATCTTGCCACATTGTGGTTTGTGGAGTAAAAATACCCCTCTCGGCCCTAGAAGGGGAATACTCTATTCTGTATCTTGGTGCACAGATACTACTGTGCATCTTTCTCCTTTTTCCTATGCTACAGCTTCTGTCATTCCAAAGTGTTTGAAGAGGAAGAGACATACAGTGGTACCTTGGCTTACAAACACTTGGGTTACAGACTCCGCTAACCTGGAAGTAGTACCTCAAGTTAAGAACTTTACCTCAGGATGCGAAGAGAGATCGTGCGCCAGTGGCGTGGTGGCAACAAGAGGCCCCATTAGCTAAAATGGTACCTCAGGTTAAGAACAGTTTCAGGTTAAGAATGGACCTCCGGAATGAATTAAGTTCATAACCAGAGGTATCACTGTACTTACATTTTTAAGATCCTCTTCCCAGATCACCTCTGATACTGAAAATGAGAAAGGCTTTTAGGTAGTGGTGGGGAGAGTCTTAAAACAGCAGAGTGCAGGGAGTTAAATTGGGGAAAGAAACAGATTTTGCATTAATATTTGGCCCACTCTGTTTAGACTCAGAAATAAACTGCCCTCAAACTAGCAAGTACATGTTTAATGAAAACTCATGCCTGCTTTGGCCTCTTCATCCACAGGGGAAGGGGGAAATGAGGGCAGATTCAGGGACCCCACCACTCAGCCCCAAAGCCCCCATTTCCCCCCCAAAAGTGCTCTCTCAGCATTCTAGGGTTTCAGCCACCACAACAGCCATTCAGCTATTTGAAACTGAAACATAGTCTGCATGCACAGATTAATATGCACTTAAGCCTACTTGAACATAATGAAAATCATTAGGACATATTAAGTAGCCGGAGAAAAAAAGTTAGAAAACTGAAGAGAAAAGTAATGTCTTTGGGAAACAATTAAATTGCTAATCATGACACATTATGCCTTAATGACTCCACCATTTCAGGTTGGGTATATGTGATTATGTAGAGCAGCATCACTACCTCAGTTATAAAAAGCCAATTGTCTTCTTCATTTTATAAGCTTAATTTAGTCCACAGGCTAATGGAAGTCTACTCTGGAAGCAGGAAAACCGACCAGTAAAGCACATGACTACAGTCTTTAAAACCCCTTGGCTTAATTCATATGGCTTCATGCATTACTCACTGCCTTGTCTCTGACTCCAGTGAAGGCACCAGCAGAAAGGGGGGGGGGGAAACCCACACATTTGATCATTCTTATTCAGGTATGCTTTGTTAGGAAATCACTGTGCTAGGCAGAACAGCTGGGTTCTACTTCTGAGCCCTGAGGTCTTTTCTCTTTTTCCTTTTATTTTGCTAATTAATCAATTCCTCTGCTCTGGTAAGTGCTTGTTCTCATCTCCTTCTCCAAATATGTCACCAGTGCTACAGGTTGTGAGCCCAAGCTATCCTTATCTCCTCACCTTCTACCACTTGCCTACATTTCAAGGCAAAATTTCAAGAAGCAGAACAGATTGTGTTGGCTGTTATGTTCCCTTGAAAACAAAAGCTGCTTAGATTTTTATTTCAGCCTTAGGCTATAATCCTATACCCACTCACCTGGCAGTATGGCCCATCTGAACTCAATGGGACTTCCTGCTGCGTAGACATTTATAGATAATACTGTAAACAGGTTTTACCTAACATTGAATCAAATGTTCACTTTAAACCAGTCTTGCAACCTGAATGGTGCATTGCTCCATCCCAAATGTCTGCTCTGACCACTACCAATCTTCTTCCTAAGTTTATCCACCAGTCAACTTTCAGTGGTGTCCTATGCAACACCCAAATTTGGCACCCCCTGACCCTCACCTTCCAATCTACTTGTATGCCCCTGAGACACCCCTAAGGCTCTGCACCCAGTGTGATCAAATTGGTCATGCTTCCCTCAACTCTTCTGTGCAAGTTGTGTCTTAGCAATCAGATGGTTGACCTATCTTTGTTTCCAAAACTACATGGAAATGTTGTGAATAAAGTTGTGACTTATTATTCATAGCAGATCTGTGCATCATCTCCTATCTGTGTCCCTGGCTCTTACTACAGGCACAAAGAGTTTTCTCAAATGACTTTTGGATTTTTATATGTTTGCATTCCTTGTTGTTCCCCACTGATTTACCAGGCTTAACTTATACTGTTAGGCATAATTTGTACACCTTACTAGTGCAATATATTCGACCAGGCTAATCATAAGATATTTGTAGTCTACACAAACTTTGTTTGCCCATCCATGGCAGACATTTAATAAAGCCAGTTCGCCTGGAAAGGAAGTTAAATTAAATAATCCAAAATGAATGTGATTCATATTCAGAGACGGGATAAAAGTGGAATTTGTAAGTAGCAAAAGAAGCCAGTTTGCTTAAACAAAAACAAAAAAGACACTGCTTGTAATTCATGTGAACTTTTATGATTCATTTTTACCTTCTGCACCTAGTAGGTAGAAACATAAATAATCTCCTCAAAGTCTGGATCCATGTATTTACCATCTTTCCTTCTAAGAATATAACCTGACATCACAGGAAATGGAGCTAGAGCTTCTTTCACTTTTACATTCTAGGAATATTGTGTCTCTGAGAATGCCAAAGTATTGTCCACCTTCTCCTGCTCTCTCGCATTTGCATTTCAAATGCGGATGATAGAAAAAAAGAGAATTTTTCAATGGTGAAGAACTGTAATTAAGATGGTCCATGCACTTGAAGAAGATAGAAGACCAAAGAGAAAGGTCATTTGTGGCAAATAACAAATCACAATACTATGAGAGAGACTTCGAGATTCTTTCTCTCATATCATAAAAAACAAGTTAGGGAACTACTCCATTTAAAGTAGAGGCAGGGACCTTTTCCATTCAAAGGGCCACATTTGCTCTTGGGCAGTGGGACCACATACCACTGATGATGGGACCATAGACAAAAGAGGTAAAAAGTAGATGGAGCAAGAGATGTGACTCTTACCTTTGTACAATGGGCTTTCTTTTCTTTAGAGAGTAAAGAAAGCAGCACACTTTGGGTGTGCAAGAACATCCCCTTCAAAACAAGTAAATAATGCTGGAGTTGGGGTGGTCCACCACAAACACATTAAGAAGAAAACTCCAACAGATTTGCTTTGATTCTCACCTCCAGTAGCTCCTTTTTTTAACATAATTTTTATTAATAGGCCAATCATATCACATTATTTCAAATCACATTAATTCCAAATTATACAGCCGAATTTTTCAATTTTGTTGGGGGTACCCATACATCAAGCTCCGGACGAGAATCCAAACATCACTTCTATTACTGCATTAATTAAACAGTTCTATCCAGTTCTATCCAGATAGTCCCTTTTTTACTTTCTTCATTCTTGTTGTTGTCATATATTCCTTTCTTTGTGATCTCTGATAATCTTCACAGGCAGGTTAAGAAAAAACATTGTCTGTGTGGGTTTTACGCACTCCATAAGTCATATTTCATAGGGACAGCCACCATTCCACTCCTACTTCGAAAATTTATCTTCGGTTTGCCCATTAGTTGTCCCAGGCTTGTAAAATATATCCTAGAGGACTCTGCCAGGTTAAAGATCAAATTCCAAACATCATTCACTTTCAAACAGTCCTGGTTCTCCTCCCCCCGTCTTTCTTAAACAAGCCTGTTTTGCGAGACACCATTTTAAAACTGCGTCATAAAATTTTCCATTCTCCGATCTTTACCAATCCTCTCTTCATTCATCATTAATTCATCCCACACAGTTTTTAGATTCCTGCTTGTGTAGTAAAATACGGCGGTTCTTTTTTCTTTGGGGTGGAGGGTTATTTATGCTCATATAATATAAAGAAAGAAAAGTTTTTCCTCCACCCACCTTCTTAGCTCCAAACATACCCATCTCTTAATGGCGCTTCGTCTCTTGATTTATTTGTCTTTCGCCCGCCACTCCGATCCCAGAAATCCATTAATCAGCAGTCTTATCTCCCGACCTTTGCTTGACATGTGTGCTTCAACATCTCCAATTATATATTTCCAATTATATTTTCGTGTTAAAGCAAGCCAGCACGCACAAATTGGAGACAGCGTCCGGGAAGAGCCAAACACACCGAGGGCTTAGCCAAGTGACCGGCGCACCTCCTTCTCTCGAGTCTGGGGGTGCATTGTGGCCACCGCTGGCAAGGCAGTCCCCCCATATCCTTGGGGGGGGGAAGACTGCATACTTCCCATAGCAGCCTCTTAATTACCTCGTATGGGTCAGAGAGATGTTATTATCGGCCATCTTCCAATGCGCCACCTGGTGGCCCCCCATTAAGAAGAAAACTCCAACAGATTTGCTTTGATTCTCACCTCCAACAGCTCCTTTTGTTTTCCCTTTTCTGGTTCACAAGAGAACTCTGTACATTCATTTTGGGTTATGTTTTCAAATTAAAATACAGATCTTGTGATATTGCACAGATAGCAAATATCTTAAATAACTAAATTCATTTTGTTGAAAACAGTGGACTTGAAATAAATTGGGACTAATTTAATCTTATAGGTGTCAATGAAATATACTGTGTCAGGGACTGGCAGAGCCAAGAGGAGGATAAGCCCGGGAGAATGCAGAATGCGAAGAGAACGATGCAGTAGAGGGACCAGCAGGCTATGGGGAAAGAATTGGAGACTAGACTAGTAATGAGGAAGGGAAGAGGCAAGTGTGACGTTAACATATGAGAGTGCTGGAGGTGAAATAGTTAAACAGGTTACCCAATCAGAACTCAGGGAGTGGAGTCAGAGGGACTATAAAACCAGCTCTGGGAGGGGCAAAGGGGGAAGTTCATTGGGAGTTGGGTGGTTGGTTGGAGTGGGAGTGAATTGGGATAGAGTCTGTGGGTAGGTTGAGTTAGTGTAGCGAAATAAGCTGAGTCAGGAACAGTTAGGGGCTAGGAAGACAAGTCAATATCTGAGAGGTGGTTTAGTGAGTGAGAGCAGGTAGCGGAAGTTATAGGTTTGGATAGGCACCCCATGATTGTAACTGACCGATACCGTTTATGAAACCACATGCTTGTTAAACTGCAATAAATAAACAGAAGTTTATGTTCCAATTTAACCCTGACTGGACTCAGTATTGTACCAGGTAGGGCCTGGGTTGTGGCTGCGAGAAATAAAGTGGTGGCACAGGGATCAATAGACGGTGAAATGTCTGGGGACCCTGTGTGATCGCCACAGCAAGTATCCCTTGGTTCCCTGCCCATTTCCTCCCCACAGCAGGCTTGTTCCTTCTAGGGAGCATGTGAGGTATGTGAGAGTGAGACTGTGTCTGTGCACTCAGTGGAGAAAGTGGGATTGGGCATCTGTCAGGGAACTGCCATCGGAGAGACAGGTGGTGGACAGGCTCCAGGAGAATAGGAGAGAATCTGCAGCAGAAGAGGGAACCAGCAGGGGGAGTGCAGGAGTCACAGCGGAGGGGAGGCTCTGGGATGCTTCCAGTGAGAGTAGTGGAGAGGTAACGGGACCCCCGTTGGGAACTCCCACCCTTCGCCGGAAACTGTCACGCAGAGAGTCACGAAGGCGCATGTCCGTCAAACAGCTTTTATGTTGGCGTAAATTCCGTAGACGCCCACTGTCAGATTCTACCAGCGACTGACGGAGTCATGCTTTGGGGGCCCCGTTAGTGCCTCGGTTTGGATGACCAGCCAAACCCCAGAGGGATCAAGCTTTTACGCACAAGCAGCTCATTATCCCATCACAGCAATCTGACAGTCTTTGAAAGCAGCTTGTGCAAGCAGAAGGCATCATGAGCGAACCAGCCGGAACCGGAGGAGCAGGAGCTGGAGCTGGAGCAGGTCCAAGCCTGGAAGAAAGGTACAGGGCATTGGAGGTCCAGCTGGCGCTGCAAACGGCGAGGCTCGAGGAGAGGAGGGCTCAAGATGCAGATAAGGGGAAGACCACCCCACTTGCCAGACGAGTGCCTGGATTGGTGCAGAAATTTGGGGGGGATCCCCGGAACTATCAAGCCTTTAGGACAGAGATGCAATATGCTCTCAATCTACTGTTTGATGACTTCCCCGACGAGAACTCTAGAGTGGCGTACGTGATTGGCCATCTAGAGGGAGGGGCGAAGGACTGGGTTCGGCCCCTGATGGCAGCCAATAATGAAATCTTAAAGGACACAATTAAGTTTTTTCGCGCCATGGACTTGATGTTTTCCAGCGAGATCGAGCAGGGAGTGGTGCGCAGGCAGTTAATGGCGTGTAAACAGGGGAGCCGATCTGTTCACCATGCTGATTCATAGACTTGGGTGGGACCTTGCTAGTGAACCTATTCAAATGCTGTTTGAAGAAGGTCTCTCTCCGGCAGTGAAAGATGAACTTTCCCGGGTGCCTAGGGCGGAGTCTATGGATCAGCTGACTAAATCAGCGCTGTCCATAGGAGCACGCCAGGAGGCTAGAGCTATGGAAAAGCGGGAAGGAAAGGGGGAACGTTGGAAGGACTTCCGCATTCCAGAGATTCCGGAGCAGCCTTTCCCGCCAGCAGAGCCGATGGAACTTGGAACAGCGCGCGCGCGCGCGCGCAGTTTCAAACACCAGTGAAGGGCGGAAGAAGGAGGGAAAGAGCGGCAAGAGATGCTATCTCTGCCAACAGCCAGGTCACTTTGCCAGAGTCTGTCCGCAAAGGAAGGAATGGCAAGGGATGGCGGGAACTGTTGGGGGGAAGGAGGAAGAAGAAATCACGGAGCAAGTAAAAGCCAACGCCTGGTTGCCAGCATCAGGGCACAGCAGCCAGGCCAGGGAGTAATGAATGTGCCCACGCCGGAACCTCCAAGACCAGCGCTTGTGATAGAGGTGTTGCTGGAACTGGCAAACGGACACCCACTGAAGATAAAAGCGCTATTGGATTCAGGTAGCTCATGTAATTTCATGAGCAAGGAGTTTGCAGCTGAACACCAGATACAGACTATCCCATTGAGTAAGCCTTTGCAGGTTACCACGATTGATGGGAGGGAGCTGTTGGGAGGAGAAGTGAGCCAACAGACTGTACCAATGATAATGAGGGTGGCACGACACACCGAACTGATAGCGTTTAACGTAGCCACCTTGGGAGGAGCTCCTATTATCTTGGGTATGAGCTGGCTGGCGCTACACGATCCGCTAGTAGGCTGGCATCAGAGAGTGGTTTCCTTTGGATCAGCACATTGCCTAGAACACTGCAAGGAGGGAGAGGCTCAGGCAGGCGCCAGGGCCACTCTAGCAGGGATGGAAGTGATGGACAAGGGGAGGGTGCCACCACAATACGCTGACTTGATTGACGTATTCAGCGAAAAAGAAGCAGATAAACTGCCCCCGCACAGACCCTTTGATTGTCAAATTACCTTACTCCCAGGAGCACAATTGCCAGTGGGCAAGCTGTATGCAATGTCAGACAGTGAGATGCAGGAGTTAAGGGAGTTCATTGACAAGAATCTCAAGCGAGGTTTCATCAGAGAGTCACGAGCGGTGGGGGGCAGCCCAGTGTTCTTTGTGGACAAAAAAAACACGGGCAAGCCCAGGCTTGTATGTGATTTCAGGGCCCTAAATGCAGTGTCAGAACCAGTGACTTTCCCTATGCCTAGAATTGATGACATTCTAACACGGGTGAGAAAAGGGAAAATTTTTACCAAGCTGGACCTTAGGGGGGCATATAACTTGATACGTGTGAGAAAGGGGGATGAGTGGAAGACCACTATGTTCACCCCCTTGGGGGCCTTTGAGTACCTCGTTATGCCTTTCGGATTACAAGCGGGCTCCGCCTGCTTTCAATCATTCATGAATCACGTCCTGGGGCCACTGCTCTACAAGAACTGCGTAGCGTTCTTAGATGACGTCCTGGTGTACTCAGACAATGAGGAGCAGCATGTGCGAGATGTAAGAGAGGTACTGAGCAAGCTGCGAGAAAACCGGCTGTGGGTGAAACTGGAGAAGTGTCAGTTTCATACCAAGGAGGTGGAATTCCTGGGGTACCGGTTGTCTGACAAGAGATTGGCCATGGATCCCAGCAAGGTTCAAGCGGTACTGGAATGGAAAACACCAAAGACCAAGAAGGACGTGCAAAGGTTCCTGGGCTTCGGAAACTTCTATAGGAAGTTCATCAAAAACTTTGCCCATTTAACAGCGCCCATCACGGATTGTCTTAGTAGCAAAAAGATATTTGTTTGGACGGAAGAAGCGCAGCGGGCGTTCGAACGCTTAAAGCAGGCGTTTGCGTCGGAAGAGCAACTTTTGCACGTGGATCTACAACAACCAATGAGAGTGGAGACTGACGCGTCAGACCGAGCGGTGGGGGCCGTTCTTCTCCAGCCGGGAAAAGATACGTCTGAATGGAGACCGTGTGCATTCTTCTCGCGGAAGTTGAACAAATCCGAGAGGAACTACACAGTATACGACCGAGAACTGCTCGCCATTCATGAAGCATTCCGGAAATGGCAGCACTTGCTGATTGGGGCGCAGCACAAGGTTCAAGTCCGAACTGACCACAAAAATCTGGAATACTGGAGAACAGCCCGAGTGCTGAACCAGAGACAAGTGCGATGGGCCCAGGAGTTCTCCAAATTCCACTTTGAGATTCGTTACGTGCCCGGCTCCGAGAACGTGAGGGCGGACGCTCTTTCCAGGAAACCTGAGTACTTAGAGGGGGAGGGAGCGCTTGAGGCAAGGCATGTAATCCCTGAAGACCGCTGGGTGTGTGGGGCGGCATTGGTGGGGCAGAGGGAACTGATAGAGGGTACTGAGAACGATGAATACGCCCAAGAGAAACTCAGAGAGCTCCGGAGGACAGAGGAGAACACAGGGGGGTTCGAAGAAAAGAACGGGGCGTTGTATTACAAAGGGGCACTGTACATACCCGACGGGGAACTGAGGGGCAGAGTACTCAAGCAGTTGCATGACAGCCCCACAGCGGGACATTTTGGACAGCACAAAACCATGTGGTTGGTTACCAGGGAGTTTTGGTGGCCCAAGGTGAGGGAGGACGTACGGGAATATGTCAGGGGTTGCGACAGGTGCCAGCGAGCGAAAGGAGAGAGGGTGGCGCCAGCGGGGCTATTACAACCCTTACCCACGCCCGAAAGGCCATGGGAGGCAGTATCCATAGATTTTATGACGGACCTGCCAAAATCCAAAGGCAAAACAGCTGTCATGGTGGTGGTAGATCTATTAACCAAGATGTGTCATTTTATAGCTTGTTCACATGCAGTCACAGCGGAGGAAACCGCCAAGTTGTTTGTAGAACATATTTTTAGGTTGCATGGCGCCCCCTTGCGGGTTTTGAGCGACAGAGGGAAACAATTTACTTCCAGGTTCTGGAGGAAACTTATGAGCTTACTGCACGTAGAACTCAATTTCTCAACTGCCCGGCACCCAGAAACCAATGGGCAAGCGGAAAGGGCAAATGGGATTTTACAACAATACCTGAGGTGTTATGTAAAAGACAGAGAAAATGATTGGGTGGATAAGTTACCTCTAGCAGAATTTGCCTACAACAACGCGGAGAACGTGTCCACAGGGATGAGTCCCTTCCTGGCAAATTATGGGTGTCACCCCCGGGCATTCCCAGGAGAGGGAGGGGAGAGGTGGAGCGTGCCGGCGGCGGAATATTTTTTTGAAGAGATGGAGGCGATCCACCGTCAGCTTCAACTTAACTTAGAGAAAGCCAAGGAAGAATATAAGAAGCAAGCAGACAGAAATAGGAGGGAAGGTGAAACTATAAGGGTGGGGGACCGGGTGTGGTTGTCCACCCAAGGGCTACCGTTCAAGGGCGGGAGTAAGAAATTGAGGCCCAAAAGATTGGGACCCTTTGAGGTCATACAGCAGGTCAACCCAGTGGCATTCAAACTCAGGCTGCCCAGTCACATGAAATTACACCCAGTATTTCACAGGTCATTACTGTCGCCGTACCGAGAGGGACGTGAGTGGGGGGAGCATGAGAGAGAGGCCACCCAAACGCCCGTGATAGAAGAGAGAGAGCGCGACATGAACGTGGCAGGAATCATTGATTCCAGGTGGAAGGGGAATCAGGTGGAATATCTGGTAGAATGGGAGGGGGAAGTAGAGTCGGAAAACACTTGGGTACCAGCAGAGGTAGTCAATGATGAGGTTTTAATAGAAACATTTCATCAGCGTTTCCCAAGAAAACCGCAACCCGTGGCACGATTTAGAAGGGAACACTTTGGGACCACCGATGAGGAAGGAGAGTTTGAAGGGTTCCCAGAGTCAGGGGTGGGTGAAGAAGCCGACTCCGACGAAGAAGAGGAAGACGGGGAGAGAGACGGTACGCCGTGGCTAGTAGTGTTAGAATCCTCGGACGACGAGGAGAGTTCCTTCAGGGGCTTTCTGCCCTCACCGCCAGTGGGAGAGGAGGCGGGAGGGGGTGAAGGGGGCCCTGGGGGGGAGGTGGATGTCAGGGAGCTGCCATCGGAGAGACAGGTGGTGGACAGGTTCCAGGAGAATAGGAGAGAATCTGCAGCAGAAGAGGGAACCAGCAGGGGGAGTGCAGGAGTCACAGCGGAGGGGAGGCTCTGGGATGCTTCCAGTGAGAGTAGTGGAGAGGTAACGGGACCCCCGTTGGGAACTCCCACCCTTCGCCGGAAACTGTCACGCAGAGAGTCACGAAGGCGCATGTCCGTCAAACAGCTTTTATGTTGGCGTAAATTCCGTAGACGCCCACTGTCAGATTCTACCAGCGACTGACGGAGTCATGCTTTGGGGGCCCCGTTAGTGCCTCGGTTTGGATGACCAGCCAAACCCCAGAGGGATCAAGCTTTTATGCACAAGCAGCTCATTATCCCATCACAGCATCCAAATGGAGAAGGATCATGAAGGAGTGAGAAACAGAGGCAGGAGAGGAGACAAAACTCAGGAGGAGCAAACGCTTGAAAGAACACCCCTTCCATATTTAAGGGGAACACACAAGGCTGATTCCTAAAGCTAGAGCACAGTTCCTTAGGACAAGAAAAGATGGCATTAGCAAAGCCTGTATTGTGTAGTAAATAATAGAAGTTTATCTATTTGCATTGCCTGATATGTCTTGAGGGGCTGATATGGTTGTTTACAAAGCTATTGTACTACCAACCGTACTCTACACTTGTGAAACATGGACCACTTATAAACGCCATCTCCAGCTCCTCAAAAGTTTACATCAACGGTGTCTCTGAGAAATTTTACACTGGACTCACTGCTAAAACCCTGTTTTGGAAGACAATCTTACTCAGCTACGAGTGATCGCCAAAGAAGAAGAAGATATAATAACGGGAAATAATAACGGGAGTTTATCTATTTGTATTGCCTGATATGCCTTTAGGGGCTGATGGACCAAAGGGAAAACTTCAAGGATTCCTGGCTCAATTTCAGGAGGGCAGGATGCACCGCCCCAATACCAAGGAGAAATTAATTAATTATGATTGTACCCCCTTCTTTTTTCAGACAGAAGACTCTCCCCTCTCAAAGCACCTCACAGATAAAATTTAATTCAAATCTATTCTCATTGGTAAATGGCAGTCTTTCCTTGCTGTTGATGACATAGACATATAGATTGATGTTCAACAGGACATTCTTGCTGATATGTGCATATGATTGGAGCAGTAGTCATAACTAATTTTTTAATGGATTGTGCATAGTATGTTCAACATACAACATCAATATTAGGAGTAAAGCATAGCAGCTTCTTTTAAAAACCTATTATTATTACAACATCTTTTACAGGTTTAAGTCTGCTCACACCATGCCATTATTTTTTACTGTTAAATTTTAGATATTTAACAACATATGTAGATCTCAATTTCCATTTTATATATCTTAAGTGTAAACTCAATAGAACCGTGATATTTGACTCATACCAAGGTTCTATTAAGTGTTTCATCAATAGGAGTAATTATAACACTATATTTTATTTAAAAATAAATATAGAAGCTATATCTCAAGAAACAGCTTCCTGTCTATGGTTACAGCCTCAATTTTTTCCTGCAACACATTAAGACCAGAAGATGGTACCAAACATCATAATTTTCAATGAAATAATACTCTTGCTCTTATGCAGCTGTTTAGCCATGCAGCTAGCATAAGAGCAAAAGTGCTCTTTCGATCGAAATGAAACCGATTCTAGAGGATGAGAGTTCTTTCCCTTTCCTTCTTTCAGCACATTGCTTTGATTCCATGAGCTATTAAAAGTAACTGTTCCTGGGTACCTTTATTGCCTAAAACAGTTCAGAAGATGACAGCCATTTGATGTCAGATCATTCTTTCTTTTGTAACTAAACTTAACAAAAGGTGGGGAAATGTGCAGAGGGGATTACTTTGGTTAAGTTTAGCCACGGCTCTTTAAAACTCCGCCTCATCTGAGCGAAAGATATTGGTAATATGGCCACCCACTAATCCAGACACAGCCCTGAAGCAAAAGACTGATCCCTTGCCCCACCTTTCTCTTGTAATTAGCACTCACACTGTGTTTCTTGCTCTGGTGCTGTCAGGCTCCTTGCTCTCATTCCAGCACAGCCCTTCGCATGTATGCGAGGCAGAATTCTCAATGTGGTGGGTAACATCAAAAATTAATTAATTATTATTTTTAACAATTAATTTTTATAGTTATTTTTGCTAACTGCTCCCATAAGCACCCAGTCATGATGACTAAAGGGTTTTGTCACCCCCCGTGCCCACCATGTGTCCATTATGTGTGTGTGTGTGTGCAAGTGCATGTGCGCGCATGCACGCACGCACGCACACACACACACACAAACACTATGGGCTTCACCTGATTTGATTCTGTGGTACAACATTCATTCATTCATTCATTCAACAATTGTGTTTTACAGATTTAAATGTTTTTGTGAGTGCTCCAATGAAAATGACCTCCCCAGTTGATGGCAACATCTGAGCAGGATAGCATGAGAGGAGGCACTCTTATTTTACATCCTAATTTGTTGTTAAAGCTCTAAACAACACCTTGAATCCAGACTGGTTGTGTATTGGCGGCCAGTGCAATTCCTTCAGAAGCAGTGGTATATTGCTGATCCACACAATGATCTGGCTGCTGCATTTTGCATTATGTCCAGCCTCCATGCTGTCTTCAAGGGCAGCCTCACAGAGAGCACGTTACAGGAATTCAAATAGAAGGTTATCATAGCATGGATTGCTATCTCTACGCAGGTTCAGTCAAAGCTGGCAAACTAGCCAAAGCTGGCAAAAAGCACTATGAACCACTGAAAACAGTTTTTTTGGCTTCCATCCAGCTCATTACAGCAACCAAACACTGCTTCAGGGCCTGCATTTCATTACCTGACTCTGATATTAAGGAGAAACTCAACTGGGTATCATTAGCATGCTAATATTGTCCAACTCCAACCCCCCTGATGTCCTCACACAATGGATTTGTATGCACCAGAATGCATCTTTGCAGGCTCCGAAGACCAATTGCCAAATAGATGTCCCCCAATACTACCTTAGGGAACTGAACTTGCAGGTAGCAGCAGAATTACTACATTATAACATCATTGCCACCAGTCCTATCACACCGAGTTAGTCCAATAAGATACCATGCTTGATGTTGTCAAAAAGATTCTGAGAGAGGCAAGATAATCAACAGGATGGTAGTGTCTCTCTTCTGAAGGTCATTCATCAGGTCAGCCTAGGCCTGTTAGCTGGGAACTTTTCCAAGAGCATCTGCACCTAACTTGTCACCACCATCTTGAGCACCATCCCCAGAAAGGGAATATTTGCAGCTGGGCATCAAATACCTCTGGATTAAATGGGGTGGGGTTTGGTTGTTTAAATAGAGGCTGCTTTGCCACCTCTTTCAATGTAGCAGGTAGTATCTTCTGATGTCTTCATCCCCACTAGCTGTTATCAGTCACCATGGATAAGGTTCAAGATTACACATAGTTGAGGAAAATACTGCTCCAAAGATCTTGTCCACATCTTTGGGCAACAACAGTTGAAACTGATTCCACAACATGGTATTCCGAACACCTTCACAGGAACTGTATCAACAGAGACATCCAGTTCTGAGTGAATATGAGTAATTTTATTCTCAAAGCGCTTTGCAAACATGCCACAGCAGGTTGCTGAGGCTTTTATATTTAGTTCTTTTTAGTTGTGATTCCCTATTGCTGGATTATACCTATTGATATTTCCCTCTAGATTCCTATTGCCATATCACACCATTTCAAAACAGCTTAAACTCTAAACAAGTAATAGTTATTTCATTTGGTTTTAACACCTACTGTATTTCCCTTTTGCTTTAGACTGAAAATTTGTTGAATTGTTTTCTTTCGCTTCATTTGGCGGCAATGTGCCTATCTATACCAAGTGCATTTGTTTCTTTAGAAAAATTTCAAATCATGCCTTCATCCAAAGATTTTGGGATGGTGTGCATAATATGCAGGAATGCTACTGTGCATTTTGGAAGACCTATATTTTCTCACATCTTTTTAATTACAACTTGAAATATCTACCTGGGTTGCATGAGCTGCCCTGTTTCAGTTCTGGGCCTGCTTTAGGTTGCACCCCTGTTCCTTACAAATTGCCTTGTGGGGGAGGGTCACATCAGACACTGAGTCCAAAGCAATATTCAGAAAACTTCTGTTTTCTCATTACTTCAGTTCAGAATCTACAGTTTTCTCATGACTTGAATTGAGAAACCAAAATGGCCGTAACTCTAAACTTTAAAAACTTTATCTCTGAAGAGCATTGGAAGCTGTTTGTTTCAAATCACTTTGCAAAGAGCTGATCTCAGAGGACCTCTGCTTTGGCCCATATATGCCTGCCTTGTCGCTGTATTCAGAATCTGGTCAAAGCAGTTGCACAGCCCTAGATATACCTGTAAGGGCAGTTCAGATATAGCCCACTCATTCCTGGATATACATTCCTTTGGAGAAATTTACACAAGGGCTGAAACCCCTTTTGGCCATGTGGACACATGTGAAACCAGAGAATATTTTGTAGGCCTAGCACACACACTACATCATTTTTGTAGTGAAAACTTCTTGAGGTTTTATTGCAATCAAGTGGTATATACAGGTTGTTAAATACAATTAATCATATTGATGATTATAATTATTTCAGCAGAGGAAATGGGGGCACCAGGGAAGGCCTCTGTGGGTACATGCTTGTCCACAAGCACCATATTTGTGACCATGACTTCGGTGAATATTGCCACAGTGCCTTAGCAAACTATCATGTCTTTCTGTCACATCTTGGAGGTCATGGGTTTACCCATGGAAGGGTCAGGAAGGATACTATGTAAATGTAAATAAATTAAATTCCTAAACCAGTTTTATGAGCAACATCAATTGTAAAATTATTTCAGTGTTTCCACTAAAGGTGTACAGTAAAAAGGTGTTGTCCCTGGACCTCTTATGTAACACTCTCCTTGTTACCACATACTGAAAAGCTGCCATGCATCTGGTGGTTGAATAAATTTTCATGCACACCAACATTCATGATGTATCTATAAACAAATGAAGAACTGATGCAATTGCGAAGATGAATGAAAATATAGTACATATTGTGCTCAAGAAATAGTTTTTCTTCACTCATATTTCTTCTCCAATTGTAGATGGGTAAAACATTAGAAATAAAAAAAGAAACATTATTTCCTTGTTTAGAAATAAGTTCATGGTTCTAAAAGAAACATACAAACATAAAAAGTAAACATTGCTCCACAAATCATTTCATAAAAATAGCTCATGTTTATTGACTTGCTTGATTTTTAGTTGTGTTTTTTTTAAGTATGCATTTGTTTCTCCTTGTCTTGCCACCCACACATATAGAATTGCGGCACCATTCAGATTAAAGCAGACTATCAACCACTTTTCATGAGACTTGACAGGTTTGTCTTGATTATTGTGCTGCAATTTCATGTGATGAAAATATTTTTAAAGCCTTTCAAGGATTCTGCTGAGTTTCATATATTTTAAACAGGAACAAGGACCATTCCCTGCCTAAAATAGAATATCTCCACCTGCCTCTGTTGTCAAAATTAAGGCCTGTATTTTGCTTTTCAAACACTGTTTTTGCCTATGGTTGATTGGAGGTGGCAACATACATTGAATAGAATTTGACAAGGCTGTCCTCTAGGAGTAAAGCCATAGGGACTTTCCTGGAGTCAGTGTTTTCAAAACATCAACTGATAGCTTTGTTTAATCTACATCCTGTGGCAAAGGATGAGCTTATTAACAACTATTTAGCAGCAAAGGAACAGCATATGTTTTGCTACTAGGATAAAACTGCAGTTTTTCTATTAGGAAGGTGATAGTTGGGTTCCTCCCTTGTATTACTGAATTCAGATGTGGTGAGGGTGTTGTTCTTTTTCTTGAACACAGTGTTATTATTCAGGTAGGTAACCATGTTGGTCTGACACAGTCGAAATAAATAAATGAAATTCCAGTAGCACCTTAGAGACCAACTAAGTTTGTTCTTGGTATAAGCTTTCGTGTATCTGAAGAAGTGCGCATGCACACACAGAGGGTGGCGCTGTGGTTTAAACCACTGTGCTGCTTGGACTTGCCGATCGGAAAGTTGCAGTTCGAGGCCCTGCAGCGGGGTGAGCTCCCATTGCTCTGTCCCAGCTCCTGCCAACGTAGCAGTTCAAAAGCACACCAGTGCAAGTAGATAAATAGGTACTGCTCTGGCAGGGAAGGTAAATGACTTTTCCATGTGCTGCTCCGGCTCCCTTGGCCTGTAAAGCGAGACAACCCCAGAGTTGTTCATGACTGGACTTAACTGTCAGGGGTCCCTTTACCTTAAGGTGCTACTGGACAATTTTTTAATATTTATTTATTTATTTTGGCAGTGTTATTATATTAGGTATAAGGGTTTGGATAAATGGAGCTGCTTGCGAGTGTTTCAGAAAGCATCAGATTTATCCACTTAGTCCCCAACAGTGATACACTAGGGGTGGTACTCGGGACCAAAGCCCTGTATCCTACTCCTCCCAAAAAATGAAGAGGAATGGATGATGACACAAGCACCCCCCAGGGCCGACATTGTAGTCTTTCTTTCTTCTACTACTTTTAAATTATAGAGGGGGACAACTCGGTATTTACATGGTTACAGGTGCTCGCTTTTTTTACTTTTTAAAAATATTAACTTTTCTGGAACAAAATGTGCTTGTTCCCAAGGAAATGTGCGTAGCATCAGAGACGGAGAAGCAAATCCCCTTTTGTTAATGTGGTCATGATCATGCTATGATGTAAGTGTGCTTGAAATACAACAGTATTATAATTTTCCAATGGGGTTGGCAAGCTGTGGTATGTGGGGTTTTCTTTGGGGGGGGCTTGCTTTAACATATCAGGGATGTAAAAGCAGTTGTAAAGCATGAAATGGCAGTGGGAAGACAGCGAGAGAACTGTGTGCTTCACAGCTGAAGTAATACACACAGCCATCTAGGGTGGGGGGTGTAAGAAAATTATCCATGTAGAGTGCTTTGAACACTTGAAAGTGCCATGCAAAATGTAAGCATTGTTATGTAACATTTATATAGTAATTGAGTCAGTTGGGAATCACTCTCACCACATTCAGCTCCTTCTTTCTCCCTCTGCAATCCAGTGTTCCTCTTTAAAAATAAAAAAAAATAGAAACTGACAGCAGAAGCTGGCTATGGAGAGAAATGATTGGCTAGAGCTAGTCCCAAACTATCTCTTACCAATGTGTAGTTTTGCCAAAGGGGTCACAGTATCAGTGGAGCTGCAGTGACACACCTGCCTCCCATCTTCTCTGAGTTTGTGTCTCCTTGACTGAACTAGTGCGTGATTCTCGGATACATCTATTTATTATTAAAACAGCAGAGCTGGGATTACACCGGGGAGTGAAAGACCCACTGCGACTTCTACTGTAATACCAAATCTATCTTCACTATAAAAAAAGTGATTCCTACTGAGCTAGGAACTTACCTGGCATAAATCATAAACCAAGAGAGGAAGAATGTGAAAATCTATTATTTCTTGGTAACCTGCAAAATGTTGTCTTATTATCACTATTTTGTTTTATCTTTATGATTTCATCTTTTTTTGCTTTACATAAAACCGTAAAGATTGCAAAGGCATTTCAAGTTTGGCAGTGTATGATTATTTCTACTATATTACCAATGCACCTCACCATGTCAGTTGTTAAGTATCATAGGGAAGGACAGATAAAGAAATGACCATGTCCCTGCCTGAAAAGTTGTAATTAAACTTGAGACCCCCTAAAAGTGCATGATCAAATAACTTGCTGTGGAGCTTGACTTTTGCTATGTTAAACAATACAGTGATCCAGCCTATGACATTAGAGGCCTAAAGCCACCCTAATGGTCAATAAATACCATTACTGCTACTAACTGGAATTTCATTACTTGGGGGCTATATGCCTAAATCCCCAAAGCCTCCAAAAGAATCCAAAGCTTTTGACATTTACAAAGCTGTTTTTAAAGACATAAAGAAAGTGAAAGGTCACCTCAACCAATGGTACTGAAGGACTGCAGACATGAAAATATTTGTGCTGCTGAAGGTTAAAGAAAAGGCTGTTTTACAGAACAAAGTTCTCAATTTTTCTGTGAATATATATCATCACCATAGTCCCTTTCCAGATGTTAAAAGCAACATGCTCCCCAAATCCAGGTGCACTTGGACAGAATTAATCATATGGAGCATTAACTGTGTTTCTAGATCGACAGATCCATATCTTGATCTGCATCACAAGACACACCTAGTAGAGAGATATGCCTGAGATTTCACTGTTAATTGCTCTCTTCTTTTCCTTTTAATGGGGAGGAGCTTAGGAGAACAGACCTGAAAAGACCCTTTACAGAGCTAAGAAATAGGAACAAATACTGAAGGTTCACTGAAATTCTGTAATTAGGAGGTACAGCCATGCCACTTTTACTGCAGTATTTTTGTTGCTGCTGTTTTTAAAGCACACACGTTTAAAATACATTTCAAATGGATTATAATTTACCATATTTTTTGCTCTATAAGACTCGCTTTTTCCCTCCTAAAAAGTAAGGGGAAATGGGGGGCCGCCAGGTGGCGCGTTGGAAGATGGCCGACAATAACATCTCTCTGACCCATACGAGGTAATTAAGGGGCTGCTATGGGAAGTATGCAGCCTTCCCTCCCCCCCCCAGGATGTGGGGGACCCTGTCTTGCCAGCGGTGTTCACAATGCACCCCCTGATCCGAGAGATGGGGGTGCCGAACACTTGGCATGAGCCCTCGGTGAAGTCAGCTCTTCCTGACGCCGATTCCAATTAGCGCGTGCTGGTTGCTTCAGCTCGGAATTATAATTGGAAATATACGATTGGAAAGGAAGCTGAAGCACATACATCAAGTAAAGCTCGAGATAAGGCTGCTGATTAATGGATCTCTGTGACCGGGAGTGACGGACGGATAAGTAAATCTTCTGATGAATCACCACTAGGAGACTGTATGTTTGGAACGAAGGGGGGGGTGGAGGAAAAAACCTTTTTTTTTTTTTACACGATGTGATATTAATAATCCTTCACCCCAGAAAGAAATAAGATCGTCACGTTTTTATCAAGCAGGATTTTAAGAATTGTGTAGGGATGGATTACAACAGAAGAGAAGACTGGTGAACGGTGAGGAAGAGGAAATTTTTATGATGCAGTTAAAAAATGGCGTCTCGCCAAGACAGGCTTGCCGGAGAAAGAAGGACAGGGGGGAGGAGAATCAGGATCGTTCGAAAGAGAAGGAGTGTTGGAATGCAAGTTTGACCTGACAGAGCCCCCTGATCTGTTTGATATATCTGGCTAGCCTGAGGAAAAATAAAGGACAGACCAAAGGTTAACTTTGTTTATCGAAGAGACGAACAGAGGCTGTCCCTGAGAGAGATAGTTTTTGAAGAGTACAAAACCCACACAGAGACGCCAGTTTCCAGTCTGCTTGTGAGAACCATCAGAGATCGCAAAGAAAGGAATATATGATAACAACAAGATGAGAAAGAAAGTAATAAAGGACTATCCGGATCGAACTGGATAGAACTGTCTAATTTAAAGCAGTAAAATATGTGATGCCTGGAGCTATCCGGAATTTTGGACTCATGCCGAGCTTGATGTATGGGTACCCTTAACAAAATTTAAAATTTGGCTGTATAATCTGGAACTAATGTGATTTGAATAATGTGATGTGATTGGCCTGGTAATAAAAATTATTTTTTTAAAAAAGTAAGGGGAAATGTGTGTGCGTCTTATGGAGCGAATGCAGGCTGCGCAGCTATCCCAGAAGCCAGAACAGCAAGAGGGATTGCTGCTTTCACTGCACAGCGATCCCTCTTGCTGTTCTGGCTTCTGAGATTCAGAATGGTTTTTTTCTTGTTTTCCTCCTCCAAAAACTAGGTGTGTCTTGTGGTCTGGTGCGTCTTATAGAGCGAAAAATACGGTATATAGTATGAGGGATATGGAATGAAGTAATGGTCCCAGTTTTGTTGGTACAGCAAATAAATCAGCATGAGAGATTGTGACCACTTTGACCGAAGGGCTAATCCCTTCTTCTGTTTGTTCCACTTCATCTGATACCTTCTCCATTTAGGAAGAAAAACTTTGCAGCAGAGAACCTGCTTAGCATATAGAAGGTCTCTTGTTCAACCTGTGGCATCAGTGTAAGGCATCCTATGTTGTGATCTTGTCTATTAACAGTAATTAAATAAATCAATACTTTTTTCATATAGATTTATTGCCAAGGAAGGCACATAATCAAGCTAATCTGCCCCCTCTCCTTTATGGGGCCCCTCTTTACTATGCAGATCTAATCCCATTTCTGCCCAAAGTTGTGACAACATTTGTGTAACCACCCTAGTCTGGTGTTCCTTCTCAGTCAATCAATCGTGTTGTGGATAACAATATATGGAATGATGCTAGTTTTTTTATTGGCTGTCTCCAGGGCAGCAGCAGTTTGTATGAAGAAATTAAGCGTAGAAAGCATTTTCTAAACAATAAAGAAAAGCTTCACTTAAATTTTCTGCCTCTTCAGCGGCTGTTAAAAGTTCAGGAACAGGTCTAGTTAAGGAAGTTTGCAGTTCTAATATGTCTATATGTCTAGGAGGCGTGATTGTGGCATGGAAAGAAAATGGCCTGGAAATTGGCTGGAGTAACTTTGATCACAGCTGTCTCTTGGCATTTTCTCCTAGCAACATCAAGATATTCTAAACACAAGGACTTGGGGATTCCATGTGATCCACAGTAAACATTTCCTATTCCTTCTGAAAGGCGGATGCCCATGTACAAATTTTGCAAATGATTTAGAAGTAAACTTTCTTTGAGATATGGCTGTGGCTTAGCATGAAAGGACTAAAGAATGCAACCTTGTTTTGAAAAAGAATGCTTCCTAAAAACTCCAAGAACTTCACATTGTGAATGTACAACTTATTTATTTTAATATTAAAAGATGTAACCTGTTTCTTTTCTAATGTTTTATTCAAGCCAGTTCACAAATATTATTAAACACTTAATACAGTATTCCAACTGCACTTGCACTTTTTTATTTTTTCCTACTGACATTGCTGCACTTTGATGATATTCTTTGTGAAATTTAAACAGCCAGTCGTGTCAACATTTTATCTGGCTGTCATATATTGTGAGACATTTATTCTTTGTGATTCAAATACTTCACAATCTAGATTGTTTATGATACAGTAGGGAAGAAATTAACAGTAACGGTTGTAGGAGTTGCACATGGTGATTTCCCTCGAGCTACACAAGTTCTGTTTTTAGGAAAATAGTGTATAGATGTTGCCCCTGAGATGGAGAACATAACAAATAAACATCACTCATTCAAAAAGGCTGGAGTAAACTGGCTGGCAGGTAATAGACATGAAGTGTGCAATGTATGTGTCTGCTCAAAACAAGACTACCCAAACATATTTGTGATTTACTCCCTAGTAAACACACACACACACACACACACACACACACACACACACACACCCTTCCATTCCTATTTTTAAAATGACCTTATTTTTAAAAAACGAAAAGGAAGTGAAAAGAAGAAACTGTATTTGCGCTCATTCTTGTAATAGAATATGAAATTAAAGCATGAAGGGATTAATGTTTTAAAGCTTGACTTGCAGTGATAAAGCTAAGGTATTAGAAGAGACAACATAACTGTTACAGGATAGACAAGTTAAGGAAAAGCGGCACATGCCTTAAAGATGAGCAAGTCAGCCCAGAATAGAATTACAAAATGATTAATCAATACAAATGAGAAATTGTACAAGGAAAGAGAGCTTGGTGAGACTTCTTAAGGGACTCAGCACTGCAGCCGCTTAAAGATAATGAAAGAAGCCCAGCAAAGCCAAAGAAATGCTTTCATTCAGTAGTAAGTCATTTGTGAACAGTTAAATTACCCTAATCACCTCCCCTCCAGCCGTCAGTATGCACTGTCTCTTTAGTTTTTTGGTTTTTTTAAAGAGTTTGGGGAGATGAGTTCTGCAAATCTAAGCTGCAAAATAATTATACACACACCGTTTTAGCATTTTAACAATGCAATCCCAAACATTTGTTCTCATTAGAATGCAAATCAACTCATTTAATAATCCCACATGAGAATTCCCCCACACTCAGCTTAAAAAGCGCAATAGTATTCAAAATATTAATAAATGCCAAATATGGAAAACTACTGTGCTTTACTAACAGCTCATGGTAGATAAAAAAATTATAGACTTACATTTCTAACATTTGTCCTCCAACCAAATTTTAATTGAAATTTAATAGAGAAAAAGCTCAGGGATGGTCTTTGGGAAAAAATGATGACAATACCATTTCCTTAATGCACAAATAGCCATGATTTTTTACAGATAGTCATATGACTTGTCATTCAAATCATTGCATCACTGTGCCTCAAGCAGAATTTAATTCTGGTAAATCACATTATTGTTAACACATGATACAGGTTCAAAGCAATATTCTAAACTGTGGTGCTTCCGATCCATCAGATGAAATTCTGTTGACAAATGATACGTAGAAAGGAACATAAAATATAAGAAATGGCTTTATAATGAGCTAGATCATTGCTCCATTTAGCTCTCTACTGCCAGTGTTTCTCCAGGATTTTAGAAAGGAATGTTTCCTAGGACTTCTCCTTCACTATGTGGTATCACTGGTCCTTTGACCAAAGTTATTTTGCAGTGCCAGTGCCCAAATATTATGGTTTTAAAAGCACTACCGGATAACTTCTTTTTTAAACAGCCTGCCTGTCTTTTTCCAACAATGACTGGAATCATATTAATATTAACATTCAATTAACAAAACAGCTTTTGGTCTATCATGTCTATTGAGGGTTATCAATACTTGTTCCAAAATGCTAGGAAATTGAAGCTGTTAGGAGCTACAGCATTAGGCAATATGGGTATGGTATACTAGTACAGTGGTACCTCAGGTTAAGTACTTAATTCGTTCCGGAGGTCCGTACTTAACCTGAAACTGTTCTTAACCTGAAGCACCACTTTAGCTAATGGGGCCTCCTTCTGCTGCTGCGCCACCGGAGCCCGATTTCTGTTCTCATCTTGAAGCAAAGTTCTTAACCTGAAGCACTATTTATGGGTTAGCGGAGTCTGTAACTTGAAACGTATGTAACCTGAAGTGTATGTAACCTGAGGTACGACTGTATCTTGTGATGTTTAGTTCCAGCTTTGTGTGCCCAGCTGCAGAGTCCCCCTACCCAGCATGACTAACTGCTTAAGGGGGGGGGGTAAATGAATGGACACAACAACTTCCTGGGATTTAAAATGGCCACAACTTTATTGATTTCACATGTAGGAAACCTTGGCATAGATATAGATATTGGGCCTATATCCCTCTCAGGCCCCTGGTGGGGAACGGACATGACAGGGTCTATCCAGGGAGGGGGGGATCCATTACAAAACACAGATTTATGTGGATGGCCCCCAAATGCTGAGGGAAGCTCTCTGGCCCCCTATGCAACTGGCTCCTTGCACAGAGACTTCCCTCCAGACCCCTCTAATGGGGTACCCTGTTATCACTGCCACAGAGAACAGAGTGGGTGGGTGAGTCACCACTTCACCACACCCCAACTGGATGAAAGACTATAAGAGTCTGTCCAAGGTCACAACTGCCAAGTTGTGGCTAGTGCTATGGGGAAGGCGAACCCCGCAGCACAGGGGAAATTCCTTCCCAGCACCGAATATGGCCTCAGTCAAAAGACCACAGCAAAGCCCTCCTAGCTGCAAAGAAAATGGTTAGAGCATAACCATTTATTAATGTAGGGAGGGAAAGAGTGGGTGATGCTCCCAGCTGACTGGATGAAGCATTCAGGGTTGGCAGGGATATATAGTTGGTGTGCGAACCTGAGTGAAGCTTGCCTCCCTCAGGTCCACTCGCCAAGCCAGGTCCCCCCCCCCAAAGACCGCCAAAGATTGGCTGAATTGAATTAGCCAGGTTTGGCAGGAACCCGTGAATCTCTGCAGTGGCCAAGGGGGATGCGCGCAACCAAAATGGTGCAGTGCATCTGGGCCAATAGAGGAGGCACCGTGTCGGGCTGCAACCGCCGCTCACTGCAAGGGAGGTAAGCAGCCATTACCACGTCCTCTGAGATACGGACCAAAGTCCCAAATTTGTTTGTTCACTGGAATAGACACCGAGGGTGTGGTTCAACATTATGTGATGTTGAACATTCCATCTGTACAAGCGGACAATATGATACCTTCCCTCTACAGGCTGTTCCAGGTTTTCTCCCTGCATACTCAAGCCAATTGCAGTGGAGTACTTGGGGAAAGGAGAAGTCCTTGCATAGGAGTTCCATTGACAGGTTTCATTAGGTAAATGCAGCTGAACCCACTATTCCATGTTATAAGTACCCAACAGACAACCAGTACCATCTACATGGATTGCAAAGGGACTGGTCATTACCAAAACTTTTGTTAGGTACTGTCAGAGTCACCCGTGGTCCCAGCTCACAAGAGACCAAAGTCCATTCCAGCTTATGTACAAAAGCTTTTATTGAAGAACATTAGTAGCTTTACATCCGAGGTCCGTGACCCTACGTCTGTTACCCTTAGACCGCTGAAGTCCCCTCTGAGTCACTCCCGCCTCGACACCAGTTTAAGAGGCTTGTACTGGTCCACCTCTTTCTCTCTTTCCTTTTCCGCAGGGTCTTTCTGCCCCCCTGTGTTCTCTCCCTTCGGGACTCTCCAGAGGCTGAATCCTCTGCCGCCTCCTCCCCCCTCCTTCGGGCTTTGGGACCAGGCTCCTCCCCAGGACTCTCTTCATTTCCGCGCGCCTCCCATTTTGAACTTGGCGCGCGTACGTTGCTCCTGACCTTGCCTTCGACAGTTACACTGCCCTCGATACTACTTTCCTCCCCTTCCGGCAGGACGTTTTGCCCTGATCTCCTTCCCCTCTCTGCTTCCTGTTCTGCTCCTTCTGACACACTGGTCACTCCTCCCCCCTCACTCCGTTCCAGCGGAGCAGCCGGTCTCGCTCTCCAACTCCCACTGGGGGTTCCCCCTTCGTTTCCCTGCTCCTGACTGCTTCCCCCTCTAGCTCCCCTTGGCTTGACCAGAGGGGCTCCCTTTTGGGAGTCCTCCGATTCACTGGACGGACTCATGGACAATCTTGGGTCATTGTCATCCTCTTCCTCGTCAGTCTGGAATCCTTCCCCCTCACTCTGCGTCTCTCTCCCTGAACCCCTGACATCCATCCCCCCCTCGAAGCCCCCCCTTCCCCCCTCCCGGCCCTCGGAGGCAGGTCGTGGGAGCCGCAGCTCCTCGGAGGTAGATGCAGGATACAGTTCGTTTGCTTCAATGTCCTCTGCTAGCAGCTCGGTGTATGTGTGTTCGAATGCGGGTTCTTCACCCAAGGTGTTCTCGGCTCCCTCTTCCATTGCTACTTCGTCTGGTGCTGCCTGCCAAGGCCCCGTCAGCCATTTCTTGCGCCAGTCGTCCTCTGGTTGCTCGTCCCACCAGTAAGAGGGTTCTGTGTCTCCCCCCGAACACGATCCCCTGGGCGGGCTTGATTCTGGCGTTCTCTCCTCGGCGGAAGAAAAGCCCCTGAAAGTACTGTCTGAAAGTGTGGGCGTAAAGAGCCAGTCATCAAAATACTCGGCTGGCATGGGTCTATGCGGGAAAAGTGCATGGAACTCGTCTTTCAGAAGAGGTTCGTCTAAAGCGTAGTCCGGCACCCAAATATTGGCACTGGCCGGGGTACCCTCTCTGGCTAGAAAGTATTCTACTCCCTCTACCCCCCATCTTGAGTCCAGGATCTCAGTGACCTCGTTGAGTGGTTCGGCCCTGGGCGCCCCCTCCCTCTCGGGTGACTGAGTGCGTGCGTGCGGTACTGTTTCAGACTCCTGAAACCTGTGCGGGGTCTTGTAGGGAGTGAGCACCGACCTATGAAAGACCGGGTGCACTCTGGAACCTTCGGGGAGGGCCAGTCGAAAAGCTACAGGGTTAATCCTAGCCTCCACCTGGTATGGCCCTAGCTGCCTGTGTCCCAGCTTCTTCTTAGCCAACGACCTGGCTGGCATCGCTTGGGCCGCTAACCATACCCAGTCCCCCACCTGGATGTCCTCTCCCACTCTCCTGTTTTTGTCTGCCTGCACCTTATATGCTTGTTTGGCTAGCTCCAAATGTCTCCGCAGCTCCTCGTGCACCTCTTGCAGTTCTGCTGCGAACTGGTCGGCTTCTTGCGTCACCCCCTCTCCCGGTGTTACGAACCCCGGGAAGGTTCTGGGATGACGACCATTGTTCGCGAAGAACGGCGTCACCCCCGTCGACGCGTGCTTCGTGTTGTTGTAGGCAAACTCCGCCATCGGCAGGTAGTCCACCCACGCCGCCGGGCGCTGATTGGCGTAACATCTCAGGTACTGCTGCATGATCGCGTTGACTCTCTCTGCTTGGCCGTTGGTCTGCGGATGCCTTGCCGATGTTAGGTTGATCTTGACATGCAGGATACCTAGAAGCTTCCGCCAAAAAGTAGAAACAAATTGGCGCCCCCTATCGGACAGGATGGATTGTGGCAGCCCATGCACCTTGAACACGTGATCGATGAAGAGTTTGGCGGTCTGTTCCGCCGTCGCCACCTTCGCGCAAGGAATGAAGTGCGCCATCTTGGTGAACAGGTCCACCACCACCAGCACCGCCGTCTTGCCTCTGGAGCTGGGCAGGTCAGTGACGAAGTCCAGCGCCACCCTCTCCCACGGTTGCTGTGGCGTCTCCAGCGGTTCCAGTAACCCCGCTGGCTTCTGGTGCACTGGCTTGGACCTCTGACAAGTGTCACACCTGGCGACGTAATCCGCTATCACTCCCCGCATCTGGGGCCACCAAAAGTCCCTGGCCACCAGTTCTATTGTCTTCTCCTTGCCGAAGTGTCCCGCACTGGGGGCGTCGTGCAACTGCTGCAGAACCCTCGCGCGGAGCTCTTCGCCCGGTACGTAGAGGGCACCTTTGTGAGTTAACAGCCCGTCGCGTAATTGGAACTCATCTTCTCTCTGCGAACCCGTGCGCAGCGCCTCCATCTTGGATTGTGCAAATCGATCTACTTGCAACGCACGTCGCACCGCGTCCAGGTCGACTGCGATGGTAGCGCACGTCCACGCCTGCGGTGCGAAAATGTGCTTGGCTGCCACTGGCGCTGCTTCCTCGAGATATTGCGGTTTCCTGGAGAGCGCGTCGGCTATAACGTTGGATTCTCCCGGGATGTATTCTATCCTGAAGTCGAAATCCGCGAAGAATTCAGCCCAGCGCATGTGTCTTTGGCTCTGGAGCTTCGCCGTGCGCCAATACTCTAAGTTCTTGTGATCTGTGCGGACCTGCACTGTGTGCTTGGCACCTATGAGGAAGTGTCGCCACGCTTTGAAGGCAGCGTGGATGGCCAACAGCTCTCTGTCCCATATGGTGTAGTTTTGCTCCGCCTTGCTGAGCTTTCGGGAGTAAAAGGCACAGGGTCTCCAATTTCCTTGGGAATCTTCTTGCAGGAGCACGGCTCCCACCGCTCTGTCTGAGGCGTCGGTCTCTACTCGCATGGGTCTGCCCGGATTCACGTGCATCAGCTGCTCCTCGGAAGCGAAGAGGCTTTTAAGCTTCCTAAAAGAGCGCTCCGCCTGTTCCGTCCAAGCGAACTTCTTCTTCTTGGAACTGAGTGTGTCCGTGATTGCTGCCGTCTCCTTTGCAAAACCCCTGATGAATTTGCGGTAGAAATTGGCGAACCCGACAAATCTCTGGACCTCCTTCCGATTGCGTGGGCTCTTCCAGTCTAACACGGCGCGGACCTTGACGCTGTCCATGGCCAGCCCCTTGTCAGACAGCTTGTAGCCGAGGAAATCCACCTCCGTCACATCAAACTGGCATTTCTCCAACTTGGCGTAGAGCCTGTGTTCTCGCAGTCTCTGCAGGACCTCCTTCACGTCTCTTTCATGAGCCTCCTGCGATTCCGAAAAGATCAGGATGTCGCCGAGGAAACACACACACTTCTTGTAGAGGAGCCCCGCCAGCACGTGATGCATAAAGGCTTGGAAGACGTGAGATCCATTTTGGAGACCAAACGGCATAACTCTGTATTCATACGTGCCCAGAGGCGTGAACATGGCCGTCTTCCACTCATCGCCCTCCCGGATACGGATGAGATTATACGCTCCACGCAGATCCAACTTGGTGAAGATCTTCCCCTTCCGCACGGTCGCTAGGAGGTCATCAATCTTGGGCATGGGGAAGGCCTTGGGCTTGGTCATGGAATTTATGGCCCTGAAATCCACAATGAGTCTTTTCTGGGGCGTGTCTTTCTTCTTTACAAAAAACACAGGACTGCCTCCCACGGCTTTGGACTCCCGGATGAATCCACGCTTCAAATTATGCTCTATGAACTCCCTGAGTTCTTGCATCTCGTCCTCAGACATGGAATACAGCTTCGCAGTCGGCAGCTGCGCCCCCGGCAACAGGTCGATCGCGCAATCGTAAGGTCTGTGGGGCGGCAGCCGGTCAGCTTCCTTCTCACAGAAAACCTCCAGGAAACTCTCGTACTTGCGAGGAACTGCCTGCGCCATGCTAAGTTGCAGCTGCTGCTCCGCCCCTTCCTCCTGGCTGGACTGGATACAATGTTGAGCACAGTACGATGAGCAAAAGGTGATCTGCCGTTGGTACCACGCTATCGCAGGACTGTGTCTCTCCAGCCAACTCATGCCTAGTACTATAGGCATGTCCGACAGGCGGGTGACATTGAAGCTGATGACTTCTGTATGATGTCCAATCCGCATCTCCATGGGGGGCGTCTGTTGCACAACTTGTCCTCCCAGCAATTTCCTGCCATCAACCGTGACTACGTTTAGAGGCGTTGTCGCGGGCAGAAGCGTTATGCGATGCTGCTTGACGAAATACACCCCCACAAAGTCCGCGTTGCTCCCAGAATCGATCGTGATGGGGACTTCCAGGGTGGTTCCGTTCGGCAACTGGAGTGTTGCAGTGAGCTGCACCGTTGGCTTGGGTGGTAAAGGGTCTGTACGTTGCAAAGGCACTGGGGACTGCTCTACAGATTCGCCTGGCTGAGCCCCAGCAGCTCTGCTTCCAGCCAGGCACTGTCGTTTCCCTGAGGCTGCTCCTCTTGCATCACTTCTGCTGCCACTGTTGCTAAGGCTGCAGTGTGCTTCTGGGGCCTCTGGGGGCACTCTTTCGCCATGTGTTGTGCACTGTCACAGATGTAACATTTCCTGTTCCCTCTAGGAGGCTTCGCCTTTACTGCACCGGATGCGTGGACTCTGGCTGTTGCTTGAGCCTTAGCACCACCAATTTCCATCGGTTCCTCCCCCTGCCGCGCCAGAGGCGAGGGATGTGCCTGACTGAAATCTCTGGGGAGAAAAGGAGGCGTCCTTGCCGGTGCACGCGCCTGGCGTCCCTCCTCATTGTGCCAAGGACGTTCTTCGTGCCGTACCCCTATTGCGAGAGCCCTCTGCGCGACGTCCTCCAGGGTCTGAGGTCTGTCTCCCCTGGCAAGTTCATCTTTTATGGGGCCACTGAGACCCTCCCAGAACAAATCTCTCACTGGTTTGCAGTCCTTCTCCCAGCCTAATACAGTCAGTAAGGCGAAAAATCGCGAATGATACTGACGCACAGTGGCTCTCCCTTGCCGCAACCCGTGCATTTCCCTGCGTGCAAGATCAAGATCCACGGTTGACTGGAAACAAGCGTCCATCGCTTTAATAAATTCATCAGAATCGCGGCGGGCAGGGCCGTCTTCGCGCCACAAATTGCGCAACCACGCTCTTGCCTCCCCATGCAAATGAGACACAATAAACCCCACTTTCTCCTCTTCATCTTTAAAGTCATTACGAAGCAAATGCAGTGCATACAAGACGTCTGCTCTGAAACTTGGGTAGTGCTTTAGGTTCCCATCGAAGTGGGTGACTAGACTGCCCCCCCGCCTTCCAAGTCCAATTCCCTCCGATCTGGACGCTGGGAACCCTTCCCTGCTTGCACGCTCCCACCTTATTTGCAGGTCCTGGCAGCGCTTCTCCGCTTCATCACTCTTCTTCTGAGATGCAATGACTGCAGCGGTGAGTTCCGTAACTGCGTTTCGCAGTGTTGTCAGCTGCTCCTCCGCACTCATGGCTGCCACCGTTCGTGAGCTTTGCAAAAAAAAATTTTGCGTTCTTAGAGAGGGGACTTGCTGTCAGAGTCACCCGTGGTCCCAGCTCACAAGAGACCAAAGTCCATTCCAGCTTATGTACAAAAGCTTTTATTGAAGAACATTAGTAGCTTTACATCCGAGGTCCGTGACCCTACGTCTGTTACCCTTAGACCGCTGAAGTCCCCTCTGAGTCACTCCCGCCTCGACACCAGTTTAAGAGGCTTGTACTGGTCCACCTCTTTCTCTCTTTCCTTTTCCGCAGGGTCTTTCTGCCCCCCTGTGTTCTCTCCCTTCGGGACTCTCCAGAGGCTGAATCCTCTGCCGCCTCCTCCCCCCTCCTTCGGGCTTTGGGACCAGGCTCCTCCCCAGGACTCTCTTCATTTCCGCGCGCCTCCCATTTTGAACTTGGCGCGCGTACGTTGCTCCTGACCTTGCCTTCGACAGTTACACTGCCCTCGATACTACTTTCCTCCCCTTCCGGCAGGACGTTTTGCCCTGATCTCCTTCCCCTCTCTGCTTCCTGTTCTGCTCCTTCTGACACACTGGTCACTCCTCCCCCCTCACTCCGTTCCAGCGGAGCAGCCGGTCTCGCTCTCCAACTCCCACTGGGGGTTCCCCCTTCGTTTCCCTGCTCCTGACTGCTTCCCCCTCTAGCTCCCCTTGGCTTGACCAGAGGGGCTCCCTTTTGGGAGTCCTCCGATTCACTGGACGGACTCATGGACAATCTTGGGTCATTGTCATCCTCTTCCTCGTCAGTCTGGAATCCTTCCCCCTCACTCTGCGTCTCTCTCCCTGAACCCCTGACAGGTACGTAATGACCCAAGATGTTTCATGATGGTAACTAATTGTTTTGGTCTCAGAACCAGGAATGACTATTCATTTTGCCCTTCCAGCTAGCAGGAGGGGCCCCAAGCTACATAAATGTGGGTGTGATGGAACAATAGATTTATTTATTTATTTATTGGTAAATGAGAAAACAAGCAGGTTTGGGGGAAGGGAAAAAGAAACTGCATCTCGACATACACACAGAATGAGAGAAAGAACTAGAGAGTAAGATCGGAAGGCATTTTGGGAGGTGTCTCTCTATTGGAGATCTGACTTAAGATCGTAAATCCTCTGTGATCTCTTCTTCCAAAGAAAGCAATACCCATATAAGTACTGACCTTGAAAGTGGAGAGCATGTGACAATGCAAAGAGTATGTTCCAAAAAACAAACATATAAATATGAGTTTCTTTATTAATTTTTTGTAATAAAATGTTTTCTTTCTTTATATGTGTGTGTGTGTGTGTGTGTATTTAAATATTTTTTTAAATGTCATAATCTTTTGCCAAATGCACAAGTGCAGATCTGGATTTAAAGGGGAAGGATGAAAACAGAATTATCTCAGTAAGTTTAAAGTTATTTTTGAAAAATGAAGAAATAAACATTAGGATTTTCTCTGAGCAGAGATATACATATGACTTTTTTCTTTTAAGGCAATTGGATGATCTTCCACAGAAAGCTGGCATTTAAATGAAGCATTTGGCAAAAGGCTGTTCCACTAGGAATGATGTTGAATTGGAGACAAAATGAAAATGTAGTGGGAGATTGAGTGGTTAAGCAGGGCAAGTTTTTGCTTCACTTTTACATACATTTCCCTTGATAAAGAGCTTCTTCTAAATGTGGATTGAGTGTTGTATTTGTCATGCAGCTGACCTATTTTTTGTTCTTGGATTTCGTATGTCTGTATAGGGAATCTTATTAAGTGCTTCTTATTAACTATGCTGGCTTCTGCCCCTTGAGCATCTTCCTTCTCCCCTTCCTATAAAAGCCACACACACACACACACACACACACACCCTACCTCAGATGCCATGGAAGCAGCAAAGAAAGTGGCTGGTGCTCTTGTAGACATCTAGAGTGCAGTAGCAGATGGGATGGTTGAGCAACATGCTCATCTGACCTCTGACCAGTCATGTTGTTGCTGCTTACTGAGACGCAGATGGGGATGAATGGGGGCAGTGAAAACATTATGGTGGGATGACCAGATTGGCTACACTAGCATGTTTGCACCATGCTAACATTGCCAGTGCCTTACTCCTCCTGCTCTACCTCCCAGTAAGCAGAAGCAGCATGACCAATGAGAGGTCATGTGGTCATTGCCAACCCACCACACTGTCCACTATTGCTAAAGTATATTTTTTTTCTTGCCAGGGATCCTAGAAAGAGACCTACAGACAGTGAGGACCAGGCTTTTTGAAGGGACTTGCCTCTCCCATGCCATAAAGGAATACAGTGGTACCTCGGGTTACATACGCTTCAGGTTACAGACCCGTTAACCCAGAAATATTACCTCGGGTTAAGAACTTTGTTTCAGGATGAGAACAGAAATCGTGCTCTGGCGGCGCAGCGGCAGCAAGAGGCACCAATAGCTAGAGTGGTGCTTCAGGTTAAGAACAGATTCAGGTTAAGAACAGACCTCCGGAACGCATTAAGTACTTAACCTGAGGTACCACTGTACTAAATAAAGAAGAAAGGAGCACTTAAAAAAATCCAACTTAGAACTTTATCCAATTTCAATGCTAAATTGAAAGTGAGCCCTTGCTCTGTGTCCCTCACATCACATTGTTTGAGATCAGTCAAGTTTTCCCTTCCCACAAAAGTAAATAATATGATTTATATTCCAAGGCAATTTGATTTTTTTAAAAGGGGTAGCATGGACCCTCCTCTCTGCCATTTGCCACCCCCTATACCTGCCTTGCCAACCTACTTCCACTTAAAGATATGCCAGCCAAAGACGGGAGCAGATTCAGTGGTGGCATGCAGACCAAAGGAAAGCATCAAGCCACTCTCCAGGGTGCTGAAATTATGTAGCTGTACTACCATGGTGATTGGCATGCTGGCTCATGAGACTTCTCCCAAGAGCTATTCCAGGAGTCCACTTGGGAGAACTAGATCTCCCATAGGCCACTAGCATTTTCAACTTATGCCACATAAGACCACAGACATGAGAAAGGGAAGAAGAGGTAGCTTTCCCTCTTTCCCTCACCCTGTGGAAGAAGCCTCCCTCAAAGTGGTGACTTTGAAGTAGTGCTGTGCTGAAACCTGTCCTCAAAATTTCTCAAAACAACAACAACTCTGACTTTTTCTCAGGGCATTTCCAAATTTCTGTCCACGACTTTGAGCTGGCCTTATCACAACAAAGTAGCAGTGGGTGTTTTGTTGCTGTTGCTATCATTTATTTCCATTAAACAAACAAATAAACAAAAAACGTTAGTGCTCTGCAGTCTCCTTGTCTACCTGTGTGTCCTGATCTGAAAAAAGCCCCATGGGAGAAGTTACCAAATGATTCTTCCCTTGAGCATGAATTGAATTCAGTCAAGGGAGGCCAGCTAGTGAGCACCTGAGATTAGAACAGCTTCTGGTTATGAGTTTAAAGCAACTCTTCCTTCTTCCTTAAAAAAAGGGGGGAGTCTTATGAGCTGAAAGCTGGATGCTACAGTAATGCTGGGGTATAAAGGTAAAGGTAAAGGACCCCTGGACAGTTAACTCCAGTCAAAGGCGACTATGGGGTTGTGGCACTCATCTTGCTTTCAGGCCAAGGGAGCCAGCGTTTGTCTACAGACAGCTTTCCGGGTGGGTCATGTGGCCAGCAGGACTAAACCACTTCTGGTGCAATGGAA
Source organism: Podarcis erhardii (assembly GCF_964252035.2). NCBI lineage: Eukaryota > Metazoa > Chordata > Lepidosauria > Squamata > Lacertidae > Podarcis > Podarcis erhardii. The sequence continues at coordinate 47,458,113 of NC_138498.1, read as the reverse complement.
CACGTGGTGGATACCAGAGCGCACGGAAATGCCATTTACCTTCCCGCTGCAGTGGTACATGTTTATCTACTTGCACTGGCATGCTTTTGAACTGCTCAGTAGGCAGGAGCTGGGACAGAGCAATGGGAGCTCACCCCATCAAGCCGATTTGAACTGCCAATCTTCCAACCAGCAAGCCCAAGAGGCTCAGTGGTTTAGACCACAGTGGCAGTGTTGAGTCAGAGCTTGGTCTACTGGGAAAATGTTGTCTTTCTGGATTTTTAAATTATATTTTATATTTTTATGGTTGGTGTGTGTGTTGTTTTTTAAACTCACCCTGGGATCATGAAAGTGATGAAAGGTGGGATATAATTGCATCAATCAACCTGACAAATGTTTCCTGGAATCCCAGAGATCAGGCTGACCTAAGTACATAAACACTCCACACCACCCGCCCCCTGCAAACTTAGGTGGGTGGTACAATTAAGAAGGAAAAGTAGAGTGGTGACCCTGGCTTCTTTTTCATCTATTTTACAAATAAGAATGCAATGATCTATATGATTACTGTAACTAATTATTAAAGAATTTCTCTTCCTTTCCCCATGCTTTTGCTTCATTGTGCAATAGCCATGGAGAAAAAAAGTATACTAAATGCTTAAAACAGGGAGAACAATTTTCTCTTTGAAGTTCATGAACAACTGAAATCAAAGCAATGGAGTATAATAGTGCTCTTATTTAATTAAAAAAAGGTTTGCATTGTTTATTTAGTTTTTATGCTCTCCCGCTGCACACCACTTAAGCAATCACATATGACAGAGTATACAATTATTCTGGAAATGGGGAAAAAAACTCTGCATGCTTAGATTGTGTTTGCCTCATGCTTTCAGCTGCCCCAGACACTGCAATTATTATGCTTGTTGTGTCTGGGGGGAAAGTATCGGATGTAAGCTATTTATAAAAAACAGGAAGGAACCCATACATATCCATTATCAGATTAAGCTGGTGATATGTGCTTTTTGAAAATGTTTTCAGTTTTACCTCAGCATTGTAATTATCGTGTAATGGAATTTTTTATACATGAAATAATTCACCCAGTTCCTAAGTAATAATTCTTAACTCACTCGCATGCTTAACCTCTCAAGTTTCATATTTTTTTTTTCTTATTTAACATTGTATAATATTTGCAGAAAAATAGGAATGTATCCCTGCTGGATCAGACCAGAGACCTGCCTGGTCCAGCCATTCTGTTTGTTTATTATTTTATAACTTTAAAGCACTTCTATCCCAGACTTCCAGGGTGCCTTGCAAATATCTGTCCCTATCGTTGGAATTACAAGCTAAAACATGTAACACAAAAGGAAAGGGGTTTGTGGGGGGGGGGACACAATCTCGGGCTCTAGATTGAATAAAGAAGTTTTTGGCAGCTGGATAGGAATAAATTGGAGAGGAAGCATCAAAAGTTGCTAGTCTTTCAACAGAGCCAACAGAGTGCCATTCCAAAACATTACTAATGTACAGACAGAAGCCTGGTGTATGGTTGCTGATAGAGAAAAGTTGAGGAGGGAACCTAATGGAGATGGTGCCTTAGCAGAATTGAGGTAAAGGCTTCTCTCTCTCATCGTTTTGCCTCCTATTGCCTGGAAGAATGGCTGCAGACAGATAGATTTCCATAGTGGCATACCAGCTGCTTGTTGAAAGCCCCAAAGCTGGAAATCAGGCCCACAGTGTTTTGCTGCCCCAGCAGGTAGCCAGAAGCAGTTTGCCTCTGATCCCAGAGGTAAGGTAAAGGTAAAGGGACCCCTGACCATTAGGTCCAGTCGTGGCCGACTCTGGGGCTGCGGCACTCATCTCGCTTTATTGGCTGAGGGAGCCAGCGAACAGCTTCCGGGTCATGTGGCCAGCATGACTAAGCCGCTTCTGGTGAACCAGAGCAGCGCATGGAAACACCGTTTACCTTCCCGCCAGAGCGGTACCTATTTATCTACTTGCACTTTGAGGTGCTTTCAAAGTGCTAGGTTGGTAGGAGCAGGAGCAACAGGAGCAACAGGAGCTCACCCCATGGCGGGGATTTGAACTGCTGACCTTCTGATCAGCAAGCCCTGCCACTAATAACCTTATCCTCCATGAAATCATCTAATCCCTTTTTAAGGCCATGTCTCTACATCTTGTGACAGCCAATTCCATTGTTTAACTGTGCGACTGTGGATAAGTACTTTCTCCCTGTATCTCCGTCTTGAATTTTCTCTTATTCACCATCCCTGGAAAGTGCAAGTATAGCAGAATGGCATTTGCTGATCACTTCCATTTGTCCCAAGGCAAGCTACAGTACTTCACTAATCTTCTAGGTTAATCTTATCTCATTTTAATTCTCTTTATCTACCAATATCTAGGGGGGAAAGCGCTAGTGGGCTACAGACCTACAATATTTTATAGATAGCAAACAATATCTCATTATTTTTGAAACAACTACAATAGCTCTCTGTCTGTTCCCAGGTGCAACTGAAAATACTGCTTCTAAGCTTTAGAACTGTAAATCTTATAGGATGCAGGTACTTTAAAGATTGGTCCCTCACAAATGAACCCCATAGGTTTTGCCACCCTCAGAGGTATCTCTCTGTAAGGCAGGTGGTAACTAGGGAAAGGGTCTTATCAGCTGTGGCCCCCTGCTTGTGGAAAACATCTCAATAGGTTTGCCTGGAGTCATATATATTTCCTTTTAGCACCAGGTAAATGATTCTACTGATCAGGCATTTTAGATATTGTTCTTATGCTGTTTTAACCATGCTTTCATCCTGAAGAGTTTTATTGATTTATATGGCAGGGTGTTGTTGTTTTTAAAGTGACTTTAGGCTGAAGAGTATAGTTTAAAAGAAATAAAATTACGAACAGTGGCTGCCAAATATAAAAGTAAGAAATAATTTTCATGGCTATTGAGTAGATTGAAAACAGGCACATTTCCTCCAGATATCTAGCTCCTGGTTATAATTTAGGATGGGGACAACGACAGACATGTATAAAAGAAGAGGCTCATAGTGCCGGAAACACACTTTGAGGCCTCTTTTTAATGTGCCTGTGCCTGTAGCATAACAGATAATTGAACACTGGTATATGCTGCAGGTGGTTGCTAACATCTTTTTCTCTCCCACTCGCTATGCATGCTGGGAAATATGCCCCCTGTAGCCAGTTCTATGGCATACATCTCAAGCTTTCATCAGAAAGGAAGGAGGTGACAGTGCTGGAGAGAGAATAAATGCAAGTATATTCACTGCATACAAGTAAAAGAAGAAGAGGAAGGGGGGAATCTAAAAAGGAGGGTGATTACTTGCCTGCCCACATCTCCCCTTGCTACAGCCCTTAGATGGAAGCAGATCATCTTCCATCTCTAAAAGGAAAGGGTGTTCTGCTCCTCAACAGGAAGATGGAAAATATACAGTGGTGGCAATGTTAGCACTGGAGTAGTTGTAAGCACTTATCAGTGTTCAGTTTGCTACAATGCTACTGCCATGTAATGGAACCTAGTTGTGCAATCCTACACATGTCTGCTACCAGGTTCAATGGGACTTATGCCCAGGTGAGTAAAGGACGGGTGCCCAAGTACTATGAGTATATTTTCTACCTATGTTTCTTGGTCTCAAGAATAATATTCCCAGTGAACCTAATGGCATCACCAATATTTCAGGGGCAATATAAAACCAAAAGGCTTCCAGAGAGGGTTCTGGAAATGGCAGGCTGGTTAGCTTACCAACTGTCCTGGGAGAGCTGGTGGAAAACATTGAGAAAGATGAAATTACCAAGCATATAGAAGAGCAATAAATGTCCCTTCCTCGACCTCCAACCATGCAAAGGAGCAGAGGACCCAAACACAACCGTGCTATTTTAGGACCTGGTACAGAAACCCTGCAGAAACCCTGCTAGTGCTCCTTGCCAGTAAACGTGTCACAATTAAGAATTGCATGGCTAACAATTTGTTGCCCTTTCATGACACTCAAAACCAGCTGGCCTAGGGAAGAAGCAAAATAGAATTTATACATAATTAAGTTCCCAAAGAGGGTTAAAACCTGAAAAACGCAACAGTATGTTGCATTTCCGGTGAGCAAGAGTAGAAGGTCTTTGTAACTGACTTGTCCTGTCCAAGTCACGCATTAGTGTGGTTGGATGGGAAATACTTCCTAACTTTCTCCAGAATTAGCTGTGCATGTGCTGCAATGTGTTCAAGTGGCAAAGCAGCAGTTGAGCTGCACTAGCAGGTATTGCTAATGGCCCATTTAGGATCTCCATTACGACAAGAATATCTGCGTTTTTTAGGACCTTACTTCATAGCTGGGCACATGCAGCTCAATTAGTAACAGTGTATGATCAGATTTAATCTGCATAGCATTTGTTGTTATTGGACCCCTGCTAGTCTTTGTACAGCGGACACATAAAATCAAGAAGCGGTGCAAAAAAGAAAGAGAGAGAGAGTATGCCACAGTGTACAGAACTGCATGCTTTATAAACATCCATACTTTGTTTTTATACACCCAGATATCCCATTTTCCTCTTGCTTAATGATCTGAGTCAGACTGCAATTCCAGATGCAAGGCACAGATAACTATATACAGTGCTTTAAAAAAAAAATCACATGGCTGCACTTGCATAAAGGAGCATATGTGCAATAATAGATTCCCGGCAGATTTCAACACAGCAACTCTTCAATCAGAATTTAAAAACTTTACTCCCCTCCCTTTTAATATCTCCTAAAGATTTCTCAATGGAAAACAACACAGCTTGAACATGAACCGTATAATTGGAGTATATAGTATGTACTTTTAATAAAGAAGTTTAAATATGTGCTTTACATTCCTAGGCAAGGGACTCAAATAACATGCAAACCTTCTAGGACACATTATAGCTACATTTGGAATAGAATCTATTTGCTTGAATTAGAGAACTCAAATATGAGCCCCTCGAAAAAATTCAGACAATGTCAGCTGTAAAATATGTTGTGCTAGAGAATCCTGCATATCAATTTGCTTTTAAAATATTTTCTTACGGGATTTAATGTAAGGTAGAAGTTTCTGAGAGAATGTTGGTTGAGGCATTAACAATGATAAATAAAATACCTCTTCTGAAGAACAATGGCAAAGGGGGCAAGCCATTCCTGACCACTGGCAGCGGGTTTTCAGGAAAGCAGGTTCTAGCTTAACTGGCTTCAGGGCTGGATTGAGGTTTGATGAGGCCCAAAGCTACTGAAGGTAATGGGGCCCTTCCAGCTGTCCTTTGTCAACAACAAATTGTCGCTTTTTTGTGTTGAATATATGCTATATGGTAATTTATGGACCTAATAGGTATCTAAAACCAGTGATATTTTAGGGAGCAGGCTAGCAGGTGGGGCCCATTACATCATAGGAGCCTACACAACACAAAACACTGTTGCTGTATGTAGGTTTTATTTTATTTATTTTTTTATCGTACATTTTCGAAATGTACATCCAGTGTTTTTTTTTTCCTTTTTTGGGGGGGGGGCGGGCAAGAGAGTGGGACCCTAAGCTATAGCTTGTTTAGCTTATATGTAAATCTGGCACTGACTGGCAAGGTGCAAAGAGTTTCTTAACATGAGGAAACATTCAAACATTAAATCACACAGCTGCCTTCTGAAATGGCCCAGTCCGGGAGCAGGCACATCAAGCAAGCTATTGATCATATGTTTTGCCCCTTAGGGAACAATCCTAAGCTACTGGGGAGGATCATTGTGAGGCCACTGGATGCTGTCAGAGAGGAAGGTCTATGGTCAGATGGGGAGCACCATGGCCAGAGCCCTCCCTGTTGCAGTGTCTGAAAGCTCTCTAATGTTGCTAAACTGCCCTCAGTGTTCAAAGGGTGGGAAGTATTAAAAAGGGAAGAGTCTGGGTGCATGTCAGGAGGAATCAGGCTTTGAATCCCCATACATAGCCCAGGAATGGAAGACATATTATGCCAGCCCTGAAGATGACACAGTCCTCATCACATTGAAATCTAAGGCATGTGGAGAAATCCCAGCAATGGTGTGTGTGTGTGCATGCGCGCACGCGCACACTCCACTACAATATTTAATAGTGAACAACAAATTTGTCGGTTTCAACTTTCTAAATTTCTCATTTTTTCATTCTGAAATTCAGTTCTCAATGTTGCCACCACAATGTTTTTTTTTCCTTTTAAAAAAAATCTTCAGGAATATTACTGCTTCTTTTAGTTCATTTCTGTACAAATTAAAAAGCTTAAGAAGAGTGTTTGAAAAGTCAGAGAAGTGCAGATTTTGAAGAATCTCTATGTTTCATTTGCCATAATGTTTTAAAAATACAAATTAGGTAGGTTCGCCTTTAAATGCTAATTGAATCAAATTTCTCCACATCCCTAATATTTAATACTATCCATCCGTAGCTATCCACAGGTTTGACACAGCTTGAAGTACATCCCTAAATTAATGACTAATAGCCTTAATCACCAAATGTTACAGCTTAACTAGATTTGGGCTCTGCTGTCTGTTAAACAAGTAGATCCAGAGAATAAACAGATCTGCATGAAAATCTCACATACTGATTCAGGGCCAGTCCAATATGTTTTGATGTCAGAGGCAAAGGATAAGATGGTGTCCCCTTCATATTCTGTGTACAGAAAGAAACTGGGCTTACAGATGAACACTGCTAATGAGGTAGTGACTAACAATGCATCAGAAGCAGTAGGCTGTTTTCTTGCAGGTCCAGGACAGCCTGTGTAGCCTATATGGTTCTGTCTTCCAACAGAGGTGAATAGCTTAGGAGAAATTGCCAGGGGGCTGCCACTGCTGTCCAATATCTGCTGTTTGAGGCAGTTGCCCCACTTACATAATGGTGGGGCTGGCCAGGCAATGCTTGCACGGCACATCAAAAGTATAAAGTTTGCTGGAATAATAGTAATCTATGCGACATTTTCAATTTTCCTTGTCGTTTAAGTATTGCTGATAGACAAAAGAATAACCCTTTGTTACAGTAAATCTATCAATATATAAGCACAAGGCATAGTGCAGATCAATGAATTTCATTTCTCTGGTAATATATACATTAAAAATACATGATCGATTTAAAGACCTTTTCTTATCCGCATTATTCACAAAACTATGAATCAAGACTGGTAAAAATATATTCCAGGAAAAGTCTTGACTTTTAACAACCAAAACCAGGAAAAGTCCAAATACTGTTTTAGATCAATCAAGTCACTGCTCAGTGTATGGGGAGGGACACCCCCCATCCCTGCCTCCAACTCAACAGTAATCAGAAGTAGTTCCCAATACCTGCCTCACAAAAATAGGCATAGCAGGACACATATATAATGCCAGGCACTTTTGTAGTAATTGAGTAGGATACATCTGGCTGGACCTAGAGCTGAGCATTCACATGTCGAGGCAGAGCCAGAAGCATGAGCGATGGCAGAGCCAATGGCAGGTGGGGGCCGAGTGGTGGGAGGGCAGGTTCAAATTGAAGTGCCATGCACATCACTGCCTCCCGTTAAAGCTGGTGCCAGTCCTGCTTCTGATAAAGGAAGTATAGGATTGTATGGCAAAACTGCAACCCTATGAAACTCAGGAGTAATTTTTACTAAAATTATTGAGACTTACTTCTGAGTCATTGGGTCTAGGATCAGGTTGCACATTACTTTTCCAATTATTCTTTTTTTCTGGTGGAGGGTTCTATGCTGTGCAGTCAGAATAAGAGTTTCACCACAAATATTTATTTTAGATCCTTATCCCCATGGTCACTGCTACTCCCCCCCTGTTCAACTATTATTCCTCTTCAAATCCATGTTCCTTAGTCTACTTACTCCTTGAAGATTCTTCTTTCCAGTCTCATTCATTGTAACATTTTGTGTGTGTGGATAAGATCTAAATAAGCCCATGCATCTTGCAGATCCTCATATCTTATGGAATTCTGTTCCAGAGCCCCCAACTTTCAAGATCTCTTTCAGAGGTGAAAGGCTGTTGCCTTTGGAAGCAGGAAGGGCCTTCCCTGATGCCCACAGATAACATCTCTTATAGAAGGCAAAAAATTGGATCCTCACCTGTTCTAAATTTTAGATCCAAAACACAATGCTAAGGGAGGGTGCAGATAACAACTGTTTTGCTTTTTGAGCCAAGATGCAGAAAGTGTGCCCGTGTGATTATTTTCTATTTCAAATCACCATTTATTCTATCAGCATTATACGAGTGGCTTGCAGTAATGGAAAATCTATTTGCTTTTACTACAGCATAAGGTACTCAAATGCTATAAAAACTTACTGTCAAAGTAGTGCTGCCTCGGCATAAAAAGATTTCAAATGGCCCTTATTCTATTATGTTAAACAGATTCTCTTTTAGTGCCATTATTGTATGGCAGATGATTATGGAGGTAATAAGCCAATTATCACTTGTTTTAATTGCTTTAAGTGTGAAGTATCAGTAATTTATAAGTAATGAAAACCTAAGGTCAAATACATAAAACTCTACATTCATACAAATGGCCTAATAGAATATTTAGAAGCAGGGGAGCCCTTATATTTCATAAAGCCATTTACACACACACACACACACACACACACACACACACACACACACACCTATGCAGAGCATATAGAAGGACTATGTAATAAAATGTACAAGACCGCTTCAGAAAGCAAAGGCAATTTTTAATGTATAGTCTCAGCATTCTAATATTATAACACCTATCTATACTAGTATCCAATCCACCATTCTATATCAGCGACAATCAATTAGATACTTATGTCTACCCAACAGAGTAATTCTTAAGGATATATCAAATGGATAGAGAGAAATAGCAACCCAAAATACTATTTCAACTACTTCGAATTGTGTGTAGTGATGTCTGTAGTAGACACCACTTTTTTAAAAAAATGAGGCTGGGTTTAAAAATAAAAGACCCCCCTCCCCACCCAAAAAATGCACTCAGATTCCCTCTGACAACAAGCATGACTTGTCAGTCCCAATTGTGTTCTTCCACTTCCCTCTTCCTATGCCGCTGTTTGCTCTACCTCCACCTCCCTCACCCTTGTATTTTCCTTATGTACTATGGTTTGAGGCATTAGTTTCACTTTTAGCAGGCACTTCCCTTTAGCACTTTTGTGTGTGTCTGAGTCACTGAGGTGTCGCCATGTGCTCTAGGGCAGGAAGTGTCCCTCATCCAGCCAATTGGTGCGAAAGGAGGATAGAACTTTTTTTTGTGTACGCCACAACAGCAGCAAGAATACTCATCACAAAGTATTGGAAAACTCAAGATCTACCCATCTAGGAAGAATGGCAGATGAAGGTGATGGAATACATGGAACTGGCTGAGATGACTGGCAGAATCCGGGACCAAGGAGAAGAGTCGGTGGAAGAAGATTGGGAAAAATTTAAAGTTTATCTTCAAAAATATTGCAAAAATCAGGATTGTTAGAAAGATGTTGGGAAAAGAAAATTATGTGGTTTTAGCAGAAATGACATAAAGGATTAAGTAAAAATGAATTGGTGAAAGAGAGAATGTAAAATTATAGTATAATAAGACAAATTACTAAGATAAAAATAAGGTTGGAAGGATTTGCTGAAATAACAAACTGAATTAGAATACAAAAATGGGAGGTGTGAGGAGGTCAAGGAAATAAGTGAATGTAAGTAAGTGATGCATAGGTTTGACTTGTCTTTTATCCTTTTTTCTGTTTTTTGATGGTGTATTGTTTTTTCTTTTTTCTTTATTTTGATTGTTATTTAATTTTTAAAACCTTAATAAAAATTTATTTAAAAAAAAAAGAGGAAGTGTCCCTCATCAATTCAGGTTGTCTCATAAAGGTAAAGGTAAAGGGACCCCTGACCATTAGGTTCGGTTGTGACCGACTCTGGGGTTGCGGTGCTCATCTCGCTTTATTGGCCGAGGGAACTGGCGTACAGCTTCTGGGTCATGTGGCTAGCATGACTAAGCCGCTTCTGGCGAACCAGAGCAGTGCATGAAAACGCTGTTTACCTTCCCTCTGGAGTGGTACCTATTTATCTACTTGCACTTTGACGTGCTTTCGAACTGCTATGCTGGCAGGAGCAGGGACTGAGCAATGGGAGCTCACCCCGTCGTGGGGATTCGAACCGCCAACCTTCTGATCGGCAAGTCCTAGGCTCTGTGGTTTAACCCACAGCGCCACCCGCGTCCCTATACATTCACACTCAAATGCTGATAAATCCTGATAAGGACTTTTAGAAACAAACAAACAAACAAACAAATGCAAACTTAAGCATATACGTGGAGACTGAAAACTGGAAACCTGCGAAATGGAGAGAAATCAGAACTGACAGATTCACCTATCTCTTCAAGCGACGTGTGAACAGGCCTTATTAAACACAGTAAAACTAGATTTAGGACACACTATTGTGCTGTGAACAGGAGCTGGTGGGAATGCATCACCAGTGAAATGTGGGAAGATCTGTTTCAGTTTTTGTCAGCCTACACCGTACAATGACATCTGAAGAGGCAGTCAAGAATTGCAGTCTAATGAATATAACCACCAGGTTAAGTCAGTGCCAGTGCCCAGTCTTATTACCATTTCATCTGTTTGTGACAATCTTTGTAGAAGAAATGAGATGTTGTAAAAGCGTTTTCCAAATACCTTGTATTCTGTTCATTTAAATCCATGCATGGTATTACTTAGCCCTTTCCAAGAGTTCAGCAAAGCTATTTTTCTCTGAGCCCACCTTAGTGATTAGTCTGAGTGCAATGATAGGGGTGGGTGGGAATGGCATGGACAGCTGATCTCAATCCCAAAGTGATGAGAGGAAGCGTCTTCTGTTATATTTCAGAGAAAATATTAGATTAAAATTCAAATATTTTCCCATGACAGATTGTTACAAGAATGGGAAATGGCACAAACAATCAATTGCGATGACAAAGATTTAACAAAAAAAGGAAGGTTAATTATAATTGAACATTCCCTATGGATCTTTGAGGAGATACGGCTCAGTCTATTTCCTATTGACAGGTGGCAGTGTAAATTAAATGTAGTATTATGAATTCAAATTGGATTTCAACTGCTCATCATCTATATCGCAGCCTGAGAATAGGTTACGTTGGGCCTATTTTCACATCCTCATTGATTTTTCATGAGGGTAGATTTATGATCATCTTACAACATTTGTCAGCTAAGTAACATGTTATTCTGAATATCCTGCCCCTTCTCACCTGTAATGGAAATGAAGCTGTGGGCTACATTCTAAAAAGTACAAAACCAAAGCCCCCCTTCTCTCCTCCTATTATTTCCTATAATATAGCATTTGAAGGAATCAGAATTATATCCTTTTTGAACTGGGCCTGTGAGTCCAGTTTAAACCAGTAAAGGTGTCTGGCTTAAGAGGTGTGTAGGCAATTATGTCGGAGAGCAAGAAGAGTGATTGTCCCCTTAAAGCTTTGGCGGCTGCAATCATAGCCATGTCTACTCAGAAGTAACTCCTATTGAATTCAATGGGGCTTACCCCCCAGTTTAAGTGGGTTTAGGATTGCAGCCTCCATACCAATAACATTAGGAAGATAGCAAAATACAAGCTATAACTTTGCTTCCAGGTAAATAAAACTGGAGTCTTTGCTTTTAAAAAGTATAAAATGAATCAATAGAAATCAATTTGAATCCCAGAGAGAGGGAACTAGGCCAAATTAAAATCATATTGATTTCCATGGGAATTAAGCATGTGCTAGTATCTCTCCTGTCATATAAAAGGAGAGTGAGAAGTGCATACCTTTGACTGGATTGTGCTCACACTTCAAGGGGAAAATGGCTTGGAACAAATAGTACAATTCTATGCATGTCTACTCAGATGTAAGTCAGCAAAGCTTAATTTCATAAAAGTGCAGTTACCTTCAAGTGGCGGGGCTATTCCTACCTTTTCTTTTTCCTTTTAAGTTACAGTGATGTTTATATGCATATATATTTAGCCTTCATCATATGAACGAATGTACGAAAGACTTTAAAGACTTGTACAAACAATATGTGTTTCGTGGATCAATTGTTTGATCGCAGCTGCAGCGAATGGATACAGCAAAGGCAATAAGGATTGTATAATACCACAGGTATGTTACATTCTATAAAAATCCTAATTTCAATTGGGGTAGGGTGTGTTTAATAGAAGGTATATTGTATGAAGTATACTTTTTCTGGCTTTAGAAGAATTCAGATTTTCAAGGTGCATAGAGTCCCGGTGTCTGACAAAATAGAAAATGCAGCGCTTTTATAAAAAACTAGAGAGAGAGAGAACACAATTTTTTAGCCTATGCTTGAGATGGAGATGGCAACACTCAGCTGCTAACAATAACCTTCAGTAATAGCTAGGGATTATGGCACATAAATAGAAGATATCATGAAATATTCTTTTTCTGTAGATGAAAAAGAATCACATATCTTTATTATGGTACCTAATTTATGCATTTCTCATGCCATCTGGACAGAATTACTTAAAAGTTAACAAAAGGGATCACACAGTCAATTAATACTTAATAAATCTAAAGCACCTCAAAAAGAATATTTTACACAATTTCATTTTTTTTAGAAATAGAATTGGAAAAGGCAGAGTAATAAAAACTACCTATGGGCCTTACTACATATTTAAATGGTGCTTAGCCATTAGTTCCAACATAAATATTTTAGGATTAAACAATATTGACATAGCTATATATTTTAGACCCAGCAACTAGCATTTCTTGTTTTTCCCCCCCCCCATTTAAAGTATTTTAACATTCACCTGAAACTAGAAGGTTCATAAATTGAAAAGGTAATGAAATATTTCCCCAACCTATGAAATGTCCAAGTATATGTTCATGTTGTTCATTATACCCTCCCCACTATGGAGGAAGGGTTATAGCTCAGCGGTACAGCATCTGCCTTGCATGCACAAGGTCCAAGGTCCAAACCCAACATCTCCAGAGATGACAGAAGAAGAAATTCCTGGTCTGGAGAGCCACAGTCAGTTAGCATAGACAGCACTGAGCTAAATGTACCACGGTACATCAAGGTGCCATCATACACCTGTATCAGCACAACTGGACACCTTCATCTTCCTCAGCTGCAACAAAACATGTCTCTCCCACATCAGTATCTACAGCAACAGCAGAAACTGTAACTCTCCAACGGTTTGACCTCACCCTCAAAGGCACACTCTTCCCAAGACAGACAGATGCCCAGCAACAGAGCTAGATTCTGACTCAGAATATGATAATTTCCCTGAACTGGGTTGTTTTGGAAACGAGGTTATGCAGGCTCCACCTGAGTTGGGTTGGGCCACCCATAGTAATCCAGGACTGTCAGGAGGGAGAACATCAAGCATGAAGAAGGGGAGGCCATGTGAGAAGAAGGTTAAGCAGTGGACAGGCCTAGGAGAAGCATAGGGGGACCTACCAGGCCGACGGTTTTCATGAAGGCAGATGCCTTGGGATGTGAGCTGCAGGGGACTAATTTGCAAGTGCCAGGTGCCAGAGTGAGGAGTAGGTTAGTAATAAAACACCCAGTGCCAAGGAACTCTTTATTCCAAGAAACCAGAACAGTGCAGCCCTAATGATCACAGAAACTCTTGCCCCCCAAAGGCAGTTGCAAGGACTGAAGGTCCCTGCCTTCTCAGTACTCTCTAAGGTTCCTTCCGCAGTTCCTTCCCCATTAGCCTAAGGCTCTGTCATCTTGTCTCTTTTTGCTCATCTCTCTTCATTTCTCTGTATGTTCTGGGAGACCGGGGGGAGGGAAGCTGGTTGCATCAGGAGGGGGATGCTCCCTGGATTCTTCTACAGCCTGCCTCCTCTTTGTCTCCTGGCCCTCATCCTCCCCTGCCTCTGAGTCTGGACTGCCCTCTGCCACAACATCTTCCTGCTCACTAAACCCTGTTGCATCTTTAGCTTCTGACCACGCCTCCTCCCAGTCTCCCCCCTCTTCTCCTTCTGACCACTGATTATCATCCCACCACCAGTCCCCTGGCTCTGAGCCTTTTTCATCTGGAGGTTCCCCAGCCTCCCACCACTCCTCTGCATCCAGCCAGTCCATGATGCACATGACTTTCCCACCTAACCTCTCCTTCTGATGCTAGCTTCTCCTTCCTGTCCAACACCACACTCCCTGAAAGCAGCACCCTGCAGGATTGCTTAACAGCTGTTGAGTGGATGATTGGATCCTGTGGAATGTAGGGTGCTCCTTCAGAAGGCCTTCCCCATAGGACTGACACCCCTCCAGTCTCAGTCCCCATATCCTTCCCCTATGACCTTAGTTCTGCCCCTTACATTTATTTGGGGCTGGATCTGAGATGGGTGGTCATTGGGTCAGGCTGATATGGGGCGCCTGGGTCAAGATTCACTGTCCTAACTACTACCCAGCTACACAAGGAAGACATTCTTGCTCTTCACCCCCTCCATGCCAAGCACAGGGGGGGGGGCGTGGTTGATTGGAGCTATTGATTTAATTTCTGTTGGGATTCACTTCTAAGAGTTTTGCAAAGAATACAACACTCATACACAATCCAGTGAACAGTAAGAAGGAAACTACATTGCATGGAGACCAAGCTGAATCAATTGGCATAGGTTATCTTCTACTTTCTAGAACAAGATATAGCGTTAAATTATATGTTTGAGGAAATGTATTTATTTTATTGCCACAAGCAAAACTACGTTCTGCATGGTTCCCGGAAACACATAATTACATGTGTATTTGTAATAAAATAAAAAAAGTAAGTAACTTTTGTCACTTATGCACAGGTTGGACTTACTTTATTAGGCTTTACATATATATAAATGCAATCATTTCATTGTCAGGTGCCTAAAGCTAGTGTTAATTACAGTACGAGGCTTCGATTATTAATGCATCTTTACTTATTGAAGTGTGAAATAAGCAATAGTAGTTGGAATGCTCCAATTAAATTAGGCTCTGAGACTGGAATTCATAAATAGGATTCTTTCTTGTATTTATAGCTCTCTTACAGCAGCACACAGAGACTAGTGCGTTCTGTATCTTACCACAGTTCCCAAACTCTGCCCATTGGAACAACTTATTCAAATATCCCCAGTGTAAATATAAATAGGGTCCTAACTTGTTTTCTATACTGCAAGCACAGGAACATTTAATTCTCCCATTCTAATGAATGACTTGGAAAATATTTATCTGATCATCTTTATCTGAGGATGTGAGGGAACTTACAAAGCAGTATTAGATTCTAGTGTATATAATGCTTTACACATGTGCACTGATGTCTCTGGATTCTGGATATAAAGAAATGTTTGAGCTCCAAGTTTGCTTTTTAAAAAATAAAATAAAAATGTGGCTGCACAGTGAATGTGATGGTATACAAATACATTGGTATGACATAGGATTACATTAGACTAGAGAAGGAGTGTCCTGGTACTTTGAAAGAGCATTTCTGTGCTTAAAGGGTCTTGATTTTTATGCCTTGCTACTTTATTTACTCTTGCATTGTTCTGTATATTGACATATTGCAGATTAATCTTTGGGTTAGGTAAATATTGATGAAATGTTTGAAATTAATTTGTTTTTGTTTAGTATCGACATTGATTATTCAGCACTGCTGGACATTATGATCTTTTTGAACTTTTCGATATTGTGATTTGTGGCTTTGTGTGTGTGTGTGTGTGTGTGTGCATCTACTCTTAATGGATTTATTTGGCCATTTTGTAAAATAACAATAATAATGCAAACCTCTTTAAGCATGATTGTAACAGAGGCAAGACACAACATTCTGCCACTTAATAATCCCTTGTCTACCATAAACACTTTCCTTCCATTATAGCCAAGCAAGGGAAACAGATTCCAGATTTTGCATATTTAACCACAAAGATGTTTCCCCCTTATTTCAATTTTGTCTGACAGGAACCTCAGACGGATTCCTTCAGAATCACACCTATTTTCTATAGTTCCTATGATTGGAAAAGTCCTAAATATCCATCATCTGAAATGTTCCACTTACACCTATCACACATCCTTGAAGGCAATTTGGCTGGCTGGCTGCTTCCCTGACCAGTCATAGGCCCCCTGAAAAAATGCATGCAGTAGTTTTGTGTTTTCCTTTTGACCTGTCGTATTGAGAATTCCTGTTCTGCTGGCACATCAGGAGAAGATGCTCTGCTTGTATGTATTACTTGAAAGGCTATCGCCAGGATTAATCAGAAAGTAACTGGTTTATTTTGTTTTACGTAACTACTATTTCCCTGTTAGCCTATCTGAGTCCTGTAGTTGACTAAGAATTGTACTTCACCACAGGATCTGTCTCTCTCACTGGCCTAGCCATTTCTCCATGTTATAAGCTTTTAAGGAGAGAAAAGGTATGGGCTGGGCCAGAGAGCATGCTAATTCTGCTTTCTTGCTTTCAAGGTTCATTCATTTCTCCCTAGAGATTCCCCTTCCCATCCCAGGCAACTACTAAGCTTGCTTTTCATCTTCCCAACCCATTTTAAAGCCATTGCTCTCTTCTGTTCTACAGTCCCACTTTGCACTCATTTTCACCTTCACACCTATGCTCATGCCTCCTCCTTTTGTACAACTCTTCCCTTGCACACAAACCACCCTGTGGTAGCCACCTGCATCTTCTTCCTCCCACCCATTGCAACTGCCAAACACCCTTTTCACCTCCTGCCCAATTATGAAGGTACCATCCCTTCCTATTCTTCAGAACCTTTCATGAGCCTGCTTTCATCTCTCCCTCCCTCCACTCTCATGCCTCATACTTGCCTTGCATACAGATGACCCCAGTTCCATGTCTTTTCATTTCTCCTGTTCTGCAGCCCCTTTTCGGTGCACATGCCATTGTCACCTTCACCTCCTTTCACCCACCTCTTCCTTTCTCTTTCCAACTCTCCCTTGAACACAGACCTCCCCCAATTTCATGCATCCTCCTCCTATTCTACAGCCCACTTTGCATGCCCTCACCTGATGATATATGCTACTGTATCTTTAGGGTGAATAGAAATTGTGTTTTTGTGTTGTAAACTGCCCTGCGATTTTCAGATAAAGGGTGGGATATAAATGTAATAAATCATCATCATCTCTTCTAAATCATTACATTGAATCTGGAACTTTGTCTTGAACACAACACGTGGTGCCAGGTATAAAAGCTACTGTGTGAAGGTACAATGGAGTTTTGTGTGGAGTACGATAGCTCCACATCCTTTCTCACATGAGTCAACTGAGGAATGGAAGAGGAAGAAGTTTGAATACAGTGAGAAGAGAGAGATGTTGAAAATAAAATAAAAATGGCTGTTTTAAGCAACAGCAGAGATCAAAAGAAACTGATGGAAACAGCAACCTAGATTTAACAAGGAGGAATAGCAGAGATGGGCACAACACAAAAGCTAATGCCAAAAAGCTTACACAACAAAGCCTTTCCTAACTCTCTCGTTGCTATACTCAAACCTTGTTTCAAACTGCTACTTTGGCTTGGGTCCCAATAACCAGAGGGAAAGCTACTAAAGAGGGCTTTAGCATACCATTTCCTCCCAATCCCTCCTCCCACTATGCTTTGTACCATCAAAATTTTTTTTTTTCATAATCTTCACAACCTAGTTTTAGCATAAGTGTTAGAGAAAACTGTTTCAAGTGAATGACACATTGGCATACAGTACCTAATAAATGTAACAAAATTAATTAGCATTACAGGAAAAAAGGTGTTGTAAATGTCATTCTTGTAGTCTAACATTTATTTATTTCTGGTGGATGTGCCCTAAAACAAAACAATATCGAAGATCTGCTGGAAAGAACAGTGAAGGAAATAATAGGTTTTGAGATTCGATTGAACCCTATTTTGTTTTGGCTAACCTGTATGAGAAATATCACCATACTTTGTAAATAAATTGCAGCTTTTGTGTTTGTAGCAGCACAAACTGTATCCACTAAATACTGAAAAGAAGAAAATATATCATCAGGTCAGGGTTGGATAAAATAATTATGGGACTATGCGCTATTGTTTTAAAAAGTCAATAATAAGCTACATTCATGTAAAATAAAAGGGCCAGCAATTGGGCACTTTTTTCAAAACTGGCACATTTTTATTGTTTGTTCTGAAAGAACATTGGAATGGATTGTTTACAAGTAATCTTTCTTGTAGGTTATAATTTTATTTTATTTTAAAAGAAGTTTATAGCAAAGACAAAGAAGCAAAATGTGGATATATATATTTAACTGTAGCCCTATGAGACTGTAGTATTCAGGATCATACTGAATGAATGAATGAATGAATTGAGTTTATTACGGTCATAGACCAGAGAAACATAAAACAACAATAGTTTACAAAGGGAATAATGGTGTCAATTTAAAAAATTGTAAAATTATACATAAAAAGCAACACATATGCACACACACACACACACACACATATATATATATACACATTTATGCACTGCAATATATGTATAGGCTTAAAAGATAAGGGGGCTTGTCCAGGGGTCAAGTCTTTTACTTTTTTACAGCTAATGCCCTCCGCTTGATCGCAGCCGCAGAAAATTTGGCCACTTTCAGTGTTACTTCTGGGTTTTTATCTCCTAGTAGAATTTTCAGCCGCTGAAGTTCAGATCGACCTGGAAATTTCTGAACGATGGGGGAGATAAACAGTGACCTAATATCCCCGTAAAGGTCGCAGTGTAGCAACACATGTGAAGCCGTTTCCACCTCTTTCAGACCACATGGGCAAACTCGTTCAACATAGGGTTTGCCCTCGTATCTGCCCTTTAGTAAGGCAGATGGCAGTACATCAAATCTGGTAAGGGTAAACGCCCGCCTGTATTTTGCGATTTGTAGATCCAGCAAATATGGTGTTAGATTAAACCCTTTTCCATAATCTTGGATAGCTGGATATTTATCTATCTTGCTCATATGATCCTGAAGCTCTACATCTCCTATTCGCTGGCTCACCATCCTTTTAGCCTTTTCAAAACCTGAGGCTATAAGTTCTTGTGAGGAAAGCCCCAGGCCCTTCAATTTTTCATAAAGCGACAATCTCCATTTAGACTGGAACGGGTCTAATAGAGTCAATGGAGCCACTCCCACTGGGAAAAATATGAGTTTTAGCCAGAGGTGAATCTTCAAGATCCATATCCTGGCATTAATAGAGAGTTGACCTACCTCCAGCCTAATGGCTGCGTTGGAAACGCAGGTAGGTAACCCTAGTAGGGAGCGGTAAAATTTAGTTTGTACAGATTCCAGGGACTTAAGTTTTTGACAATTAAATATCTGGGTGCCATACATCAGTAGTGGAAGTATTTTTGCGACAAAGACCTGGGAGGCAGCAGGAACATATTGACCTCCTTTTCTGTAGAAGAATCTTATGATAGCTCTAGAAGATCTTTGTGCATTTGCAATGGAATTCTTAATCTGATGGCACCAAGATCCCTTCTCGTCAAAGATTATTCCAAGGTATCTAAAAGATGTTACTTGCTCAATAGGTTGGTTATTAATTTTCCATTTATGTCGGAGTTTTCTCTTGGAGAACACCATAATTTTTGATTTAGTGTAATTTATTATTAGGTCTTCAGCTTCGCAATACTCTGTAAGAGCTCGTAAAAGTTTTCTTAGGCCCACACAAGAGAAGGAAATAAGTGCCGCATCATCTGCGTACAAAAGGACTGGAATTGGTATATTATTTAGGTTTGGGGGGTGAGTACTTGCTTCCTCCATCTTTCCGACTAAGGAGTTTATATAGAAATTAAATAGAATAGGGGCAAGAACACAGCCTTGCTTGACACCATGGAAACTTTGGATTTCCTTTGATAGGTTCCCATAACGGTCGCATCTAACACGGATCCGAGTATTTTCATGTAATCTACGGATAAGAAGCAAAAGACGTCTGTCGATGTTTGTGGCATTTAATTTTTCCCAAAGTCTGTGCCGGGGTATCAAATCGAAAGCTGATTTGAAGTCTATAAAGGCTACATAGAGGGAGCCTCCTTTCTTTGAGGTGTATTTCTCCACTAGATGTTGCAATACCAGTCCTTGGTCTAGAGTTGATCTATGTGCCCTGAAACCAGCCTGGGCTTCCTTAAGGATGTGCTCCCGTTCCAGCCAGTCCGCAAACTTTTCATGTAAGTGAGTTGCATAGAGTTTGCTGATGATGCTTAAGAGACTGATTGGTCTGTAATTGGCTGGATCAAGTTTACAGCCTTTCTTGAATATGGGAACGATGATTGCCAATCCCCAGTCCTCTGGTATTATTGCTGTTTGATCTATGCTGGTGAATAGGCTGGCAAGGACTGGGGCCCACCAGTCAATATTGGCTTTAAGAAGCTCAGGAGAGATATTATCTGCTCCCGGGGCTTTTCTGTGTTTGAGTGCCTGAATAAGCCTCCTGACCTCCGCAACCGACACCGGAGGCCACTCGTCACCTGCCTCACACTGTGTTAGTGGCTGTGTCAAAGGCAGAGCTGAATATGAAGATTGGAAAAATGCCTCCCAAGTCCCTGCAGGTATAGTATACTCCACTTCTGAGGAGGTAGATCGCACTCCATTTGCTACCATTCTCCAGAAGGTGGCCGAGTCTCTCTCTCTGGATGCATCTATTAGGCATTTCCATTCTCTTTTCTGTGCCTGGAGTTTTTTGTTTTTGATCAGGATTTTATAATTTCGTTTATCTTCAAACCAGACCGTGGGGAGTTGGGGTAAGTTGGCAGATCTATAATTCTTGTATTTTTTCAGTAAGTTTAGCTTCATGTCCTGACATTCTTGATCAAACCAGGGTTTGGAGTTTTTATATACTGAGGATTGCCTACTTGAGCTGTTCCTTTTTTCCTTCAGGGAATCTTGAAGGAGTGAAATTAACTCCTGAAATAAATTTATTTTTAATTCATGGCTTGAGGAAGTTATAAGGTTATCTCTCTTAATGAGGAATTCCTTTGAACACAGCCTACTTGAAATTTCCTTATGCAGTTCATCTGTCCATCTGATACGAGAATATCTGAGCTCCAAAGCTGTAGGGCTCGAATGTTCGATTTTCTCAGCGCAGGATAAATCCTTTCCCGCAACTACGAGTGCACTTAATGGCAGATGGTCACTGTCTAAGCGCTCCTCCACTTTGCATTCCAAAACTTTGTTTTGAAGATCATACGACACGATTATATAATCAATTGTGGAGGCGCCATTATTAGATATAAATGTAAATTCTCCGACCTTCTCCCCCTCAGTACGGCCATTCAGTATAACCAAGTCCAACTTGTTGACCAAGTGTAATAGGCATAAGCCGGCATAATTGCAGCCTTTATCCTTTGAGGTTCTGGCTGGTATTGAGTGGGCTTCCTCTATAATGGGGGCTGTTTCATGGAAATGGGCATACAAGGCCTCATCAGATTGTCCAGTTCTGGCATTTAGGTCGCCTGCCACCACTACAGAGGCATCAGGAAATTGATTTGATAGTTTGTCAAGATACTGTTCTAACTGAGCCCAGGTATTTCTTATCAATCTTTTCTCTCTTTGTGGGGGTAGGTATACGTTAATCAGCAGCAAGCTGTGGGTTCTCCACTGTACTTGCACAGCTGTGGCCAGATGGTCTAGTGGGTCTAGTTTTTTAAATATGGCCCTTAGCCTTGTTGAGATTAAAGTAACTAACCCACCTTTAACTCGCCCCCCTCTAGTACTTAAAAGACCTGGGAGGGAGAATGCAGAAAAGCCATTTAACTCCACTTCACTTGTGCTCCAGGTCTCCTGGAGAAACACAATGTCATGTCTCTGAATATATTTAGCAAAGGATTGGTCGGAAGTCCTCTTTTGCCAACCTGCAATATTCCAAGTTAGCAGGGCAAGGTTGCACGTTGTCTTGCCAAAAGTTGATCTTAGTCAATTTGCCTTTAAAAGGTTTTTAGGGCCTATCTTTTTATTTATTGGTTGAATTTCGTTCATTTTGGCAATGTCCATAGATGTATTATCGCCCAGATACTCAATGAAATCGATTGAAGGGTGCAACGTGCTAACATTAGTGATCAGTACTCCTTTTTTTGGCGAATCTACCTTAGGGTGTTCTATTTGTCTGATACCAAGTTCATCCTCATCCAGGTATCTCATGCTAGTCCAAGAGCGCGTTGTAGTTGTCATAGGGATGGTTTCCTTCTTAGATGGTAGTTTGTTGCTGTCCCTTACGCACTGTGTTAGATCTGTTGCTATCAGATTTATCTCTGCAGCTGCAGAGATATTGTAAGGGTAGTCTTTCATGGTTGCCATAGGGATGGTTTCCTTCTTAGATGGTAGTTTGTTGTTGTCCCTTGCGCTCTGTGTTAGATCTATTGTTAACAGGTTTATCTCTGCAGTTACAGAGGTATTATAGGAGTAATCTTTCATGGGGTCTGTCTTGGCTTTTTCAGGGAGGTTCTCTTTCTTTAATTGGTCCGTTGCCGGATCTTTCTCTCTTACTTTTTCCTGAACATTCATCTCTGTTAGCTTATTTCTAAGGGTCTCCAATCTTCCCAAGATCTCAGATTGGGCAAGGAAAGGCAACAATCCAAACTGATTTATTAATGCCTTTTCTTCTGGATAGAAGTTATCAGTCCCCTCATTAGGCAGTCTCATCTCCTGTCTTAGTTTCAAGGACCCTTGCTCAGTATGTTCCAGTTTGTCTTTTGAGTGTCCTCTCTCCTCCTTTGCTTTACAAGTAAATCTTGTCTCAGCTGTCGTAAGATCATCAGAAAACAAATTCAAACATGTGCTGTTTTCAAAATATCTTGTTACCGTTATCCTTTTCTTTAACAGCAAATGTCTTGATCTATATATATATTTAGCCAAGTTTTGATCTTTGAAGGAGGCAATCACTCGCAGAGAGTATCCATTGTAGAATATGAAATCTACTGAGATAATGTCATTTAATTTTATTTTCCCTGGCAGCATATCATCTAAAATATTCACAAAATGCACCGAGCGTTCTTTCTGTGTGAGGAAGCCCTTTGGCTTCGGGTAGTTTAGAAAAGCCAACTTCCTATCTGCCAGTATCAGTTTCCATCCTTTATCCTGGGACAGATCTTGCCCTGCTACTGGCTCATCTTGAGATCTGCCATAATCAATGGTATGGGGTGAGTCTTCTTTAATATTTATGGGTCCTTGAGGTTTCAGCATAGAGCACCCGGGTAGTGATTCCGTTTCCTCACTTGTTTTGTTAGGCAGCAATGGTGTTTCTTTCAAGGACTTCAGCTGGATCTTTTTTCCTGGATCCACACTGTTGTTCTCTCTGCTGCCGTGTGTAGCAGGTTTGTTAGAGTTTGTTTTTGATTTTGTTGGAATCAGCTTATATAGTCTTTTCCAACATACTTTACATGCACGTCGGTTTATGACCGATTTCCTTGTAGTTTTTATGTTCTTACTTTTCTTTTTAGTTTCAGCTTTCTTCTTATGGGATCTCTTACTGATACCTCGCTTCTTTTGATTTACTTGGGTAGGAGATTCAGTTTTGGGGACAGAGACATACAACCCTATGTCCTTTCCTTGGTGTAAATGATTTTCCACTGATGATCCTTGTGTGCACTTGCTGGTTGCTGGTTGCTTTGTATATTCTGACTCTTGAGGGATGGTTGGTGGGTCAGCACCATGAGATTCTGAGCCTTTAGCTTGGAGGGAATAATTTTCCACTAGTGTCAGGAGCAGCCCATTTGTTATTGTTAAATATTTTTTCATAGCTGCCAGATCCAGATTTATAGAGAGCAGCCAGTCCTGAGGATAGCAGTCATTGTTTTCCGTCTGGGAGCCCATAGATGAAGTCTGGGTTTTCTGGGAGTTTCGGGTTTCTTCCTGTAACTCTGAGGATAATATCTCAGCCAGGACTATTTCATGGGCCAGGCTCATTGTATTTCTATTTTGGTTGTTATTCTCCGAGTCCTGTATTCCTCTAGAGAAGGTTGAGTGATCTTGAGCAGCAGAGGAAAAAAGAAGGGCCTCATCCTGCTTCAACTCAATCATCTCAGCCATCTTTTGCTCATTTCCATTTCCATTCTCGTTGTCCCTTGTATGTGAAAAGTATTGCGTGATTTTACTCTGTTTCTCATAACACTCCTGGAACAATGGACTTGTCGCTATCCCCAGGTCCTTACGTTTCTTTCTAGTAAGTACCATTTGTAAATCTTTGTTACCAGTCAGGGGTTATTCTTCCTGTTTCAGAAACTATGTCTCTTAGGAAGTCAAAAACTCCACCCAGCTGTAGACTAAAAGTCCAAATTGAGGCAAGATTTGGGGTGGCTGTTTGTAATTTGATAGCTTATAGTTCAGAGCATAACACGGAGTTGGCAATAAATTAGCTGTCACCCGTTTTCCTTATTATCGGACAGACTTGAGGAGAGTGGCGGCGTGGGGAGTAAACCCTCCGGACATTAAGATAACAAGAAGGGCTTTGCTGGGGCTGGATAGGGAAGGAAGGGAGGAAAGCTTGAGAGTTCTTCCGTCGGCTCCCAGTGTCCTTTTACTGATAGAAGCTGATAGAAGCTGGGGTTTTTTTCAAGCTGCGCCTCTTATCAGCCTAATTTGCTGAAGACGCTCTTACTCATTCCGGCAGGACTCGAACGGGGACTTGTTTCAACCCCATTTTACGGTGTTTCCGATCACCCACCTTGAGTTTTTTCTTTCTCAGTGACGGGGTCCCTTCACGGCAGGGGAGTCAGGCCAGACCTCTTTTCCTTCCCCTCTCACTCGTTTCAAGAGATTACTCAGCTCCACAGCACCAAAGTACGGCGGGGGGTGCGGCAAGGCAGCAAGACTAAAGCTCGAGTCCGGTGATAAAACAATAAAACAATAAAAACGCTAATGCTAAGAAAAGCGAAGGCAGTGTTGAGGAGATGACGCAGCCACTAACTCATTACAATTAAAAGATAAGATAAAAGATAAACCCCCAAAGGGTTTGAAAAAACTACTTAAAACTACTTAAAACTATATCTAAAAGCAGACGAGGTTAACTAGGCTGCTACCTTCGTCACCATCTTACCCCTTCTTCCAGGATCATACTGTGTAGCACTGCCTCCTCAACGCTTCAGGAGGTGATGTGTTGTTTGCATAGAGCCCTGTGTCGATAGCTCAACATGTACGCTCCAATTTGGTGGCCCACATGTCTTGAGAATCAGGCCTAGGCCCAACTTCAATAGATCAGTATTAAGTAGCTGAAAACATGGACTTCACCTGCTCATGCTAAACCTATTAATCTAATGCCTTCATGAGCGCTAAATTCATCCATTAATTTTGGAAATGGAAAGAAAAATGTGTGTGCTATTTTGGAACTCGGAGAAGGACTTGGGATGTTTCCCTGGTGAACTGACTGCACTGCATTAAAGCCATGGCAAATAGCTCAGTCACAACAATATGAATCAGTCACAATCATGACAACCATGATGAAATATACTCAGAGTCGCAAGGTGATTTCATGCTCTTTATTCATCTCATAGTGGTGAGGAGGGAATGAAAGTCCCCTCAAAGTATCTGCTTTATATACATTATTTACACAATGGGCTGCACGTGATTGGCTAATTCCGGACTTCTCCTGTAGGCCAATCAGGTTGTGGATTCACTTCTATCTGGAGCTGGATTGAGTGGCTCCTGCTGACCAATCATACTGCTGCATTTTGGATCCTATTGTTCTAGGACCAATCAGACTGATGCAGTTTGGATCCTATTCAACTCAGTACATAACACATGAATTTAATTATAACCAAGCCCCATTTCATTCAGGAACAATAACTTGGAAAAAGCTATAAGCAACACCAATATCTGAATGGAGAATTGATGGCAGATAAGCTTTTGTGTTTTGCAAATAAGTCAACTGTTATGGATGGATGAAATCACATGTGGACTAGCTTGTCCTGAAAATGCAGGATTGAATCTTAAGAAATTTTCACAACTGACACTAAAAATGCCTTTTTGTCTCTTGTGAATGTTTTAAATGCAACTTTGCTTTGTTTTTGCCTGTTGCTGCTGGTAAGGGATCCCAAGGGAGGGAATAGGTCATACCATCTGTCTGCCCTCTTGTTCCCAGTTGACCTGGAAGCCAGGATTCTGTTGCTGATTCGAAAGGAGGATGAAAGTTGTGGCTAATGGAGTTGTTTTACAGCCCACAGACTAGATGAGAGGGCAGTTACACTCCAGCAAACAGACACCTTTGGCATTCCACCCCCCTTTAATTCTATATTGTTAAATTTATTATATGGTAGGAGAAACTGGGTGATATATTATTGGGTGATAATTGAAAGTGTGCTATTTCTACTGAAAGTGAGAGTCTGGATTGTATTTTTTTGTATTGCAAAGTTGTTAAATAGCACAAGAGCTTGAACTGGTATAGAGTAAGGCCTTACCTGTGTGGGAAATGGAAGGGGCTGGTCATGTTGCTTTTTATACAATGCAGCATTGCCCTAGATCACTGGTCTTCAACTGGGGAGCGGGGATAATGACCCCCTAGTGCAGTGTTTCCCAAACTTGGATCTCCAGCTGCTTTCGGACGACAATTCCCATCATCCCTGACCACTGGTCTTGCTAGCTAGGGGTGTGCTATTTGGGAAACACTGCACTAGTGGGTCATGGCCTAATTCAAGGTGGGTCAAAACAAGAGCACTAACACTATAAAAATATATGGTAAGTCCCCAAGTGCATGTTTGGATTAAAAGTGCGCTGTGGGTCTGAAAAGGTTGAAGATGCCTGCCCTGGATGATGGTCAGTGAATTAACTGATTGTAAGTTCATTCCTGCATCATGCTGCCATGGATTTTTATTTTTATTATTATTATTGGTAGTCTAGATGTTCATTTTGTGATAAATGATTGGGGAAAGCTGTGTGTGATGGGGATGGTTGGTGGGGATGCTTGTGTGTGAGTGTCTATGCAGTGGGGAAGTGGGGAGGTAGAACCTTTGTCCTTGCACTATTTTCCTGCAAATGTTCTACTGCTGCAGCAACCAAGGTACTTTTTATTCCAACTGCGATACACTGGGGGAGGAGTTGATCTGAGGGTATGTTTTTGATTGTACAATCAGTTCATACCAATCCCCCAAGAAATACAGTTTCTCAGACTACAGCTTGAAAACCACCGGTAAAGTTTAAGTAGAGCTCCACATTAAAACATTAAGTCATATATTCACTAGCCACTGTTTTTGCAAAGATTGTAGACAAAATGAAAAACGCAACTACAGTTGGGAATACTACATTCTTCCCGCCCTTGCACTAAACCTATCAATCTCCTGCCTACCCAAATTCCATGATTAAAGGAATTAGAACTAGAGAGAATGACTTTCTTCCTCCAAAACTATAAATAGTATATCAGCATTATGTTTGTTTGTTTGAGATGTGCACACATGTAGACTTGCACATAGCTGGCTATAAATCAATGCCTCAAGCTTCCCTCAAGGAATGTTAAGAGAGTGCACCTCACATGAGAGAAAAATGCATTTAAAATTACTGTAGCTATAAAACAAACTGACATAACCCAAAGCAGCAAATATGACAAAAAAAGTCTTCTGGGGCCATGTTGGTACTTCAGTGAAGCTTTTGACTTTTAGTTTTATTCGCCTAGAAGTGATACAGTTTACTTTCTAAAATCCCACAGAAGGCAGTGCTGTGTGTCCCCAATATTCAAACCATTGCATCTTTCTCTTCAATGACTATATCGCAGATAGATTCAAGTGACACCTTACAACAACTATGAGATGAGAGCTTGTTACTGAAATTTTGAGCTTGGACAAAGCATCCTAAGAAACCTGATGAAAGCTAAAGGTGCTTAAATAAGGCTAGCGCCATTTCTAACCTGTCTAATTGTTGCTATATGGGGAAGCTCTTTCTCTGCTTTCCTGGTCTCTTTGGGGGCCCTCTGTGAATCTGTTCTTGGACCACCACTCTTCTTTCTTTACATACAGTTCCTGAGTGACCTCAGCTAACCCTATGACTCTCCATACCACCAATATGCAGAATATACCCAGACCCACCTATATTCTCTTAGAACTGCCCCCTCCTTTCATTCTGGCATCTCCAGCTGGCTCTCTACTATTCCAGCTTGGAAGTTTTGGTCCAAGACCAAGCTTTTCATTTTCTCTTTCAAGCCCTTCTCTCCTTGTATCGACTGACAATGTTACTAGCCACCCTGTTGAGCAGCCACAAAACCTTGGCTTTCTGTTCGACTCCTCTCTCTCCTTTGTTCCCCATATCCAGGCTATCAATAAGTCATGTCATTCCTCCCTTTACAACTGTGCAAAATATACCCTTTGCCCCCTCAATGAACACTGTGGTCCACACCCTTGTCATCTTTCTTCTAGACTGCAGGAATCTCTAGAGAAGCATCCAAGGATGCTGCAATAAGGATAGCACCATTTCAGCAGCAGGAAGGAGAGCTGGACATCAGTATTCTGAAACTGAGTTGTTATGGTAGCACTCTGACGAACTGAACACAGTACCTATCAAAATAAACAAGTCTGAAGAACTGAGAACATGGCAGGACAGAACATTTAAGCATGCTTACTGTGTACTGGGACACCTCTATAATGCTGCCTAAAGCTCTTCTGAAAGCTATCTGTACATACAATTGACAAGTTTTGCACAGTTAGGATCTTTACAGAACTCTTGTTTCCCCAGTGCACTTTCACAGAAGAAATTCAGTAAATATGGAGCATCAGAAATAGGATTGCAAATACCTAACTAAATACAGCTATCTGAAAATAAAAGGGCAAGGTGCAATGTATGAAAAGAAATGAGGCAAAATATGGAACTGAGCTGAAGAAGAAAGATTATGAGAGGGAGATGCAAAGCATGATAGCATTTGGCTGAGAATGTGTGAATCTTGCACCCTTCTCTGCTCTGCTGTACAACAGGATGTGTGGATGATGGTTTTGCACCCAACCTGCTAGGGAGAGACAAGCAGCTGCAGGACAACTTTGCTGATGCTCTCCCAACACAAGCAAGCATTTGGCTATTTAAAACAGAGCAGAGCCTACCAATCACCTCTAAGTTATTGCAAGATGTTCATCTTTTGGGGTGACAAGTAAAGCTTTCTTCCCTGGACTGGCTGTTTTCCTACCACCACCTCCAGTCAAACAGGAGGTAGCTCTTCGTGTGCTGAGTTAGTTGCATAGGCTAGATATACACTGTTTTTCACAAAATGTAGAGTCAGTGTGGGTTAAGAGATAGATATTAAAGTTATTTCTGGGTCTGATGGGAATTTTAGCTTAAAATATCTGGAGGGCACAAGGTTGGAGAAGGCTGCATTAGAGTAAGTTGTATTGTTGAACATATAGAGAAATCCTTTGGAGGGTGAAAAGGCATAGAGTGATCTTCCATAGAGTTATGATGCCATGATAGGAATTCACCATTTGAGTCACTGAGCCAAAAATGCATTCTATTAGGGAAAATTGCCTGTAAAGTGTGCATATTAGGGTCCTCATGAAAGTTTGTCAGCATTTTTGTGTATGTATTAGGAGAACTACACACTGCAATGCTGATGATTTTTCATTAGGGTTTTCTTTTTTTGAAATGCAAAGTGATGCAGAAATAGGAAAACTGAACCTAAAATTGGAAAAAAAAAACAAGACACAGAGAGAATTTGAAATTAGCAGATGCATTCCTAGAGTTGCCCAGAAGTGAGGAGGAAATGGGCAGAGGCAAATTCCCCACAGCTTATCCCCAGCAGTGAGGGTACTGTAAGGGGAGTTCCATATATTAAGGAATTCTGGTTTCCTCCTTTGCAGGTTCTTTAAGCAGTTAATGAAATTGTGGCCCTTTATTCATCCAACATCTTGTGTTTGTTTCTTCCTAAAGTAATCACTAACAACAACTACATTGCACCATTTGAAATCTATAAGGGTGGCTCACAAATCTTAATAAATCCAAATACAGCTTCAGTCAATGAGTAAGAAAAAACACTGTGGGTGAGACAGAAGGAGAGACTATTAACTCATCTGTTAAACACCAGAAAGAAACCCAGCAAAACATGAAAAGAACTTTCTAACTCAGGTGATGATCCCAAAAGACATCAGGGAAAGCATAGACTTTACTGCCTAAACTCCAACAGAGGGAGGGAAGAGGTTTTTTGTAGGGAGGAAGCTCGACAGTTTGGGGACCACTGTCAACAAGGTCCTGTTGCAAGTCATCTTCCTCCATGTAGCATGGGGAACTCGAAAAGAGCATATGAGGGAAGTCTCAAGATACATCTCAAGGTATAGCAGGTGATCCCTACAGCATTATGTACTACCTAGAGATGGGATGGAGAAAAGTCATTCCCAGCGCTTTCATATCTGAGACTGCATGCCTTTTAAGAATCCTGCACTGTTAGTGTCCATTGACAACAGATGGAATCATTCCCCCAGCTAGCCACACCTCCTATCATTTTTGTAAGCTTTGTTACAGTGCCTTTAACTGTTCATTAATTTTCCCCTGTTTATTATATTCCCAAAAGGCTATGCACATTGCATATATGTAATATATTCATGAAGTGTATTGCGGCAACACTAGAACATCTCAGCACCTGCTTGGTAATATAAGAAATTTCCTCCTGATGCCTCTGGAAGTATACCGGTGTACCATGCTAATTAATGTACTTTTCTCCCTCTCTGGATTTATATTATGCGGAGACTGTGTCTAATCCTGCATTGAGATGAGCAGCCACCCCATTGTTGGATTGGTATTGTGGCTTCTTTCAACATAAATTACAGATCATAAATCAAGAGACAGCGGGGAACCTTCTATGGCTATTCTCTCGGTAAATGCAATATCCACAAACACTATTAGAGCGCAGTGACCATTATGTAGTAACATCAGCTCCTGAAATGGGCTGTCATTTTCAGCTTTTGTCTAGTTCTTTCATCGCTGAGAGTGATGCTATGTTTCCCACTATTGCAAACAGATACCCAAATCGGCTATAGGATACAGTCCTCACCAATGCTACAAGGTAATCATTTTTTATTATCTTTGTGGATAGGATTGGCAAGTAAGAGCCAAGGTCTTTGGAGGGAAAAGCAAATGAAATCTTGATAGAATCACAGCCCCATTGTGCTATCGCAGGAAGACACCCCTGACAATCAAGGTGTTCAGGAGAGTACAGAGTGCTACAAAATGGAGCCCCACAGCTAAGAGTCTACTTTGAAAGCTAATGAAAATTGGACTCAAGATTAATACCACTGAAGTCAATGGCTGCTCAGTTCCTCCAGACCTCCAGCTTGACATAAATCCTTCAATTTTCCTTTGAAGTCTTTCAAGTACAACTCCACAGCAGCATGACTATTACAACTTTTTTTATGACACACTAAATGAAAGGATACCATTTTAAAACAAAGTACTAAGATTGAACATAGCTGCTAGTAAGTAAAAGGTGGACTTTCTTATGGGCTAACTGCACTGACTTCAGATTGCACTTCATGAAATATTTTAGGATTTCATGGGTTTAGATTTAGATTTTGCTGCACTTAACAACACTTACATGGAGGTAAATTCAGCTGAAACCAACAGATCTTACCTTAAACAATTAGGATTAGGATGTGAGTTGATGTTGTCTTACTCCAATTAACAAGGCATCTGTCTGAGGTAGATTGTCAAATCTAACCAGAAGAATTAAATTATTCTCCCTTAACCTTCCTTAATTCTTACTTATTAGGAATGTATGGAAAGGCAATAACTCTACATCTTTTCCAGCCCCAGTAGGATAGCATAGCTGGGATATAGCATTTACCCTGTTTGTTAGGGCATTGCCCACCTTTTTGATTTGCACATTTTCCTTGAAGACTTGAGAAAGTAGTAATTTAATTCCTTAAATTTCAGATGGAAGAAAACAGCCAGGGAGCTTTCTTAGCTCATTTGAAGTCTGGAGGCCATTGTACCCATTTTTTAAACCTGATCAAAATTCAGACTGGCTGTTTGTTACTAAATTATGTATCTCTGAAGCATAAGTGTGTTGGTTTTGAAAGTTACAAATTAGTATATTTCCATACAGCCTGGGAGAATGTCTTTTAACCTACGAAAAAAATATATTATTTGCATTATTCTGTAACAAAGGAAGCTTCTATATCTATGGCCAGATAACTTCCACAGCATCTCCACTTTTCCACAGTAAATTACTTACTTTACTTATAGACATTGTAATAAAATCTACTTGCTTCACCTTTTATGAGATGTAATAAAACTTATTTTTATAGCAATTTCAGTTGCACTGTATGTTATACAACTGTGTCCTTCCTTTTGTGAAGCAATGTAATTGCTGCCCTGATGTCTGTTGTATATTTGGATCTATAGAGTTTGCGTAAGTTGAACTCTACATCCATTGCCAAAGTAGCGCTGTTAGATTTCCACCTGACAGTTAACCAGTTCAAGTGGAGGTGAAGGAAGGAAGGTGCTGTTCTTGGTACCAGTTCAATCACAGAATGGTAATGGTCGCTTCAGTGAGGTTCGTAAATAGGTCGTATTTCAACAGAGGGGCTGTAGCTCAGTGCTTAATCACATGCAGAAGTTTCCAGGTTCCTTCCCTGGCATTTCTAGGTAGGGATGGGGAAGATGTGCAGCTTGTAACCCTGGAAAGACACCACCAGTTGGCATAGACAATACTGACCATCAGTGGATAAATGATTTGATGCAATTCAAGGCAGCTTCTTGTGTTCATAATGACAATTCGATGCACAAAACACTTCTGAAATTATTTGCTCACTAGCAGCAGATTTAGGCACACCTTAACCCATTTATTTTAACCCAACCCAGGGTAGAATTGGGTTGTGATTCTTCTACTTCCTTGCTTATCGGTAGTTGAACTTCCACACAACACTGAGTCAAATCTGGGACATACATTATAATAGCCACAGGAATGCTGCCTCCCTTCTCTGCTGACCAAGATGATGATGGAGCCACATGTATAAACTCAAAACATGGACTGAATACTGGTGAACAATACTAAGTGGGATATCTCTTGCCTGAAAAGGATGGTTGGGGTGTCATCTATTAAGTGACTGTTAAATGTGCTTTGATTTTAAGAAGAACAGTCTTTCAGGACTGAAGGAATGGTCAGTGAGTGGCACAAGCACACAAGCATCATCTCATATACAGAGGTACCTCAGGTTACAAACGCTTTGGGTTACAAACATTTTGGGTTACAAACTCCGCTAATCCGGAAGTAGTACCTAGGGTTGAAAACTTAGCCCCAGGATGAGAACGGAAATCGCATGCCAGTGGCACAGCGGCAGTGGGAGGTCCCATTAGTGAAAGCGCGCCTCAGGTTAAGAATGGTTTCGAGTTAAGAACGGACCTCCAGAACGAATTAAGTTCATAACCCGAGGTACCATTGTAATGTAAATGTGTATTGAGACTCTTGCAAGTTATCGAAGAATGTTTTGCATCGTCTGAAAAGATATTCAAACCAGAAAGAACACACACAACCAAGAGTAGCACATGTATCTTGACGGATGAACAGCTCTTATTAATTGCCCTAATGTCAATGAAAGTGTCATAGTGTAGATAGAGTTGCAGGAAAAAATGTCTCAAGTAATTCTGGATTAACTACATTCCAAGTCCACAAGTGCTCATGGTATGGCTGGGAGGGCGGCAGGGAAACAATTTATTCCTAATGCCAGAACATTTTCTGTTTGGGGGGCTCAGCCCTCTCCCAGATGGAGGATCAGTTTTCCACACCCTGAAGATCGATTGCTTTCCCAAAAGACACACAAATGCTATAATTGCAGCACAATCATGTGTGAATTTACTTGGAAGTAAACACACTGTGTTTAATGAGGCTTACTCCCAGGTTGGTGTGCATTAATTTGCTGCTTGTTGCCAAGGAATTGCATGCTGCTGTACACCCCTAATGCATTGACTCAGATATCCCCTCATTTTGGCTGGGAAAGTAGACTAAGCTGAGACTTTGCCACCCAGAGCGAGAAAACAACACCTGTAGTTACCATTAGCATAGATGACAGAAATGGCTCTCACTTCGTGTACAAGAGGTGTGAGGCATCTTGACTATAAATACACTTTCCTCCCCACCCAGATCTTAATGCAATCATGTTATGGGTACAACCATTGAGAAGAAATCTAGAGGCCTGGAATGGTCTGCATGTATGATGCACCTTGAAACCTTTTCCTTTCTCTCTCTAACTTCCCAAGTAAGTTACCTATGCAAAGTTATTCCAGAAAAGTGTTTCTGATTTATCTCTCACCCAGTTCACCTGTTTCTCACACTCTCTTTATTTGGCATTAGAATTCTCCTTCCTCACCATCACACATGCAGCTCTGTCTCATTTTTCACCCTATCCTTCTGTCTATAAAGGTAAAGGGACCCCTGACAGTTAGGTCCAGTCATGGACGACTCTGGGGTTGCAGCGCTCATCTCGCTTTACTGACCGAGGGAGCCGGCGTACAGCTTCTGGGTCATGTTGCCAGCATGACTAAGCCGCTTCTGGCGAACCAAAGCAGCACACGAAAACGCTGTTTACCTTCCCACCAGAGCAGTACCTATTTATCTATTTGCACTATGACGTACTTTTGAACTGCTAGGTTGGCAGGAGCAGGGACTGAGCAACGGGAGCTCACCCCGTCACGGGGTTCTGAACCGCCGACCTTCTGATCCGCAAGTTCTAGGCTCTGTGGTTTAACCCACAGCACCACCTGCGTCCATATCCTTCTGTCTATAGATATTCAGTTTGGGCCAACAGTTATTTGGTTAAAGCTATAGACAGAAGGATAGCTTTGACTGAATCTTGCTTCTGAAATCCATCTCTTGTTAAATTGCTCTAATTCCAAAAGAAGAAGAAGAAGAAGAAGAAGAAGAAGAAGAAGAAGAAGAAGAAGAATATTGATCTAATTCCTAATTCCCCCTATTAGAAAATAGTCTGTGACTTTGTCTACTATGGCTGTTGGTTAAAGATCCAAAAATGTTCTGTTTGGGTACACACATTTATCATTACACCCATGTAGACAAGAGCAAGTGTTCCCATGCCTTTATTAGTGGCATGATTTGAATTCTGAAACAGATAGAGAGGAGAGCTTCTAGTCTTCAGATATCCAGCTCAACATGTTACCTGTAAAGAAACTCTCCATTTGATTTACTCCTCTATCTAGCCATAGGTCTCCAATACAATTGAGGCAGCAATTCCCTACCTACTTAACTGAAGCAAGCCTCCATTAACTCAGTGGGACTTACTTCTGTTCAGACCTGTATAGACTGAGCTGTGCCTGCCTTCAAAATGCCAAAGTCTGAAATATAGTAAACAACAACAACTCAAGCACTGCCATCTTTTCTCATTTGGAACATTTTTGGGGGAACTCATTTCCTGGCGAAAAGCATTTCAAAATTGTAGTCAAGCTGTCTTTTGGACCACAAAGCATGAAAGGGAGAATGACTTCACACCAACACTCTTACTAGATGTTTCTTAGTTTGGAAAATTCAGATAGTAAACCTTGTACTTCTCACTAGCCATTAAAAAAAGAGGAACTTTTAAAGCAATTTCAAAGCTTTTTACTTTGAACACAGTATAAGTGCTCCATTTGAAGTGTGCAACCTTTGTTCTGAAGTGGCACCATTGCCATGTTACAGTTTTTGCTACCAGTCCAAACTTCCCTGCATTTTTTATTATGTCTTCGGCTCATTTGGGTGCCATCTCCATGGTAACTTGTTTACAATGTCAGAAATATGGGCTGAAAAGTCAAGGTTAGCTTATCCTTTTGTTGCTGTTTTGATATTTTTGGCAATTGGAACAATGTGGGCAGAAGCCATAATGATTCGAGCGTTTTTTTGTGTGGCAGGTTGAATTGAAACAAAACTCCACATATCACCACTTCCAATAGAAAAATAAATTCAAACTGCCAGCTAATCAGAACCATCAATTCCATCTTCCTTTCAAATTTCAGAACAACAGTCCTCATGCTTAAATTTGGCAGCATATCTTGAGGAATAAGAAGTGCATAAGAGGTTGTGCCTTTCTGAGGCAATAATTATTATTATTATTACCTGGTGTGTGTGCGTACATATATTAGTCCATGTAGTTGAGGCAGCCTAAAACATCACTGGGTCAGGAAAAAATAAGAGGTGTTTCAGAGCCTAAGCTAAATCATTGATGGGAGCCTTTTGTACTCTGAAAATTGACTGTAATAATAATATTTAGCACTTCTATATCTACTTGCAATATTCTGATGGGAAAGAGTTGTATTCTTCACTTAGGCTGCACTCCAAATTTAATAGCATTTTTTAAAAATGAAAAGCATGGATTGTAGGATAAGGCTTTTAGAGACATTTTCTCTTAATTTCAAGTATATACTGGGATTTGATTTTCTATTTCCCAGTCAAAATGTGATTTAGAAAAAATGAGGAACCAATCTGCTCCTTGTTTTCTGGTTATTATTTTCATTTATTTATATTCTTCATTTTTTACCTCATCTGTCCTCCACCATGGAACTCAAGGTGGTATACACAGAATCACAGAACTGCAGAGTTTCAAGGTACCCCAAGGGCCATCTAGTCCAACCCCATGTGCTTTCTCTCTCTCTCTCTCTCTCTCTCTCTCTCTCTCTCTCTCTCTCTCTCACACACACACACACACACACACACACATTCTATCTATATCTATATGATGGCTATGCTGAGTGTATATAAGCAAGGAAAATTAAACAAGAGGTATACTAGTAATGTGATATCTCAAAGTTAATATAATCTGGGGACAACATTAGCCTCAAAGCCTATTTTCTCCCTAACCTTGAACTCCTCTTTTATATTCCTCTTGCTGCTAAGAATATATTTTGCTTTTGCAGCCTCTATTTTTTCTAAAGTGGCATTTTATTGCTTTGTTATTTCATTATAGAGTTTGTATATATTATGTATTGTACCCTGCACATCTATAAAGATGAAAGGTGGGGTATAAATATTTTTTGATAAATAAATGCTTGTTTCTGTTCTGTTATTTCATAAGCTCATCCATTATATAGAATCATAGAGTTGGAAGGGGCCCCGAGGTTCAACCCCCTGAAATGCAGGAATCTTTTGCCTGACATGGGGCTTGAACCCAGGACCCTGAGATTAAGAGACTCACCTTGATCTTAAGGTGAGTTTTCCTTTTTAGCTTTTGTCTTAATAAGTGGTCTTGTTTCATTGTTACAGCATATGGTGCTCATCATTTTTCTTACCTATGCTTTCAAATTCTTAAAAATTCCATGTTTTTTTAAAAAAAATTTAAAAAATTAATGGCAATAAAAGTCACAATTCCAACAAAGCAGGTTCTGTTCCTTCTACTGAAAGTTTTCCATTAAACAGTTACAAGAAACACAATTTAAATATGACTGGTTTGTTGGGTATATAAAAATGTGCAATATTTCAATGCAAAGTTCTTGAATTTATTTCTCATAAGGCTACATGCCTTGACTGACATTTTGCTCATTTTTCCACTGCAAACTGTCATTTCCTTTGGACTGCACCCATGTTCATATTCGGTTGGAAGCAGTGATGCAGCTGGGTAATTTTATACACAGGAGTCCAGATTTAATGGTCTTATGTGGACTCCTCTCTTTAGTAATACATATCACCTCAAATTATTGTAAGCAAGGTCTCAAAGGATGAATAGTTCAACTTTTCTCTGATTTGATAAGTAGCAAGCATCCTGCCCCCACATTGTCTCTCAAGTACAATAGCAGCCGGTACATGAAATGATTGCACTGTTGTAAAGATTGCATATAAAATGAAATAAAACAAATTAAATCGAAATGATTGTACAGCAGCATCACCACAGAGAACTCCATGTGGTGCAACCTGATCCTCTTCATTTGAATTCATAAGGAGCTCTCATTGGCTGGCTCTCCCAGGTGTAACATTTGGAACGTGTTGTAGAACAAAATTGTTCCATTTTGTCCCATGATTAAGTGACTTCCCAAAGAAAGGAAATTGAAGACAATCCCCCACCCAGTTAAATATCCACTGCCTTGCAGAGACTTTGGGGGTACACCCTGCGGAAAAATCCATACCCACTGCCTTGTGAGACATTATTGGGAGAAGAAAAGGCTAAGGAGTAAACCCTACACAAATCCAGAATGGACAGATGAAGGGTGTCTTGTACATCTTCTTCTAGCAATTCCTGCAGCTAGGCTGATGCCAAATATATTGCTCTGCTCT
Source organism: Podarcis erhardii (assembly GCF_964252035.2). Classification (NCBI taxonomy): domain Eukaryota; kingdom Metazoa; phylum Chordata; class Lepidosauria; order Squamata; family Lacertidae; genus Podarcis; species Podarcis erhardii. The sequence continues at coordinate 47,420,114 of NC_138498.1, read as the reverse complement.
CCCTTGGACCACATCAGCCAGGCTAAGAGGAGGGTCTTGTCAGCCCACAACCTCCATACACACTGCCCAGGCTTGCACCCCAGGGAAGTCCTGTTGGTGCTGCCAGTGCAGCAAAAACAATGCAGGAGGTGGCAGTTACAAGTCTCTGCAGTCACAGCAGGTGCTGTGATTTTCCAGTGGTTTGACTTCATCCCCCAAAGGCACACTCCATTGTCTCTCGAGACAGATGGGTGCCAACAACAGTACAGAAGACATAAACTGAGATAGATACCCAAGTCCATGCCCATCAATAAAGCCCATCAATAGGCGCCATACAAACCACTCCAGAAATACATGAGAATACATCCCCTTGTACTTTGATGTGGGTGAATCCAAAATAAATTGCCATTTCATTCCACATAAATGCCATAATTCTGGTTCACATGCAGATCCCCATAACTAGAACCTTACATCAGAACTTATTAATGTAAGTATAGATGAGACAGCCTTGTTATTCATCAGTATTTATTGAATTTATATCCTACCCTTCCTCCTGAAGGAGCCCAGGATGGCAAATGTCTAGAACCTATCAGTGCCTAGAACTTATCTGTAGCCTAAACATAGCTCTTCAAATCTTGCCACTATCAGAACCTCACTATCTTTTAGGCAGCCCACTCTCAGACTCTAAGACCCCACATGAAATGGAGAGAACATTAATGACTTTACAAGACTGCTGTACTGAAACATAGTAATGTATGTGATGCTTTGAAGCACTTTTAAAATAGTGGGTGCACCTCCTGAAATTGCTTAACTATTGGCTGGGGCTGATGGGAGTAGGAGTCCAAAAACATATAAGGTGCACAGATACCCATGAATTAAATGCTAAGTTGTACTGAAATAAGAGTTGGTCATTACTCAGCATACATCCATATAGTTCATTTGATAGGCACATGAATAGTTTGGGAGCTTAACTGTTGCTCTTGCCTAAGAGGCCAAGAAGTAAGTGTGTGTGTGTGTGTGTGTGTGAGAGAGAGAGAGAGAGAGAGAGAGAGAGAGAGAGATGTTTACTTGATTCTCTCTCATAAGTTTCTTTTGTGCATTAAGAATCATCATCCAAAGCTTAACAATTTCTTATTTTCTCACATCTATGCCACAGCACAATAAATTTGGCAGAACTGGAATCTTGTTCCCTATTAAATGAGCATCATATGACTATGTTTTTAAGCTAAAACATCCTTCTAGAGTCATCTAATACACCCACTACCTTTGGCCCAGTCTGTGATGCTCATCACAAAAAGGATGTAGCATTTTTGATATGACAGAATAATGCTGTCAGGCTTCAACATAATAAAACTTCCTGCCACATTTTGGAATGAACCTTCCTTCATTGTGTTGCATGGTTCTTCCTAAGGCGACTTTATGAAAAAGAAGGGGAGGGGAGGAGCCCTTCATCCTGGAGCTTAGGCTGAATTATCCCTGGCTACAGCTTGATGTGATAAATGGTGTGGAACTGTTCACACAAAACTCCTTGAGCACATTCCAATATTACTAGAGGCCTAAGGTGACCACTGCAGCCTTGCTCTGTATTATATGTCTATATATCAATAACCTGAATGTTCTGATAAAGCGTGGATTTGTCTGTATGTCATTGCCTGTCATCTACACTCCCATATGCCTCAAGCATGAACATATATAGTTGGATGATGTCTTCATACTCTCAGAGCAGCTGCTGCTGCTGCTGTCAATCAAGCAGCAATGGCAAGAGAGCGGCAAAGTGCAAGGAAAGAAGGGATCATGTGTGCTCACACAGCCATATCTTTCAGACTGCTATAGGTGGGAGGGATCACCAGCGCCATAGCATTTTTTGTAAATAATTATTGGGCACAGTGAGCAGAGACATCACCTTGCCAACAAAGGTCCGTATAGTTAAAGCTATGGTTTTCCCAGTAGTGATGTATGGAAGTGAGAGCTGGACCATAAAGAAGGCTGATTGCCAAATAATTGATGCTTTTGAATTATGGTGCTGGAGGAGACTCTTGAGAGTCCCATGGACTGCAAGAAGATCAAACCTATCAATTCTTAAGGAAATCAGCCCTGAGTGCTCACTGGAAGGACAGATCCTGAAGCTGAGGCTCCAATACTTTGGCCACCTCATGAGAAGAGAAGACTCCCTGGAAAAGACCCTAATGTTGGGAAACATTGAGGGCACAAGGAGAAGGGGACAACAGAGGATGAGATGGTTGGACAGTGTTCTTGAAGCTACCAGCATGAGTTTGACCAAACTGCGGGAGGGAATGGAAGACAGGAGTGCCTGGCGTGCTCTGGTCCAAGGGTCGGACACGACTAAACGACAACAACAACATTGGGCACAGGAGCCTGCATAAAGAGGTGTGGCACATTGTGTTCCAAACTAGTCTATGTAGGGAGTCTCATGGCAATAGAGGCTAGTCCTGCAAGTCACTATCTATGAAAAAATGGAATAGTTTCACAACCCATACTTGGTTACACAAAACAGTAATAAGGAAGTAGGATTTATATGTGGACAAGATAGCTCTGGCCTCCATGAAGGGGAGCCTCAGGGCAAAGCAAGTGCATCGGTTCGTCATGACCCCCTACTTCCTCCAAACAGCAGTGCCATTCCTATTGAATTGTCTGTGCCAGGAAAAGTTGATCAGACTGAAGATAATGTTCCTATTTAAGGCTGTAAATGATATGAGCCCCTGGCTATATTCAAAACTTGTCCGTTACATGTCACCCTTGGTATATTTACATTCCAACTTTATAAACAATCTGGGGATCACTTTTAATATGGTGAACCCTGGGGGAGCTTGCTCCCTGCTGATCTGCAAGGGCTTCAACATCAATTTACTGCATTTCTTTTATGTGCAGATTCTGGTGCTCCAGCAGAAAAAGCTTGAAATATGATTATTGTTATGCAGCTGTATACTCCTAGTGTTCTTTATTAAGTTGTCTCGGAACAAGGCAAAAATTGTCATTTGAGTCTGTTGAGTGAAATTTACTGTCAGCTTAGCAACAATGAACTGAGGGTAATGCCATGCACCGAACAAAGTCTGGAGGAATGTCAACATCTGATCACCACCATTCAAAATAAACATGGAATTAAAATAAAATAAAACAGCTTACCAAGTACCAGAAGCTGGAGCTTTGCTGGCAATCACTACATTGGATCTTTACCTGTGCAAACATTCATTGGCACTCAACTGGGTAATGTTTCTTCATTCGGGTGGGTCAACTCCGATTAAAAACGTAGTTGATTACCACCCTATAATTTTGTATGTACTTTTTGTGCACTAAAACCATATTGCAAAAGCTGGAGAACTGTGTGTCTGCAAACTGGGATGTGTTCTGATCCCTGGCAAGTTTGGGAGCACTAAATAGGATCAGTTCACTATGAAAAGCAGAGTGAACAAATTCCTCCTCCATCCCTAGCTACAAGCTCATTGTGAAAACTCCAATATCCTAGACATACTGTACTTCATATGCCACCCCCAAAGTCTCATTGTGCTATTTATCTTGGTTAGCCTACCCTAGGGGAAAATCCCTTATAAATGAAGGGCAATATCAATTCAATCAAACTCAGAGTAGACCCACTGAAATCAATGGACTTAAATGACTTAAGTCCATTGATTTTAGAGGGTGTGACGAACACTGGATATTACCCAAAGTTAAAGAGATGGTTAAATAATATGCTTTCCCTTCTTTTAAACTTTTAAAGTGATTTCCAAATTAGTGAGAACTTGCAAAAACTCACCATGCACAGTCTATATATTTGGAAAGAGAAGAAGAAGAAGAAGGATGGAAACAGGGATTCCCCCCTCCCCGGTCATTGATGACCTTGGTGAGCACTGAAATAGTAAATTGGTTGCTTTCAAATTCATTAGTCTGATAAGAAGTTTGCACCTTGGTTTGTGTATTAGTTTCTGCCCTGCAAAGAAATCCAGCAATTCAAAGGCTTTTTAGTGGAAGTGCAAACAAAACAGCAAAAGAAAATGGGTTTTGGTCCCCTGATGCACTGGCTGACAGCTGACTCTGCATAGCACAATGAACAAGACATGCATCGTTTGAGAAGAGCAGGGAAATGTCAGTTGGGGCTATCAATATAGTGAATAGGATGTGATAACCTTTAAATACATATAAACAATGTGTCCCCACATATTATACTTTCCTATTCCCTCCAGAAAGAGATATTTCTTTCCCAGCTCTGCATATGGCAGCAGAGGAAATAAAACCAACTAACTGTGGATTAATGATTTTGCCCAAAGGAAGAAATAAACTTCATTTAAAAGGTGTGTTTAAAAATAATGGCAAAGGCAAATACACAGGTAACATGAACGTGCACTTAAAATATAGATAAATCATGAATCACAATCAGAGGCATTAAATCTGTTTCAGAGATAAGGCAATCTACATGATTCAATTTAAGTTCACTATATAAGGTTCAACAGGACCACAGCTCACTTTTGACTTTTCACCTACCTAGCTGTGTACGACTTAGCAAGAGGATCCCATATCTGAACCTACATACACATCGACTGAACTAATTTTCACTTCTCCTTGGCTGACAGTGCTGCTGAACAATTTTCCAAAATATTTAATAATGAATTAAAGAGCAGATTGACATTTATTAAACAGTTTTAATTTTGAACTATATTCTCTTTAGCACAGAGACAGAGAGAACGCCTTTCCCCACTCTCTTTTATTATTTTTAAATGTGAACATACCAGGTTTTCAAATGTCATCAGTGATGTGGCATGTCCAGGGAATTCTTACAGTTTATATCCATGGCCATTGTTGTCATTTTGTAGAAAGATGCAGAGTTCTGAAAAGAGAGAATTGCAAAATAAATAAGTAAGTCCTATTACTAAATAAATAAGTAAGCCTGGCGTGCTCTGGTCCATGGGGTCACAAAGAGTCGGACACGACTAAACAACAACAAAGTCCTATTAAGAACATTCAAGACTGTCTAAAATTGAGATTTTCTATAAGGGTAGATGAAACTGCATTAGAAAATGCCAGCCCCACCCAAATTCTGTAAGAATTCTGTCCGGTATGTTGCAGGTATACTATATATATGTGCAGTGTTTTAAGAACAATCTGGTCAATGAATAGAACTAATACTCTTCAAAGTAACAATAATATGCATACAAGCCTCTGAAACTTTTTTTTTTTATTAATGACAAGGTGAAGTCTTGTCATGTGATAAAGAAGAGGTGTGCAGTACTTTTCCCACATCTCTGAGCAATTGCAGCCAACTCTTACACTTTTGCTATGAGGTTAGAGGGCATTTGACTTCCAGGAAACTTTTCATTATTGGAGGCACTACAACTGCAAGTTGTGGCACTGGGTTTAAATTTTCTTCTTTTTGCATTCCCTCAACTTTAGCAACAAAGAGGTGTAGAGTCAGGTGAAGGCTGCTTGTCTGATGTTTGTTAGGATTGCCATATTTCAAAAATTAGAAATGCAGAAACCGAAATTGTGGAGGCATTTTGTTTTTCCACATCCTTCTTTGGGAATCCTGCACCCCACAACTGTCACAAGCAGAAAGGAACACCCTTTATGGGGTCCCCATTGTCAGATATATGGAATGCACTGCATCCGTTGTGCCAGCCTTAGCCATTATTGCACATGAAAAGTCAGAATAAGTTCATTACACTCTGACATTTTTAATGACACACGAGAAAGGCTGGAGGCAAGAAAATGGCTCTGCCTCTGAATTTGCTGCCTGAAGCAACTTCTTCATGTATCTTCATGATGAGGCTGGCCCTCTGTAATCCCAGAGGAATACTGCTCCTTTATTATCCTAATGTAATGCCGTGCATTTGCACGCAGATTTATAAAGAGCTTTTTGAGCATTGGGGCTTCCTGCTGTTTTCTTTTTATAGCTAGAACCAGAACTTTTAAATTATTTCAAAGCGTCCATTTCTAGCTCAAGCACAGTCAATCCTGAGCCACTGCCATGGTGTTATTATTGCTTGTGGGTGTGCAACGATTAAGGAAGTTTAAAAATAGCCATCTGACAGTCAAGTTTTATCAAACGCTATGCAATACAAGCTAGCGTTGGACATTAGTTTCCATTGTTCATGTATGATCTGATTAGAAAGACTCATCTCCAAGTTCTAAAAATACATGGCAGATTTCTAATTATAGTCTATTATCTTCCTCCAGACATAATTAGGAATTAAGGAATATAAAATCTATAGATCAGCAGAGTAGTTAAGAGGAAAGGGAATAGCTCCCAAATCACGGTTAATTTGAAGCCGGGGCTCTGATGCTTGCAAACTACCCATTCTATTTGGCTGGTGACAAGTCTGTTAAAAGTAGCTAAGACATGGAGAGCATCTGAGACACTCAGCACCACAATACCTCAAGAACCACCTTTCATCATATGAAATGACCCGGACCTGAGATCATTATCTGAGGCCTTTCTTGGCGTGCCTCCTCCACAAGAGGTCCAAAGGGTGACAGCACAAGAACAGGCCTTTACTGTGGTGGCTCCCTGCTTGTGGAATCCTCTCCCCAGGGAGGCTTATCTGTTGTCTTCAGTGCATATCTTTAGGCGCCAGGCAAAAACATTTCTTTATAACCAGGCCTTTGGCTAATTAAATAGCCTACGTCCTTTTAAACCGTGCATGGAGGTGGCGGTGGGGCTGTTGTTGTTGCTTTTACTATAGTATGTCTCTTTTTGTTTTAATATTATAAACTGCCCTGTGATCCTCAGATGAAGGGCAGTATAGAAATTTAATAAAGAACAAATCATCATCATCGTTGGATACGAAAAAGTGCAGACAGCTGTGCTATTGATTGTGAATTTGACCTTCTTGAAATGTTCAAATATATTACTATTATTGTTGATGTTGTTGCTGTTATTAATATACATTCTTCAGACCTTCTTATTCAGGGAAGAGTGTCTGTGTTTAAACGGAGACAAAAGGAAAGTAGCCCACTGTGGCACTCAGAAGACAGACTGTTCAGAGACCTCAATATTGCAACTTTCCACCATTGTTTAAAAACCAGCATTGAGCTAATCTTGTTTTGCAAAACACACAGTCTAATCACTACTTTTGCTACCATGATAGTTTTTGTTTTGCTTTGCTTTCCAAGAGTTCTGTGAGACATGAATGGAACTGGAAACAAAATGTGTCTAACCTAAGGATGATTATATTTTCTGAATGATACACTGTTTCTCCAAGATTAGAAACTCAAGGTATGTCTTGACTGGCTGAACCTGATTAAACCATAGTTCAATTAAATGCATCTTTCTAGCTCAGAAAGACCTGGCTTTCAGAGTACCAATGTGGAAAAGCCAGCAAATACTGCCATTTCACCTCCTGTATTTTTAGAATTTATTTTGGATGTAATTCATTTTGTTCCAAACTCTTGTGTCAGAGGAAGAGTAATGTTTTGTTCAGAAGCTCACACATTTTAAATGGGAATCTATGGTTAATTGGAGACTTCCACATTTAACTGAGGCACACATTGAAGGAAGGAGAATGGGCTATGTGCATATCTTTGTTTAGTGGGATGAGCAATAATCATCTAAATGCAGCCACAGTGTCCTTGGACCCACCAATCAAATGGCTGATTCTAGTGACGTATCATTTATTAGCTATCTTGTAGGGAAATTGTATTTTTCTCTGATTTCTGTTGAGCGAACTCAAGTTCCTGATTAGTTTTCAGACTATTCAGACCATCTGTATATACTTAGCTGCCTTGATTACCTTTAATATCACCTCTTTACAGCTTATGTCTTTTAAAGGAGCCCATCAGGCATACTGTCAGCCAAAGAGAAGTGCAAAATACAGGCAAATGCAGTTCACAAATATCTATGGATGACTCTTCGAGCTTCCTTCCCAATCATCCTACTTGCCACTCAAATCAGATACAATATGCATCAGGAGGCAGCATACTACCAGCAATTTCTAACAACAGGCAAACAAGAGCAACAAGTCATTTCACAAAATGGCAAGCTGAGTTGTAAGAGAGGGGGCAGAAAGAGAGAAAGGAGCAGAAGACAGACCAGAAACATCCAGCTGGGATTCAACTGGACCATGTGCCATGCTAAATGACGACTCAAGGTTCTGTTTTGACAAATCAGTGGTGAAACAGATATTTTAAATTTCTATGGATTAACTGAAAATCTGAAAATGGGCCCCGGTCTTCCAAGAGGTGAAAGGAAAAGTAGACTATCGTATTATTCAAGATAGCTCCCCGCTACGTTTAGTGGTAATTTGTCTTGTTAAAACGTAACAAAATAATCCGTTTCTAATCCAGTTTTTAAATTGCATTGTTTACTTGCTTGCATACAGTTTTAGTAAACTGCTTTTACTGCATTTTGTTTGAAAAGTATTTTATAATTGTTTCAAAATAAAATAAAATGAACACATAAGTAAGCTAAGGACAGAGAGGAAGGAGGGAGCCCCCAATATTGAGTAGAAGCAGTGCTTTTTTTTCTAAAAAAAAAGTATTTAGGGGTACTCTCATTTTCCTACTCATATTGAAACACTGCCCCTCAATGAGGCCAAACTTAGATTCACAAAATGTTTAGGGGTATGCATACCCCTGTGTCCCCCCCCCCCATAAAAAACACTTAGTAGAAGCACTTTCAATGTACGAAGTTCCTGCTAGCAGTTGTCCCTACCTACTTTTTTGGTGGTGGCAGCGGTGTGTGTGTGTGTTCTCCCTCAGCTTCCATGTCCTCTGGTCTTTGCAGCATTCTGGGTATTAGGGTTGCCATGGGGGAGAAGAAGCCAAGGAAATCAGTTTCTGCCTATCTGGTCATAAGAATTTAACTCTAAAGCCAGCCTTACTTGTCAGCTAAGATGAACCATTTTACATATTAAAAAGGGGTATATAGGTTTCAGAAAGGTAGAGAGAATGGAATTCAAGGGTTGGTGGGGATGGGGTGGGTGAGCTGTAACAAGATCCAAATTCCCACTCTTAATGAAAAATATAAATAAATAAGTACATTGATTTGGATTATTTTATTCCTCATGCCTTATAATACAATAGCCATTCATTGTGTGAAACAGAGAACTAGGTACATTACACCCCCTCCCCCACCCTAAAGGACTGTTGTTTGTGCTCTAAAACATGTGGTGGGAATAGCTGTCCCACGCCCTTCATAAAAGAGCTGGCTTTTCTAATGTTATTAACAAATCTAGACCTCTGACAATGTTTCTGAGCATGTCATAGGAATGCCGGACTAAGGCGCTTACCCTATCTCCATTACCTAATTTGTAGTGGGATATGGATATCTATACGTATAGATAGATAGATCTCCTAATTACTTTACCCTGTGCCCTGGGTGATAAGATCTTGATTTAAGCAACATGCAGGAGTCACAGGAAAACAAGCTCAGCTGTCTTGAGCTGCATTACACTGACACTGATTAATAAAGTCATACTGATGAACACCCACTGAGATCTGGCAAGCTGACATAAAAAGGTTTTGGCAATGGGCTGTTTTGTATAAACACAGAAATAGTTTAAAATAGATGGCTATCAGTTTGTAGATTCCACTTGGTTTAGGGCCAACAATGGATTTAAATCCAAGCTAAGCATAGAAGGGGATAAATGTCTTTAGACTAAAGTTTAAAAGGAAATGTATTTACATTTGCAGAGAATTCCAGGGATGTATTTACATAAACACAGACTGATTCAGCGGAGTGTTCTAGATATGTATATTCAATGAAGTGATATGTTAAATACCCTTATAGCAAATGTAAAGAAGTCCTCTAAGCATCAGACCTATTTCTCTGGTGTTTCAACCACACATAATTCAGGGTTCTGTGGGAATCAGTGTTGTCTGTAGCCATAGAGATTCTGGTCACCTGCCTTCTGCCTCTGTTTTGACAGGGATTTGCTCCAAAACTATATTCTTAGAATGTCAAATCTCTGCCAAGTAAGAAATCCACCCGCATCCTTAAAATGCTAAAGATTGTTTCTTCTAAGTATAAAAACAAACAAATATACACAGACATGAGTGACATTCGTGCTTATGCACTCAATCCTCTGTTGTGTGAGATTTTGCATCTTTGGGTTTATTTGCTCCTGATAAAGGACACTGAATCTTAATGCCTTGTGTGGATCATTCTACATCAATATTTGTGCAATTAATTCTACCCAGACAAGCCAACAGTGTACATCTATAAATATTTACTACACCTTCAGTTCAGCCTGGAGAAATAAATAGAAATTTAACAGTGCAACCACAAACAAAAGCCCCTACCCACAATATATTTTCCCCCTCTACTATGACCTTTACACAAACTACATTTTTGGAAATGTTATACCATAATGACACTGGGGGAATTAAATGTATTAGAGTTTGAAGCTCTTTAAATGGCCCTCTTGGTGTATTTCCAGTGATACTTGGAAGGTTTGAATTAGTCTAAGCTCCTGTGAGTACTTTGCCTTCTTCCTTAGGCATTGTCATTTATAAATAAAGAATAATACCACAAGCTAAGCTAGCCACACTTAGGCCCAGGTGACCTCGAGCATAGTCAACTTCATGTTGGTCTGTGGTAAATAACTTTTATCAAGGATTCCATTGCCAAAGCCATGCTCTTCTGCATCACTCTTAAGGCAACTTGGAAATGAGCAGATGTGAGCTCCTGCAAGCTGTCAGCAGTTTCAAAAAGGCATGTAATGTCATCTATTCACTTGTTTGGCTGTCTCATGACCAAGATTTCTCACTGCTTGCTGTGATGGTAGCACATTATCATCTGTTGATGAGACCTAGCAATAAGTGGTATGTTCTTTTCTGCCTTTGAAGAAGAATGCCCTTCAGTGATCAGTGAAACAGATATAAAAAACGAAGGCTATAAAGTGGAATGAAAGTTAGTTCATCAATAGGTACAATAAATAGTGTCCCGGTTATGCAGCTTTCCCTGGAGGGAAACTCATTTCGTTAATGGTTCTAAGACTTAGAAAACGGTCTAAAGCTACAGCACAGGAAAAAGTGTGTCCCTCCTGCTACAGCTTCCTGTATCCAAACAGCTGAAGGATAGTTTTGAAAACAGATGACACACATTAAAATTAAGAAGTATCCAATAATCTTTTACCCCTTTATGTTAGCAATGTGAGTTAAAATGCTGACTTGCTGTCACATTTCATTTTATTTTGATTCCGGCCAGACGGTGAAATGATAAAAGGTTAAGAATGGTTTTGTTTTGGTTTGGTTTTATTGTATCCCTGAACAACAAAACAGAAACCAGCAACTGAAAGGAAGGTCAGAAAGAAAATAAAAATCAAGATGGGCTTCCCTTGGAGACTCCTCAGAAGTTGTAGTTAGTAGAGCATGAACGTAAGAGTTATCAGAAATCTTTCCTAAATCAAAAAGCAGAGATAAATTTGGAGATCCTTTCAAAATTTATTAAGCAGACATGTCCACACCTTTCAAGCGAGGTCTCTGCATTCAACAAATTGCTAGGAGCATGGTTCTGATATACAAAGCAGGAAGTAGCTATTGACAAACCCTGCCTAGCAACCAAGGAGCCTATATAATAGGACTAAGTGCCAGTATGGACTCCTGAAGCCCCTTAAGATTGTCCAGGAGAGAGTGATGGATCTTTCAGAATTGGGTGTTTCCCTGTTTCATTCTAAACTCTTCAAGTCCAGAATGATCTAAAACTGTCAAAATGGAAGAATGGTCAGAGAGCAGCACATTTAAGCAATGTCAGCAATTAGTTGAATATTGGCAACAATATTACAGTCATTTATATACATGCCTGCCTGCCTGCATATGTACATACATACATACATACATACATACAACTACCATCTAAGGAGATTGTTTACCCCAGGCACAACTAGGCATGTCACATGGGAGCAGTAAATACTTGAGACCAGTGTGTGGGTTCTTCAAGGCCACAACTTTATTAGTTACAGAATATGCAAGTTTAGTATGGCATAATACAAGGATTCACCTATTGGGCAGCTCCTCCACTGTCTGATGTCAGGCCCAGCCCACGTTCTGCTCTGGTGAAGGTGGTTGCCCGACTCTGAATTGCTCTATAACATTCCTCAGATGAAAATCGGGACATTTCTCACTCCCTTCCCAACTGACCCATCCTCGATGCCCCATTTTTGTCCCTCACTCCTGCAGAATATTACCTATCAGAAGAAGGGCGAGTGGCACCACCGCTACACCAACGGGGCACAGCACACATGCCCTGCACTGTCCTGAGAAAACCCATTATTCCCTATTTTATTTTATTTTATTTTATTCTTTGGGAGATTTACAAAAAGAAAAACACACACCAATAAATAAATTCTAGACTTGAGCAAGCTTAGATGTGGACGCACAAAGCATTTTTTTAAAAAAAGAAAATCTAGACTCCTTGCACCCCCTTTCTTCTTGCCCAGGGCAGCCCCACCCTTTGCCTACTTCCAGGGCTAGGTCTTGGTGGCCGCAGCCTCTCCTCTCCCCCCCCCTCTCGAGCTGCCTCTTCAAGCTGCCCAAGGGAAGAGGCAGGCAGTAGCAGCCACAGAGAGGCCATGAAGATGCAATAGGATGCTCCCTTGAAGCCGCAGCTGCCACCACCATCATCGCTCAGGATAAGTGCCAGCTCATCCTCCTCCCCAAGCAGATACTGCACTGGCAGGGGAAACAGGGACATTCCAGGATCAAAGCAGGAGCCAGGATGGCTTTCATAATTCTGGGACCGTGCTTGGAAAATCAAGACACTTTAAGGGAACGATAATAGGAACAACAGCACTTATCTCTTGTTCTGGAGCTTTCCTCTCAACTACCTATTGGCTTGGATTTTTACAGGGCACTCTGAAATGGAGAAAAAAAAAATACGAGACATTTGCAGGCCACAGGAGAAGCTAGCTGTGTGGGCCAGGAACGCTGCCACATCAAGATGGGATAAAACCATGCCTTAAACATATTGTTGAGAGCCAACAACCACAGATCCTCATCTGCCTTAGGGCCAAACTAGGCACAAACCTAGGTAGCAGCAGGCAGCTAGGTATATATAAAGCAGCAATGTATTTTTGTTTTCAGCACATGTGAAATTTGGCCCTTATCGTCAAGCCATTTCCCTCCCACTGTAATACCCAGAAATGGGAGAGGGCACTGCATCAAGGTATCCTGACGCCACTTTAAACCTTGTCTCCACTGTATTTCTCTCTTTCTCTTACCACCACAGCTGTCTCTGTCGATCTTTCCCTTTTCTCTTTCCCCAGGGACCGAATCCCAGGCCCCAACAGAGAAATTTACAAAATATATATTTAGAGCAAGCAGAAGCATGTAGCTGCCCAAGAGCACCACACAGTACACAAGGCAGAGTGTTTGCCTTTTGAAACGGGAAGGCTGCTATGTTCTTTACACAAATGCACTTAACTGTAGTTAAAAGGGGTGGGGGAGAGAGAAATCTTGTCGTAAGTGCATGGATGCTTTTAGAGAGAAGTAGCAAACCATGCCAATAATGACATCTGCTTAACAGAAAGGTCTAAGGCTGAATTTTGAGTGTTTATTGGATGGAAAAGTAATCATCCTGAAAACACAGAGAGCTTCTAGATGTGTTTGGTGCAGCAAGTCTCTCTCCCTTTTCTATGCTGAAGTCCTTTCCCTTTGTACTTTTAAAAGCTTTCAAACGTATTATGACTCACAAAAGAAGAATGGAGGCTTGAATTGTGGGGCACAGTGATTCTCCAGTGCTGCAGATGTGTAACTTTCCCCTTTTTTCATTGATTGATTGAGTGCTATTGTTTCTGAACTGTGGCTGATTACCAGGGATGTCGATCTTCAGCTCTGCTAAAAGGTTCTCCCTGAGTTATAAAACCATATGAAATTATGTACTCCAAAGTGGCTTTATAAAATTAATATCAGTACATTCTTCTTATGTTGTCAATGGGAATTATAATTGTGAAGTTTTAAAGAAAAGCTTACAGTGGTGGGACTGGGAGTTCAATTATTCCATTGTTCACATATTTTGATCTTGGCCGCAGAGTATGCCCAGAAAGGTATGGTTTTCAGCATGCTAAGCCAAACACCAAGGGCCCATTTGCAATGGTGTTTATCCTCCTCAGAGAACAGGAATAAATGCATATACCTGACAAGATGATCATAGCTGTAGTCAACAGAAAATACCCAACCATTAGGGGCTGCAGATTGTACTAATTTTATAACTTTGGAATCAAATACAGACCCAAGGTATGTACAAATATACAGAGAGATGCCCTATCTGTCAGAGAAGAATTATGACTTAGAGTAACAAGTATATATTTTCTTTTCAAATGCTTCCTCACTATAAAAATTCTATTTTACTAAGAGAAAATCAAATATACTCTATTAATGAATTTGTACAAGTGGCTTTCTTGCCAAAAGTCTGTGGAGAAGCCCTTGTTTTGACATTTTCTTAAAATGCGTCTCTCTCCATTAAAACAGTTTCTTTTCTATTTGTCAGTTGATAAGAAAACAGTGGTCTCTAGCGTAGTCATCCTCAAGAATCTTGCCTTATTCCACAAATGGAAGCCCTAACTAATCACTATATATACCTGGGATGTTACAAAGTAGATTGATAAGGTGAAGAAAGTCAAATCTTTTTTTAAAAGATGTGAAAAGCTTAGGCTTTACATGGTAAGATGAAACGTTACAATCCATTGTTGTTCAAAATATAATACTCTTTTGTACTTTTCACAAGTGTGATAAAGATATTAAGATAGGCTTTGATGGAATCCATTCATTGAATAACTGCCTTATACATAAAATGTGTCAATAGGAAGGAAAAGATAAAACAAGCAAGACAACAGAAAGACTAACTGATGGAAAGAGTTGTATTTTACAGTGGAATGAAAAAGATACAATTGTGAAAAATTCTAATGCATTAAGACTTACTGAACTATAAAAACAAAAGCAATAGATATTGGTAGCCACTTAACTCTTGATTTTCATGTTTCAGGAATTAATGGAACTGGAAAAGATAATGAATTAGGAGGAATTTAAGCACAAACCTAACTAAAGAATGGATACTTTAGAAAGAAGTTCTGAAACTGTTTTAAAGTAGACATAATTGCTTCGCTGGCATTTGATTAATGGGCAATAAGATGAAAAAGCTTGTTGCTTTCTTGCACAATCAAAAAGTCTTCCCAACAGAATTTATACATGGACTATCTACATGAAATGTTTCACAGCATCATGTGATATGCTGTGGAAATATAGCCATGCAGTATGGGTATGCATTAATCTGAAGAGTGGGCTTTTTCTATAGTGGCATCCTCCTAGAGAAGGCCACTGGGGAATTTATTATCTTCAGGATTACTCCCCACCCCAAAAAAGTGGATCACTTTGTTACACTAAACCAGCATTTGTTATTTTAGTACGCATGCACCCGGTCTGCAGTTCTTCACAATCCCTTTGTTTTTTCCACTCTGAATCATCTGGTGTCATTTGCAAACTTGGACACCTCCACACCCCAAACTCAAGATCATTTATCAACAACAGGTGCCAACAACAAAAGGTTAGAAAAGATTTGACCCCCTTGACTTTTCCTTTCAAATTGTATGAGAAGCCTTGTTTTTGAGCATATTCCTCTATTGAAATCAAATTTAACTATGCCAGAATTTCTTGACAGTTGTCGTCTCAAATTGAAGTTAATATCACAATGACCCCTATGACTTGTGCTGAGTTGTGGACACTATTTAGGATCAGAGTGGAAAACCTTTTCCAGTCAAGGGCCACATATCCTCCTGGGAGGAGGTTCCCCATTCCTGATTGAAGAAAAAGTCGAATGTTTCCTTTCCTCTGTGTGGTTCTAGGGCACACTTGTTTAGAGCACTTCCGTTACCTCAAATAGACTAGACACCAGATGATTCAGAGTGGAAAAAACATTTATCTAGTCTATTTGAGGTAACTGAAGTCAACCATTACTACAATACTTTATCGCAAGATCACAATAAGCATTTGGGTTAGGGAAGAAAGGGAAATAATCAGTAGCAGATGGAGAGGTAGGATTTGCATTTCTTAGTACAGAAAGTATTGATCTGATGTGTAGAGATCTTTTCTATTCTAATTAATTCAAGAGGATTCTGGAAGCTTCTCTGTGTGAAAGAAACAAGCAGGAGGTTCGTGATGTTTGGGTTATTCCTTCAGAGAAGCTGAGTACTGCTGGCTTAAACTGGTTCTGTTATCTCTTTCTGTCAAGGTCATGCTGATTATAATAGTAAGGCCAGAAGGAGCCTGGGATTCACTCTCTTTCTATCTCTCTTTCCTTCTGGTGGTTTAGTCTTATTATAAGTTATTGTAAGTTTAAGTCTGCTGCAACTGGATTTCTTATGGACAGTGCCAATCCTGAATATATTGGATATGTGGCCATTATGCTCATTTGCCTTCAGTAGCAGTAAAGCTGTGCTGGATGAAATACAATTGCCTCTGGTCTATTTTGGGGGAATCCTGTAACATGTTTAAGTTTTTACTCTGATAGCTATACGTTGGAGTTCTGCTCTGGATCAATATTGAGTAGAATCTATAACAAATGGCACTCAACTGACCCCCGATAGCTGAGTTGCTGCTGCTTACTGGGAAGGAAAGAGGTATGAGGGGGTTTTGTGTGGTGCAAACACCTCTGTGGAGTAAATCCAGCACTCCTGCCTGTGCTTTTGCACTGCACCAACTTCCCTGCTGCCATGCCTCTCCACTCTCCTTTCTGATAAGCAGCAGGGACTAAATCGTCAGGAGGCCACATGAGTGCCACCATCCTACCACGCCATCCACTACTGGCCATAATATGTTCCCAAGAATAAATTGCTCTTAGGGCTGGTATTGCCACACACAGTGATTCTGTTAGGAATCTGCCCCATTTGAGTTTCTAGGTTGTTTGTTTTTTGAAGGACAAAGCAACATCACGCAGAATGTGTCATTTTCTTTCCTTCCTGTTGAAATCATTCTCAGATTGTTTTGATAACTTATCCTTATAATGAACTGAATTGTTCTGCGGTTATATCTGTAGCTGCTGCAAACTCACTTTGAGGACAAAAACTCACTGCAAAGACGGAGGAGGGTATACAAACTTGATCAGACTTTTCCAAAAGTAAAAAAGAAAGAAAGAAAAATGGTGGTCTAGAAATTTAATAAATAAATGCGAATTTACACACATACCCCTTGCAAAATGGCATTGTTAGGAAAGGCCAATTCAGGATATGTTTGCAAGTGACAAGCAAAGTGTAGTTCCAAGAAATCAGGCAGAGTGAATAGATAAAATGGCTCCAAGCTAAAAGATCAGAGCTGAATGTGTAATGAAGTTTGGGAATATTCAGATATCTGTGTCTGTCATCCCTTTCTTGGTGAAATTTCAACTCGCTGCAGTGGGGACATTTTCACCCTTGACCAATTTTGCAATGGAGTTGCAACACCCTGAAAAATGCTGATAGCTTTACAGCTCTAGGAGTCACTTCACTGGGTTTTCAAGACAGTAATTGGTGCAACCTTGGCAATAATGACACAATGCAAGATCTTGTAGTAGGCTGCTGACAAAGCATGTGAACAGTAAAAAAAACCCAAACACATACAGCGGGCTTGTCAGCACAGTTTGATCTAAAAACTTGCCCTTTCACAGGAGAGGAAAAAAGGAGTAGAAGGCCAGGCTAGTCAGGTGGTTCTAGTTTTGTTTCTCTGTGTGTCCTTTCCAAGATGATGGTTTGTCTCTGAAACTTTTTTTAGTTTGTGCAGAGCTAGAAGATGGCTTGTACTTAGATGCTCTGGGGAACCGCTGTAACTCACTAGTAGCAGAGCTTCAGCTTTGCATGCAGAAAGACCCAGGTTCCATCCCTGACATTTTCAGGTAGGACTGAGAAAGCTTCCTGCCTGAAACCCTGGAGAACCACTGCCACTCAGTGTGGACAATATGGAGCCAGTTGTGTCAATGGTCTGACTCATTACAAGGCAGCTTCCTACATTCCTATCAAGCTATGCGCCGTCCTATGCATGAACAAGTCATATGAACAACTATGTCATCTAAAAGGTATCTGTACCACTTTTTCTCCTGGATAAGTGTTTCTCATATGTGCTATGGTGGACCTCCCTAGAGAAATGCAGAATACTGATTTGGAGAGACACAACCCCTTCCTGCTCCCCCCTTTCTATAATAGGCATTTTGTCTGAACCACAATGCAGACCCCCAGTGCACTGCTAGCGTCAAAATCATTTCTACTGGGGAAACTCTGACAAGTTGAGGTCGCAAAGCCAAATGAAGAGGATGTTGACAGATTGCCTGAATCCTACCTCACATTTGCCTGAAAGGCTACATTCAAATAGTTAAGAGCCATCGCTAACACAGAGGTCTTTCTCTAATACAGCATTAAGTCTACTGAAATTTGACAGATCAGATAACTGCCTAATCCCATGAGTCTCTGTATTTTTTTATTATTTTTTTTACAAAATATAACATAATTCAAGTGAGGATGGAAGTACAGAAGCTAAAATAAAGACCAAGAAGAATGTTGTCTCCAGTTAATCAGATTTTGTCAAGTTATGCCTATTTTAGGTCTGTCTATCTATCTATCTATCTATCTATCTATCTATCTATCTATCTATCTATCTGGGATGTGGGTTAAACCACAGAGCCCAGGGCTTGCCAATTAGAAGGTTGGCAGTTTGAATCCCTGACACAGGGTGAGCTCCGGTTGCTTGGTCCCAGCTCCTGCCAACCTAGCAGTTTGAAAGCACATCAAAGTGCAAGTAGATAAATAGGTACCACTCCTGTGGGAAGGTAAATGGTGTTTCCGTGCACTGCTCTGGTTCGCCAGAAGCAGCTTAGTCATGCTGGTCACATGACCCGGAAGCTGTACGCCGGCTCCTCTGGCCAATAAAGCGAGATGAGCGCTGCAACCCCAGAGTTGTCCGTGACTGGACCTAATGGACAGGGATCCCTTTACCTTTACCTTTATCTATCTATCTATCTATCTATCTGCACACAAATCCCACTGATGTGGAACTAATGAAGATCTTTTTTCATATGAAGCAATTTATTTTTTTAAAAAAAACAACAGCCACAAATTACCAAGTTTCATTCCAAATGTATGTAGATATCTGATTTGTCATTTCTGGTGTTCACTGTGTTAGGAATGGAAGGTGTTAGTAAGTCCTACAGAGCACAAGCAAAATGAAAGTTACGATAGCTATGATAGCATTAACACCCAATCTGTTAGATGCCATAATAGGGTGATAACAGTACTTGATTTTTCATCTTTACTAAGTTTCATGTAAGTTTAAAACACAAGGGGCCACTTGTCAGGGGTTTTGTCTTGTTTTAAAGGTACTCATTATATTTGTGTTTTTAAATGTTTGTAATTATTTTGTATGTAAATTGCCTTGAGATGGTAGTTTAGAAGGAGATTAATAAATCAGTGTTAATAATATTGTTCTGAATTTTACTTCTCAAAATTGTACACTATGAATTTTAAGCCAATTGGCTGTAACACAGCACATAATCAGGCACACTTTATCTTAAGGACCGAATAGGTGGAACTGTGGCCTTTAAATTCAGTTATTTTATCATAAGATAAATTTAATGGAAAGCTGGTTAGAGAAGTTAGAATACTGTATTATTATTAATTATTATTATTATTATTATTATTATTATTATTATTATTACGTAGAAGGTGGAATCTGATGGCACAACTATAAATCTAATTATCCTGGCAATCCTCAGGCCTCTGTATGGTAATATGTTGCATTAGGAAGCCATTGTATTTCTCTTTTCTCTGGGTATACAAATTATCTGTCAGGTAACATAAAATCAACCATATATGTGTGTGTGTTTGATCTATATATGCCTAACTATAACAGTTTGATTTATGCCTCTTGTGGTGCCTCATTTTTACTTTTTGTTTGTCTCACAAAGCAATGTGAGAGACTGCTGTTTTAAGATTGCAATCTAAGTGTTGTTACTATTCAGATGCAGCTACGGGTAAAAATAATCAATTCTGGCCACCATAATAATTTGAAGGTGGACATCAGACATTGACAGATGTAATTATAAGTGTCACAGCAGATGGGATTGTCACATTCAAATATAAAAGCATGTTGTTCATCTAGCTTTATTGGTTTTTTGTTGTTGCTTGCCTTAACAATTCAGATCATGATAAGTTGGCTTAGGAATAATTCATGAATGTTACAAAATCTATGGGCTTTCTTCCATAGTCAGTGCTTTTGAGTTTTACATCCAACTGCTTTCAAGGATTATTTTGTATTATTACATTTGCTACAGAGCATAATAAGCTAACATTTTTGTACTGAAATGCTTATCTGTTTTCACTTGATCATGACGCAGAATAACCACAGTAGCCTAATACTGCTGGGGAAATGAATTTGTAAGATTCCAGACCACTATTTGAAAAGAAATATTTGCATAATATTTAGTTAAATCCCCAATGGACACACTAAGACCTCGATTTTGTTTGCAGATGTTATCTTGAATTCATAAATGCTTATATTTCTTCCATAGGATTCTTTAATGCTTTAAAACTCATTTTCAAGAGAGTCTATACTCTCTGAACAGAATCTAAAAGTGAAGTGTCATGGGAAGCTTTATAAGGAAGAATTATTTCATGCAAGAAGCATTAATCTCATTTATTTTACTTGCGTCAGTGGCTCTGGGAAGAAACCGAAATAAATTATTATGAGACAAGCAGGCTATATGAATCCTGGAAAGCAGGATTTCTGAGAATCAGAAAGCCTTCTGCACCAGTTATCCCCAAAGAGTAGATTGGAGCCAACAGATGGAGCTTACAGTTAGTTTACTGATAGCTAGCCTTGCCACCTTGTATCCTGGACACTATTCAAACCACTTTAAATGCCTGAGCACTGCAGGTCAGAAAACAGTTCTCGTTTCTCCCGTCCATTCCTTCCTATATTCTGTCATCCACCCCTCCCTATCTGCTGTGAAACACACCTGGATATCTTGTAATAACATACAGGGTAGACAACAGGATGGTGGAGGGGAAATGGGCAGGTAGAAAAGCTTACAGTGAGCTACTTGGGATTTAAAGGTATGAATCAGACATTTAAAGTTAATTCGTGCCTTTAAATTCCAAGTTGCTCACTGTCTGTTTTATTGCAAAATGATAACAGGATGTGTAAGTGTGAGATGTGTTTGTGTGTGTATTATGCTATATATTTTTGTGTTTTTATATTGAAAACTGCCCTGTGATCTTTGGATGAGGGGCATTTAGAAATTAATTTGATGATGATGATGATGATGATGATGATGATGATGATGATGACGATGATGAAACAAGGGGATAAAATGTGGGGGAGTCACTTCCAGTTAGACTGCCAGATGCATTTTCAGTTTTGAAATTCAGTTGTAGATCCCAGTGTCTAAAAGTCTTCATAGTTTCTCTGCCATATGGTACGTGGATGAACTCTAAGGTAACCTTAAACATTGTATACTACAGGCTCTGTGGCATCAACGCAATGCTCAGTTGTTTCTATTATCACCTCCCAATTTCTGGAGAGTTGTGGAGAACAGAATATATTGCTTGTGACTTCTGGGACATTTAATTTAGTCCTAATAAAGGTTTCCCCATCTGCTGACTTTTGGATTTTTTTCCTAATGAGCCAGCATGGCAACCTACACTATTTGTGTGGTTTGTCGAATATTGCATTTAGCCACCCAGGAGAAAGAAGGACTGGAGGAAAATGGTCTGGAGTATTCAAAAGCTTGCTCTCAGCTGTGTGGCCCTTTGGTTGGTCCTACTGTCTATATTGCCATGCTGTGATATATTAGTTCATGACAACCCGGTATTGTCAGAGTGCAGTAAGTGAGCTGAACAAGAGACTAGTGTGTCCTGGACAATTGGGTTAGTGAACAGTTCCACCCAGGAACAGTAGGAATTTTTTTGTTGCTGGCTTTAATTAAAAGTGTCAGAAACCAAATATTTATGATTGCAAGAATGATAAAAATGTTATATTTTATAACTGTATGCAACCCAAAATACTGCAGTGGTGAGGCTAATGATATGATGATGATAAGCATGGTCATATCCAACAGCAGCTTTCCAGTTGACTGGAGGCAGCATTAGAGACATAATTTATCAACAGTGAATACATTTAATTTATTTCCCTCTCTTTCCATGCTCTCTTATGCAACTGGTTTTGTGGATGTACCTAGAAAAACCCCAAAATATCCCCCTATTAGCAGTGTGCTTAACACGGCTGCAACAGATGTGGTACGACTACAAGTATTAATTGGATAGTGCCTATGACAATTAAACTTGTTTTCTCATTCACTGCCCTGTGCCCAAAGGAAATTTGGAGCTGTCTTTAAGGTTTTGAATTGTTTTCATGGGTGTAAGAGGTAGATTCTTATCTGTACTTTAAATTCTTGAACAGTGTAAGATTAATAATAATAATAATAATTGTTTATACCCCAGTCACTCTGGGCAACTTCCAGAAAAATAAAAAAATAAAAAAATGTCAGACATTAAAAACTTCCCTGAACAGGGCTGCCTTCAGATGTTTTCTAAAAGTTGTGTAATTCTTTATCTCCCTGAGATTCCTTTTCTCTAATGTCCAACCATTTAGCTGTATGGCACTTAGCAATAGGATGGGAATGAAAACGTTACTCTGTTTACTGTTTAGATATTATTAAGGGTAGGCAGTTTTTAATGAACTAAAGTGCTGCTGCTAAGAGGCCCCCCCAGCTCCACCCTTCCCCATTATGTCAGTGCAATTATTCAGTTGTCAGTATTGGGTCAGGACTAATGTAATGGCATTAAGGCAACTTTGCTGTTGCCATTGCTAAAGGGTCTTCAATACATAGCATAGGCTTCTCCTAAAATTACCAGAGGAAACACATTTGGGTTGAAAGAAAACTGTACTATGTCCTTAGAGTTACTCTAGAATTCAAACAATACCTTATGGCTACACTACTACTTTTTCTCTTTCCATGTTCTCCCATCTCTCGGGCTGGATTCACTGAACTTGAACCACTCAATTATTGCTCTATAGAGTGAAACCAGAATGTCCATTCTGATTCCCCCCACCTTTATCTTATTTTCTTTATATTGCTTTTCCCACTGTGGTTGTAACCTCAATTACACCATTGCTGTGACATCGCAGCATTCCTAGTAAACACCACAACTCAGAGGATGCAAATACATTTTTACATTTTTTTCACCTATGTGAAGTCTGTACACCTTCTAAAAATAGGCACAAATCTGAAGCAAATGTTTAACAAAGTCACAGAGAAGTCAGATATGTCAGGACCACAGAACAATGCCTGCATGACACTACTATTCCCTGGGGAAATGTGTCTGCTACTTTCATTGTTCCGTGGCACTAAAACTATTGCCCTATGCATTTTCACTTGGAAATAAGGCTGACACAGCCAACACTAGTGAAGCGGTCAGAGTGTTGTACTAAGATGGAAAGACCCAATCAGACATAAAGCTCACCCGATGACCTTGGGTCATTATCTCCCAGCCCAACATACCTCACAGGCTTGCTGTGATGATAACATGGAAAGGGATCCCTGGAAAAAGGACATGATAAAATGGCAACAAATAGGAACGTTGCATAGAATCAGCGTTATTATTACAATACCCTATTAGCTTAGCATACAATACCCTATTAGCTTAGCATACAATAGTTATTTTTTCCTAAGTATTGGTGATAACATGAAATTTCAAATCATAGATAATATGAATTTTGCAATGACTATGCATGACATGAAACCAGTTGATGGCGGAAACCAGTGCTTCAACATCAACTGCATAGCCAGTCACATTTTAGCTGGAACTGTCTCAATCTATGGTACGGATGGAGAAACTTTGGGTCTCCAGATGTTGCTGGATGACAACTCCAGTCATCCCTGACCAATCATACCTGAAGGGCCACACGTTCTTGACTCATGGTCTAAACTTTTTCTATTAAAAGTCCACACAAAAATTCATAGGCATTTCTGGGTGTGTTTCTCATAATATACACAGGTTTGTATGCAACTTTGCCAAACATATGCATTTTTTTGAAAGCACTGTTCCCTAATACAATGTAGTTTTGTGTGCCATTTTCTTTAAAAGATAAATTTCTGTTCCTATTTTTTACTTGGAGAACTGAATCACAAAATTCAGAGAAGTGCAAATTCTGAAAGCTAGCTATGTTTCAGTTTGTTTATTGGTTTGGAAAGCACAGTTTGTTTATTGGTTTGGAAAGCACAGATCAGATTCACATTAACATATGAACTAGATTTATTTCTCCTCCATCCTTAGTGGTAGCCCCAGTACTGGAATGTAAGTCAATGGAGCTATGCAGCAAAGAAGCCAGCATGGATTTGTTGAGTTGCCCTGAAATCGTAACCCAGATATGAGCTAGAGTTCTTGTGGCACTCTTCAGGGAATGCTGAGACAATGGCTATTATCTCAATATGAATAGGGGTTGTAAAGATTTATTTAAGCTAGTTGATAACATTTTGGGCCTCCTTAAGTGTTTTCTAATATCTACAAAAATCTGGTTTGCCTGGAAGTAAATATTATTATTTTTAGCTCAGGGCAAGTTATTTAAAGGAGAGGAGCCATCTGCCTGTATCATGCTTATAGCTGCTAAGGCCTCCACAGTATCAAAGTTTTGCTTCACTGAAATGCATCCTGTGGCACTGAGAGAGAGAGCACATTGGATTCTATTAGGAATAAGTTATATAATAGATTTGAGTCGAACACCTGGTTGACTCTGGCTACACACTGGGATAAGAGCTGTTTATAAGGATGTGCATTCATATTGAAACAAATGGAGCCATTTCATCACTTTCAGCTATGGAGTCAAACAGAAATCACTCCCAAATGAGTAGCTAGTCAATGGGTAGCATTGTTTATGTTATGCCTTCTTCTACTGTTTTCAATCTCCCTAGCCTAGTTGCAAGTGCTCTAGCAGAGTGTTGGTCCTTTTTGATTCCTAGCCAGACCAGATACAGCTAGGTCAAATGGCACAAGGGAAGAACAATGGAACAGTCTAATACCATTCAGACAAAAGCACTCTTCAATTCAATGGGTCTTCATTCTGCAAAAGTACCTCCAAATGTTGGCAACTAAGGTGTGCCAGCCTATTACTTTCTAAAAATGAACAGCTGTCATTTTTTATTATGACCATGGGTGATCATTTAACAATTTGTATGTACAGTGGTACCTTGGGTTACATACGCTTCAGGTTACATACACTTCAGGTTACAGACTCCGCTAACCCAGAAATATTACCTCGGGTTAAGAATTTTGCTTCAGGATGAGAACAGAAATCTTGCTCCAGCGGCGTGGCAGCAGCAGGAGGCCCCATTAGCTAAAGTGGTGCTTCAGGTTAAGAACAGTTTTAGGTTAAGAACAGACCTCTGGAACGAATTAAATACTTAACCCGAGGTACCACTGTATTATGTTTGCAAAACTAAGTGACAGTTTGGAAGAGATGACAAGAGGTGGTGGTTGTCTTCAGATAGAGACTTATGACTGCTGTATTAATTGTAGGAAAAGGAGAATGAAGCATTAGCCTATGGGGCAGAGAGAATGAGTAGCGGAAAGGAAATACTGTACAGTCTCTGTATCCTAGGTCTGATCTTGTGAGTTTACCATGGAAGAAATGATGTGTTTCCTTTTACCCTTTGGGGGCTCGTCTGGTATAAATGTGTTGAAGGGTTGGTTATAACTCTGTTTAAGAATAATCTGCAAATCAAATCAAAGTGGTGGTGGTGGGGAGAGCTGTGATTAGGATGGATGATTGTAGAGCAACAATCAGTTAACACTGCCTGACCTGCAATGAATGTTTTGCAACCTTATGAAAGATTGTATATTTCTACTGGGCATATACTCCCTTGTGTGGTTTCTTTCTTATTCTTTAAAGATATTTTCCCTGGAGCGTTAGACAAAATGGTTTTCGAAACCTTAATGAAAACAATACATCACTTATGAAGAATTTTCAAGCAAGATCTTGGAAATCTCACATCTTCATGATTGTTTAATTTGTCAAACTGTACCAGGAAAATTCAGCCCCTACACATTTATCTCGTACATCTTCCCTGGAACACATCCAAGCAAGGGCAGATAATCAGGGCTACAGTGTAATCAAGGTTTTCTTTTTTTCTTTTAGGCATATGCTGTGACTAGTACATAGGTCAAACAATCTCATTTTACTTTCTTTCTGATCAGTGTTCTCAGAACCGGAATATAAATCAGGTTTTGTTAGTTGACACAGATTACTTTATCTCCCCTTCTCTCCCCCTTCTCCGTTTTCCTTCCAGATACTCTGCTGTGACTATCAAATAGATTTATGAGGCATTTTACATATAAGCAAAAGTGCAGCGTTAAGAACGAACATTCCAAATACTAACACTTAGATGCTCAGTTGCCAAACCACTTCATTTAGGAAAATCGTTAGTTCATAATTACCCTTTAAAAGTAATTGAAGCGTTTGCAAAACTGGATGAGATAATTCATAGCCTTGTTGTTTTAGGTGTGCCAAGCAGATTGTTTTAAAGACTGTTTAGGGCTAAACATTGCCACGTACTTTAGCGGATGACTGACTGGTCACTAATTAGGACTTTAGCTTCCCTGATTGAACCATATATGCCGTATAAATTAAGTAAACGTGCCTGCAGTAGATTTGCACTGAGATGTGATATAAGGCATTGTGGCCAAGAAATGGATCTATAAAGCATTGAGGAGAACATCTTTGAGGACATGTAAGCCAACAGGAGGAAGGAGGTTTATCCTAAAACTTCAGAGAAATTTTGTTTTCATGTAAGAGGCTGGGATGTGGAGATTAAGGTATTGTGCCCTGTTCTAATATTCATTTTTTTATGTGCCATCAGGATAGCAGCCTACACTCTGTCCTAATGCTCATGCAGTGGGCGCCATGCTTGACCATGAATACATGTACAGTGCCACAGATTTAGGCCTGGTCCTCACATTGAACAAAGTGGGACTTGCTTTTCAGCTAACACGCACAAGATTGCACCGACAGTCTTCTATGCAGATGTGATGTTCCTAGCATTGTCGTCAGAAGCTTGGGGAGTGGGGAGATGGCTGTATAGTGAATATAGTGAAACGCTGGCTCTTACTGCACACAGAAAATGAATGCCTGCACGGGGCATCAGGTAGTCATCTATGTAGTTCTGCATAAAACGGACAGCTCAAAATTCCAGGATAATGATGCTGCATCCTAGATTAAATGGAGGTTACAAAGTTATAACCCGTTGGCCTGCTCATAATGGTTATGCTTCTTCTTACGCGCCCTTGCCATTTGTAAAGAGAAAGTGCTTGATGAGTTATAAATACAGAAGGTTTGGAAGAAATTAATAGCTCATATAACATAATAATTCATATCACATAACACAGGTACATCAACGTGTTCTCTGTTTCATTGTCTAATGAGAAGCTAGTAACTTATAAAGTAGCTTCTTCAGTATGCTTAATGTTTGTATCATAAACATCAGCATTTTAATCATCTCTTTCAGGAAGATTTGTAGCTGCCTTGTCTTCAGTCACATAACCTGGCGATAGCAGGAAGACTGCATCCTGTCTTCCTTGTCTGCAAGTCTATGTATGTGTATGTGTGTGCCCATGTCTAACCAAGTACACAAGCTTTCAGACTGGCTAGGGGACCACTGACCTGGTGGTTCCCTAGCTAGGCGACCAAGCTTTCAGACTGGCTAGGGGACCCCTGACCTGGTGGGCCTTTACAGAGCAGCAACACCATTGCTGCATCTGCAGCCCTGCCCTGCCTGGAAGCAGGAGTGGAAGGGCAGGCAGATTGCTGCGCCGGTTTGGAGCAACGATTGGGCTCAAATTAGACCTGACAGTCGTAGGTTTGGGTCAGGATACAATAGCTCCCAGGCTGGCCTGTCCTGCCCCATTCCCTCCACACACCTTAGGAAGCTCCTTTTTGGACTTTGCTCAGCAGAGGTGGTTTTAGGGTATCATTACTGCATTCTGCGCTGTTAGGAGATTGATACCTTCATTTCCCATCTTTGCAAACTCCCAAGCCCTGTGGCAATAAGAAAAGAAGCTCCCATTGATACCAGTGTGAGTTTTCCCACAAATGCTAATTGCCATGTGCAAGGGGAAATTTAATGGAGAGCTGAAATCTCCCCTCCACACGCAGCAATCCTAATAACAATCACTGCCCCTTTGCCTGATATGATTGTTAATCGTGTTATTAAGGTTATAGGTAGGTGGGTACCTAGTTACACTCTCTCTTTCTTCCTCTCTTTTTTTGTATCTTGACTATTGCCTATATATATATATTCACTCAACTTTCTAATCACTCATTTCTTTATTTAGATTTTTCCATCCCGCTCTTCAGCCAAAAAAAGGCTCATAGAGCAGCTTGCACATCACTAAAAAAAAAGAAAGAGGTAGCCTCTGCCCTCGATCTTATAATCTAAAAAGATATAACACAAAAGGAAAATGGATTGGGTGGAAGAAAACTGAGATTCAAATTCTTAGTTGTGCTAATGACTAGCTGGGATGAAAAAGTTCCAGGGCAAGAGGTACCCAAAAGTGGTTGAGCTGATAAGAGCATCCCTTTTCTTCCTTCCTCTGCTGCAGCCTTAAGCAATGACTGTACATAAGGAAACTGCAATCTTGCAGCCGGCAAATCAGCCGGAATTTTAATTTAGTGATGACTTTGTATTTATTCAAATGACAAGTGTAGTATTAAAATATGCAACACAGAGCACTGCCTTTCTAATTGGTGTTAGATATGCATGTCTCCAGTGCCAAGTGTGAATCTTCATCATTACAGTAACCTTTGCTCTTATCATGTAAATACTGTAATTTTATGATCTGATCCTGAGAGGATTTTTATTTGTGGATATGATATCTTTGTGCCTAATGACACCTGAATAAATGGTGGTATCTAGAATACTAATAAGAAGGAAGGAAGGAAGGAGTGCAGTGTTATGTTTTATGTATCATATTAAGGACTGTGTATAACTGTTAAAAGTGCCAGTCTAAGTTAGTGTGAGATTCACTGTTTGTTGCCTTCAATTACACTGTTACAACTGCTATCCAACCATTCCCTTTGTGAGACTGATTGCTCACTGATAGGGGCTGATTGTTAGGAGGTGGTTTCTTGGTGGAAGGAAATCTGTGGGCTTAAGTCATATATATCCCTCACAGCTTGAAAAGGAGAGAGTGAGAAGGTGGGAGGCTTGACTGTGAGGGAACAAGGCTGCAATTTGGAAGAGAAATAGCAGGGGGCGTTTTGCAATTATTAATTTTTATTTATTTATTTCCCTTATTTGTAGATCTGTTGTCATCAAAGAAACAATCACAAAGCCAGCACATAACTCCAGTGCTCAAAAGTTTGCACTGACTGTCCACAAGCTACAGGGCCAGGTTCAAGGTTCTTGTATTGATTTGCAAGGCCTTTAACTATTTGAAGGATACCTCAATGACCACCTAATTCCTTGCATCCCTGCTCAGTCACTGAGGTCTTGTGGGGAGTCACTGTTAAATGGTCCCACATGGCTCAGGTGCCTGGCCTGGATCCACCAGGAGCCATGAGATTAATATTGTGGGCCCAATTTTGTGGAACTTCTTTCTGGTGGAGCTCAGACAGGCCTCCTGCCTGCTGAACATCCAGAACCTACTGAAAACACTTCTTTTTCTTTTAATTACAACAGGGCTTTTTAATGGAAGTTTCATTTTATAGATTTTACAGATTTTTACTTTTGAGTTTTTGTACATTACTAGCAAATGATTGCAAGTTAAGCAGTATTGCTTAAATAAATAAACAAATAAAGTGGCATCTCCCCCAAACAGAATAAATCAAACAACATTGATTTTGCAATGCTGCACCAGACCTAGGGTGGGGAAAACATACATTTTTGGCCAATGTGCACCGGAGAGAGAAGCTTCTTCCTATCTTGTTCCACTAGAACTTCTTCTACAATAAGAAACATCTTGTAATTCTAATTTCATTTCCTCTGCAACAAATAATTAAAAGATTTGCAAGACCAGACAGCCTTTGACGATCTAGGAAAGGGTTTACAGTCAGAAGCAACAGTTTGTAAACATGTTAACAACACTCCAGCTTGCTATGCAGTGTCAGTTTTTTGTTAGTTAGATCTGAAGGTTTGCAAGCTGTGTTAAATACTGCAAAGCATCTAATCCATATTTTATTCACCTGCTATACAAAACCTGCTCTGTTTACAAGAAATAATATACCTGTTCCTGAAATATTAAATGCACGCTTGGGTGACTTCTTTCTTTATTTTGCAGATGATCTAATAAGCCAGACTCATAACAGGATGCAAAGAGACAGTATGCTACATACAAAATTATATGATCTCTCTCTCTCTCTCTCTCTCTCTCTCTCTCTCTCTCTCTCACACACACACACACACACACGAGAAAACCAACATACAGTCTGTTAAGTCACACAAAATGAGGAATCTCTGGGGGAGGAAGCATATTTGGAAACTGGGGTGCTGCAGTGTGTTTTGTATTCCACTATAGTCCTTTCCAGGTGTGAAAAATAGGGTTATGTGAACATTTGGCCGGGGGGGGGGGGTTTAAGTGATGTGTAAACTCTGCTCACCTCTGTCCAATTTGTGGGAGGTGAGTCTCTATTGTAGGGAGCCAATTATATCCATGGAGGATTCCCACATGCATTATTGCAGTTCTCAAATACCTGGGGATGCTCCACAGATACAAAAGGCACCCCATTGCAGGCAGTTGCCTTCAGTTAAAACTGTGATAGAGAGAGGCAGAGCTTGTGCACTTGCCTCTGCTGGCTTCCATTTGCATATCTACATAGTTCTCTTTGTAATGTCTGAAGCAGAGCTTTTGATATTGGGCAAAGGCAGCGTGTCCCATTTTGCTGCTTGAGGTGAAATGGGAAGGGCCACCCAGCTCTGCTGCTACCATACCTGTTGCTGCTGCCAATATACCTTGCTGCATCTGTCACTGGCAGAGAACTGCCTCGTCCATCATCACTGATTTCAGGCAAGGTGTTGCCCCAAATCATGTGAGATCTTATGCACGCCGTATGATTTCAAGTGACATCTCGCCCAAGATGGGCGCAATCTCACTCAAAATCAGCACTGATGGAGGCAGCAGGGCAGGTGGGGCATCCATGGGGGGTGCCATATCAGGGGCTTCTGCTGCCTGAGGCATTGGCCTCACCCTGGACCGGCTCTGATATTGAGCACAGAGTTGCACTAACTAGAGAAAAATGCTTTACACTAAATGAGCTGAATTAATAATAATGCCAACTAGGTTAGGGAGTAGAGTTGGGGCAAGGGAATAATTGAACCCTGCAATTTATCACCTGAGATGTATGAACAAGCCTTTTGGCCATGAACACAGTTGCTTGGTTCTCTATGCAAGCAAGCAAGCAAGCCAACCAACTAACCAACCAACCATGAAGTCCTATTAACTACAGTCGTACCTTGGTTTTCGAACAGCTTAGTTCTAAAATGTTTTGGCTCCTGAACGCCACAAACCCAGAAGTGAGTGTTCCAGTTTGCAAATGTTTTTTGGAAGCTGAACATCCGATGCGGCTTCCATGGCTTCCGATTGGCTGCAGGAAGCTCCTGCAGCCAATCGGAAGCCACACCTTGGTTTTCGAACATTTTTGGAAGTCGAACGGACTTCTGGAATGGATTGCGTTTGAGAACCAAGGTACGACTGTGTAGCTTCTTAGATGGCAAACAATGGCTAGCCCATTTCAGAAAGCTGGCTTCATATCCTGACTTTTTCTGAACCAGTTAGCCATAGTTTCCTAGTTTTGATGAAACATGAAATGAATAATTAATCGAAGTGTTCCTAGAACATTTGTTCCCATTGTAAAGGTTACAGCCCTAAGCAGACTTAATTAACAATTAACTCCAAATCTGCCTCCATCACCTGAAACTATCTGGTGGTATGATCACTGAATTTAAAAGCAAGGGCTGTAGCTCAGTGTTATTACATCTGCTTTGCATTCAGAAATTCTTGGGCTCAATCCCTAACATGTCCCAAAAGAATTTGGAATATCCCCAGTCTAAAAAACCTTGCAGAGCCACTTCTAGACATTGCAGACAATATTGAGCTAGATAGTCTGATGTCTGACTTGTCAGCTTCCAAAGTCCCTAATTCAGTGATCTGTGTTGCTCTTTTCCCTGGTGAAAAGCAAAGTCTAGGCAAGCACAGTGTAGAATTCCCAGCTATTTTCTTTACAGCCATACTGAGCTACATTATTCATTCTAGTGCACCAAGAAACTTAAAAAGATAACAATCCCTAAGCATTGCTAGAGTTTACAAATGCAAATATGGATAAAAAGAGAATGGTTAGCATCAACAATAGACCTATAAAAACTAACAGAATATAACAGATCTAAATGAGACCAGCACCCTAAGCAGATAGCAAAGGAAAGGGAGAAGAGGCACGAGGAGGGAGAGAAAGCCCTTTATTAGAATTCCCTTGTTTTGGTTGTTATATTTCAGTTACAGCTTTTCATTCCAACTGCCTTGACAGTTACATTCTACGGCCAGTAAAAGCAGTGAAATAACTGAGACCAGACATTGGTGTTGGATGAAATCAGGCCAAATCTTTATTGACTACAGCAGGTAAGCAGGTTTGGCATGGCAGTAGCCAAGTATCATTTCCTCATTCTATTCAGTCCATACTGACGGAATGGCATGCCATCAAATGCCCCAAACCCCCTCCAAGGCTTTCTACCCTGGCATGGTGCAAACCAGGCATCCAGGGTCTCCCTGAGTGACTTTGGAGGAGAGGTGTCAGCCAGCCAGAGAGGCCTTAAACCAAGGGCATGCCTAGCCAATCCTCTCCTTGGGCCCCTTTCCTATGCCTGTGCTAGCTTTGGAAGCATGCTGGGCCAGGCAATCACAGGCTTTTAATATCAGACATAGTGTGAACATATTAGGTATATTAAGAGTATATACAGTATGATCCCAGGCCAGGGAGGAGACACACCATAAGCTCCTCAGAGAACCATCTGTAGCCTGACAGAACTGTTGGGGCAGCTTCTCCCCCACTTTCCCTGAGGGTTGCTAAAGACCTAGGTTCCCTGAGGAAAGGCAGAAACAAGGGAGCATACACACACCAGTTCCCAGTTGGCATGAGAAGGCTCTGTCAGACTTTGCTTTAAATAATCAGTGTTTCAACTGTAAACTTCCTCAGGTGCCTTGTCAGAAAGGCAGCATAGAAATCCAGTAACTGGGTTCTAAACCCAGATGCCACAACTAGCAGCGTGGTCTTGTAAAGGGCAAACACAAAGGCCATCGGTGTGCCTTAATCAATATGGCATCTCTTCCTGTGTTTTTATTTATTTATTATTATTAGAACTGAAGTGCATGACTTTAAGTCAAATGTGTTGCTTGCTTCTTCTGTGCCTTCTACCAAATAGTCAGCTGTAGTGACAAATGCTATTTCCCAAGCCACGGTGACTATAGTGACATAGTGACATTGTGTCTGGCTTTGCATGTCATGTCGCGTACGAGAAAAGAAAAGGTGTAAGCCTGTGAGAAACAGCACCAAATGGAAAGTGACAGGCAGCGTGTGCTGACCCCCTGCAACTAACTAATGACATAGCTCAGAAGAGAATGTGTCACCGCTATAGATCTAGGAATACAAATGCCCTGGAATATTCTACGCAGAGCAAGAGCAAGCTCGACATATCACATCAAGGTGCATTTCGTGTTTTCTCTCTGCGGTTTCTATAGCCAACCTTCATTCAAACAAAAATCCTATATGACCTTTTTCGACCATCTTGTGTCTATTTCAAAACAAGCTTAGTTAGAGCAGAAGCCTGAAGCACACAACCTGGTCTTGTAAATACGGTATTGAACTATGAAAAGTCTTGCTAATATAATCTTGTGAGGGTGGTACTGGAAGTAGAAGAAAAATGTAATGCTGTAAGACAATTATTATTGGAAGGGAATTTAAAGTTTTGAAATCATCAAGGTCTGAAGGCCTCAAGACTTGGCAGCTAAAATGTACTGTATTAGCAATTAGCAGAGTCATTTGAGCTTGGCAACTCCTGCTTTAAGACAAAACGGCTGCTAACAGGATTTCAAGTTCTCCTTCCATCCTGGCATGAAACTGCTTCAGTCTTCTGAACCATAAAGAAGCAAAGAGTGACCCTTTCTTTACAGAGGGCCTGCTGGAGAAAATTTAATTGTCAGGATGACTCTCTCTCTCTCTCTCTCTCTCTCTCTCTCTCTCCTTTAATGATGGCAACGACTGAGATTTTAGTGCTCACTACTATCCTGCTTTATTTTACGAGTTTGATAGTGTAGAGTGAATATAGCAACCAAATGAGTCATGCTTCGTATCTTGAAAGCCCAGGTGAAGAAATGGTAAATCATTCACACTGTAGCCAAAATGCCTCATTTTCCATACACTAAATCTGTGCCACCCCACTGTGGTTTTACTGTCACAGGCTCTATAGTTCACCTTGATTTCATACAGTTGATAAAAGTGCTAGAAACAGCTGCTCATGACTGTGACGTCAAGCAGTGACATGAAATAGTTGCATGCATGTGTGAATGAGCCATTACAGATCAAGTATTGCAGGTAGATCTTGTATCACTTTAGTCAGAAAATTTCTTAATGAAGTCATTTCATACAGGGGTAGTAGCTCTTTTTCAGAATTAACCTGCACTAAGGAAAGTGGCCATATCTCAGTTGTAGCATGCATGTCTTGTACACATAAGGTCTTAGGCGGAATCCCTGGCATTTCCAGTTAATTGGGGTGGGAGAATCAGATAGCAAGTGATGTGCAAGGTCTATTGTACGAAAGTACCCTATACTCTGCAGGGCACTTCTGACCTACATATATTGATTGTAAGATCTGAAAAGATCTCTATGAAGCAACTATACCTGCAGAAGGCTCTGTCTTTGCATTCAGAAAGTCTGGAAAAGCAGAGATTGTGACTCATTTGGAGCCTTTTGCATGCATAATTGTACAGTTTTATAAGCCTATTGGAAATTATGTATACTGGCTGGTGAATGTACAAAATTCAGTCAATATGTGCCCATTCCACGTGGCCTGCTGGGGATTATGCCTGGAGAATGTGAAAAATTCAGCTGAGAATTGCAAATTCCCCAAAGCGTCTCGGGGATTATTCTTAATGACTAGAGAAGCTGCAACATTCAATCATCACACACACATTCCGCAAGGTGTGTTGAGGATTATGCATAATGACCAGAAGATGTACAAATTCAGATTTCCCACAGTGAGTTAGAGCTAGTTATATTGCACAATTCCCTCTTCATGAAAGGATCATGATTACATTCTACATGAGCTCTGGTGAACGTGCACAATGGCCAGTTATTATGCACATGAACCAATCATTCAATTTTCATTCCCCTTGATGTGTGTGTATATGGCTATATACATAGACAGAGAGACAGACAGACAGACAGACAGACACCCCCCCCAAGAACAATAAATGTTTTTAACTTGAAGACAGAACCTGTTGCCACAATGCTGTTCCCCCTATGTACAGTCATTAAATATTTCATTAAAGTCTGAAAAGAGCTCAAGTGATGGGAAATCAAATGCATGCATGTATGACTTCTTAAAATGTAGTGGAAAAGACCTGCATAAAGGGCTACATACTGTATCCTTTGAAAACCCAGGCTCTGGCCATGCTACCCTAACAAAATGGGAATACTACCCTCTGGCCATGCTACCCTAACAAAATGGGAATATGAACTGCATCATTCATGCTGCAGATTAGTGTTTTGTTCATTAATCTGACTGTGTGTAACTAATCTGAACTTGCTTTGCTGGATTTTCTGGAACTAGTTTTAAAGAAATTGTTGTTTTTCTATCCCGCCTTTCCTCCAAGGAGCTCCAGGTGGCACACCTGGTTCTCCTCACCCCTGTGTGAGGTAAATTATCCTAAGAAACAGTGACTGGCCTGAGATCACTCAGCCAGCTGAGTGGAAATTTGAACTCTGGTCTCCGAGGTCCTAGACTGACACTGTAACCACACTGGCTTACAACAGGTTATGTGCTAAGTATTGTCCGGTGGGTAGAAGAGAAAGCTTCCATGCCTTTTCAAATAGTTCTGCATGCACATTTTCATATTTTGTGAGAGAAAAGATTGTCAGGAGCTGTTATCACAAGAAACATGATACATACCTTTGAGCTAGGCAGCCAATTGTAAGCTGTGATGCATGTGGGTATTCCATGATAAGGTGCCAAATAGGTACCTGAAAATGGAAAAGCAATTTTCTCTTGTGCTTGACATAATTGAGTGTCAAAACACTCTAATACTTTTACTTGAAAAAAATAAATAAAGCCATGTTAGAAAATGGGGGAAAATTTGACTATGATGCTTGAAATTTGTGTGTCACTGGAAGACAAACAAACCAAATCCCTGAAATGCAATATTTAAAAATAGGATATTTGGATCCTATTATTATGTTTTCCACTTTCTACTTGACCTAGGATTCAAAAATAGCATATCTAACTTCACTTTAAGAGACACTTCTCTGCTCGTGCTTTTATTTTTACGATTCATTTTTGTGTACGTTTGAAAGTGTATTTTACATAATGTGACACATAAATTGCATGCTGGTGTCAAAATTGTCTGTCTCAGTGAATGAAACTATTTTAATCTTCAGAGTTTTATTATCTGTTAAAATCTATTTAAATATAAGCATTCAATTTTATATTGCTTGACATTTACGAGAAAGCTATTTTACAGTGTTGCAATTGAGAATAGCCAGGATCATAGCAAATGCTTGCTCTGCTACGGCTACATGCAAAACTGAGATGAGAAAACATCATTGGTGGAGAATACCCTGAGTGTTTTTAGCCAATGTCATATACTTTAGTTCCTGAATGTGAGGTCCAGACGACGTACACAGACTGCATTCTGGCATGGGGTTTATTGTGTTGGTTTTATGGGTTATAATGCTAGTGTTTTCATCCTGATTTATGATGTCCCTATTACACTGCAGTACCTTGTCATATTATAGAACTGTGGCTTTTTGATCAACATACCAGCATGCTGCTGCTGCTGCCCTAAATTTTGTCAGTACAAAACTCATGCGACATCTGCAAATGAGACATGAAGGCTGGCAACATCAATCCCACCTTATGGGAATCCTTAGAAACACAGAATCATAGTGCTGGAAGGGATCCTGCAGGTCATCTAGTCCAATCAAGCCTGTGACTTTGGCATGAACAGCACCATACTATAACAGAGCTAGCAAGAAGACCAATCCCATACAAATGGCTGCAGTGACAGGAGACAAACAGTCAGGTTGTGTATCCACAACAGCGAACAGCACAGAAATGACCGCTGGGAGGAGCAAGAGAGAAGAAACACTGTGGTGTGTCTGCAGCAGCATAATTCAACACCTTCATCTGCCCCAGCTGCAATAAAGCATGTCTTTATTGCAGTCCCATATCGGTCTTCACAGCCGCAGCAGGCGCTGTAACTCCCCAACGGTTTGACTTCATCCCCTAAGGCACACTCCTCTACTGTCTCCTGAGACAGACGGATGCCAACGACAACAGCAAGCCAACAGATTTATTTCTTTAAAGAATTGACACAAAAATGAGCGCTAAGTTTCTACTAGGTTGTCAGAAGTGGCTTTTACATTATGTGAAAGATCACAATGTGAAAGATCATATAAATAGCAAAAATGAGCAGGTAGTGAAACATCATGAAGATGGAGTGAAGTGGCTGCCATTAAGATCCATTAGTAGACTTGAGCTAGAGTGCAGGAAGGGTGGATGGAAAGAGGTTGCATAATCAATGCCCCCCCACCTTTAATACCAAGCACACCTGCTTGGAAGTTAACCAAAGATCTCTGCAATTCACTTCCAAATAAATATGTTTGTGCTTGAAGTGCCCAGTATTGGTTTAGTAATGCCCACTAGGCTTCCACACAGTTGTAGATTTGGGATCATACTAATAGTTTCATCTGTGCAGAATAAGGACCCCCTCTTGCTCTTCATGTTTCCTAAATCTGTTCTGGGGTTCCCCTCCAAATAAGGTTTTGGCAGTTGACATGCACATGTGTAGGTGGAGAAGGCAGGAATTTCATTGTGCAAGCGAAAAGCCCTTTGATGTCAGGGCATGTTAGTTGGATAACTGCCTTGGTTACGCTCATGCACACACAGTGTCCATATGACATCATCCTCTTCAGAATGTCATCCCATATTATTTCCCCATTCGATCTGGATTTATCATTTCTGCAGAAAATCCAGTATGCAACCCCACACACTGCAAAAACAGCAAATCCAGATTAAATTGGAGGAGGCATGGAATTACCTTTTGATTGGAATGTTTTTGTGGCACACGCGAGCAGCACTGATTCCACAAGACAGTGCAATGTGGAAGGGATGTCAAACTACATCTTTTTCTGTGATTTTAAAATTTATTTAAACAACATCCGCATAAGGAGGCTACAAATGGGTGAGAAAAAGTAGGGAGGCTGCCTAACACGTACCCCCAGTATTGTTAAAACCCCAAATTACCCTCCCCAACATACTTTACATCTGTACATCTGGTAGGTAAGGATTTTCCTTTTCTTTCCACCCAGTTGTGAAAAATCAGCTTGATTCAAAAACCCTGCTTCATAAGGAGAAATTCACATTTATGTGTTGTGAGCAGGAGGCAGATCCAGATCTTCTGGTAGCTTGGCTGAGTGATTTCGGGCAAAGATTTCTCTCAATTGATTCACAAATAACAACAACAAAATGAACACCCATCTCCCTCAAATATACTACTGAAATGAAGAAAACAGGGAAGAAGGGGGTATAACCATGAGTTCTTTTGTAGGAGGAATGAGAGCTCCATTCAATTTTGGTACTCAAAAGATTCTTGGCTCAGAATTATTTAAGTACAAGTCCACATATTTTACAGCTGGTTTTAGTTAGCAGAACTCAGGGTTCCAGTAACAAAAGCCCAAAGATATCATGAAAGCCCTCCCTGCCATACACAGTTCCAAATGAAGATTTTGTTCTGTTTTTATATTTAGTCAAAAGACAATTCTCTTCTAATTCATTGCCAACTCTACTTAAGCTGAAAAGAGCTGGAAATAATGAACTTTGCATGTTACATTTTTGCAGTGCTTCGAACCTAGCTGCTTGATGTATGACAAAGAAAACTGGGATTTTTATGAGCAAGGAAAGCCAATCATTGCGAGATTTAAAATTACAAGGAACATTCTGCATGAAACTTCAATCCATCAAGTGGCCTCTGAAAAATGAGGTAATTTCCCTCAATAATTTGCACGTTAAGAGCCAATTCAATATTACAAAGCAAAGTCCAGTTGCACATTAATTGTGGAAGCAATGCACAATTTCCTGATTAATGTTTCATGCCTAATATTCCTCCATGCTCTGTCAGATGCTAAATAACAACATGGACAATCAATCTAAAGAAACCAGAAGAGTGAAGACAAGTCACGAGCTCAGCCCTCATTAATCACAGATTGAACTTCCATAGCTCCAATGTTGCTGCATGCTACTGCAGTGTATTTTAATATTTTAAAGCCATATCGGAGTTTCAAGTAGTCTCATCAGTGACATTTTAAACAACATGAAGCAAAGTGCAGTCTACGAAGCTATTGCCAGGGGTGGGTGGGAAGACAAGTGTGCA
The DNA here is from genome assembly GCF_964252035.2 of Podarcis erhardii. NCBI lineage: Eukaryota > Metazoa > Chordata > Lepidosauria > Squamata > Lacertidae > Podarcis > Podarcis erhardii. The sequence continues at coordinate 47,380,551 of NC_138498.1, read as the reverse complement.
GATTTCAGGTTCAAGGCAGCCTCATAAAACAGTAAGAATTTTAGTCAGACCATTCACAGACGATGACCAAAAATGGTTAGCAAATGATTACAATAAATAATCTGCCTATATAAGCTGCCTGTCTTTTGCCAGCAAGAGAAGGGGTGTCACAACACTTTAAACATAGGAACATGTTTTGTGAATAGGCACTGAAGCATAGACACACATGCAAAAAAAGAGGCAAAATAACATGGACATCACCTGCAAGTTGACCCATTTTTCGGAAAAACTTTCCAGTTGCCAAGTTGTAAATAGAAAATAGGAAAGCAACAAAAATCTCTGAAAGTCTTGAGTCCCCCACCAGTTCCAGGTGAGCCCAATTGATGACTTGCTTGGCTGATTCAGAAGTTAATTAACTGATGTTGGGAATAGAAGCAAAGCACCTGTCAGCAAGCAGGGAGGCAGATTCCACACATGGAACTTTAGGGAGCAAAATGCATGAATAAATAATAGATACAAATTCAGTTGCTTCTCCTTTTCTCCCATACATCTGTGGGGTGGGGTGGGGGGAGCAGATTTCTATCAGTGGGATATCTGTGCCCATGAACAATGAAAGCTCTAATGTAAACAACTATAGATATATATGGATAAATCATATTCAGCTGCAGACTGTACAGAAAAGTTTTGGAAATATTGCATTATTGAGTTTGGTGAGAGATGCTGCGATCCTAATTAGAATTAGGTGATCATTTACCATGGATTTCTTTTAAGCTCCACAGCTACCTAAAATCATGGATTCCTTCCTGAGAACTCCTAAAGTGTGTTTGTTCCCTGGGGAAAAATGATTTCTGTCACTTCCTCTCCTTCCACATTGGACTATTCTCTAGTAACCTTCAAATTAGGCTGCAATCCTATCCCTACTTTCCTGGGAGTAAGCACCACGGAATTCAATATATCTTACTTCTGAGTAGGCATGGTTAGGATGGCACTGTTAATCATCCACTGTCTGATGTGGCAGTTCCCCTTCTGGTGCTGATGAGAAAAGGATTATCATGTGGTTCATATTCTGTGCCCTGTTTCTGTCTAGTTGATTGTCAAGGCTGTGTAAGTTTGGAGCAGATCCCCCCTCCAAATTCTGATTTCACTATTTTTATTTGCATTGTATTGAGTTTGTTGTACACCGGTTAGCAAGGATTGTAATTTAGTGATATATAAACTGTCAAAATAAAGATAACTCAGCTCAAGCAAACATGAACTCTTTACCATGCAAGGCACTTTCATACTCTTTCCTTACTTACCACTTCCACATTGCTGCATCTTTAGCCAAATGACATCTCTCTACCAAAAGTCTTCCTGTCAACCTAGCAGTTCAAAAGCACGTCAAAGTGCAAGTAGAGAAATAGGTACCGCTCCGGCGGGAAGGTAAACGGTGTTTCCATGCACTGCTCTGGTTCGCCAGAAGTGGCTTAGTCATGCTGGCCATATGACCCGGAAGCTGTACGCCAGCTCCCTTGGCCAATAAAGCAAGATGAGTACCGCAACCCCAGAGTTGGCCACAACTGGACCTAATGGTCAGGGGCCCCTTTACCTTTACCTTACCAAAAGCCTATGAACACCAGAGTTATTGCAGTTTTGTTCTTGCAGCTACCCTTCTGATTTGCTCACTATGCCAGTCTCACCTTAGTGAGGTGACCAGGAGTCCCCTTTTCTCCCAGATATTCCATTTTTTGAAGGTTCTGTCCAAATTCCAAATTTGCCCCCAAACTACTAGAACAACAGTGTGCCTCTACCTGGGGCATTTTCCCTAGACATTTTCTCTCAATACAGTGGTACCTCGGGTTACAGACGCTTCAGGTTATGTGATTTCGGGTTGCGCACCACGCCAAACCTGGAAGTACCACAACGGGTTACTTCTGGGTTTCGGCGCTTTGCGCATGCGCAGAAGCACTGAATCGCGACCCGCGCATGTGCAGACACAGCGCTGCGGGTTGCGAACACTGCAGGTTGCAAATGTGCCTCCCGCACAGATCACGTTCACAGCCCGAGGTTCCACTGTATACATTTAGATTGGGATGGAGCAGAGTTCGAGTTCTCACCCTCTATTGCATTTGCATCTTTCTCCTTAAAGGTAAAGGACCCCTGACAGTTAAGTCCAGTCACAAACGACTCTGGGGTTGCGGCGCTCATCTCACTTTACAGGCTGAGGGAGCCGGCGTTTGTCCGCAGACAGTTTTTCTGGGTCATGTGGCCAGCATGACGAAGCCGCTTCTGGTGAAACCAGAGCAGTACACGGAAATGCCGTTTACCTTCCCACCGGAGCAGTACCTATTTATCTACTTGAACTTTTTGGGGTGCTTTCGAAGTGCTAGGTTGGCAGGAGCTGGGACTGAGCAACAGGAGCTCACCCCGTTGCGGGGATTTGAACCACTGACCTACTGATCGGCAAGCCCAAGAGGCTCAGTGGTTTAGACCGCAGCGCCACCAGCGTCCCTACTTTACAAATACCAGCAAGCTTAGGGTGGGGAAAGGGTTAGGACAGGAGAAAAACTAAAGAGAAGTGGTAGAAGAGCTTGCAGCTTGGGTGAATTAGATTAAAATAATCACTTACAATTTATGGAGTTCAAATGCTTTATTTATGCAACAACTATTTAAAGGGTCAGTAGAGATGAAGGAGAGAAATAGCAGACATCTTGTCTCAACATGTTGGGAGAGAGAAACTATAAAATGGCTCAGCTTTTAGGGGTGGAAAACTTAGAGAGGTTACAGGCAAATGCTGGCTAGATTGCTGGTTAGACAAATAGTGCCCTCATGTGCTTTAAAGCAACACATGAGTTAACTAGAAGCTCGGAAGAAGGAAATATATTTGCTTTGCTCCAACCGCAAGAAACATGGATGATACAGCAATGCGACTGCTCATTAGCAGGGTTGCTGGCACACCTACAGCATCTACCCACCCAGAGGTAGCAAGCTGGGGTGGGGAAGAGGACTAAAGGGATGTGCATTCATAAGAATAAGAGTGAGTGAGTGAGTGAGTGAGTGAGTGAGTGAGTGAGTGACAGACAGACAGACAGACAGACAGACAGACAGACAATGTAGCAGACAATGAAAGCAAGCAAAGAAAAGCAGGGTTCTAATTTGGGGAGCCTTCATGAGTACAAAAAGGGTCTCCATTTCAGAAGGATGCCTTCCACGAATTGGAAAATGACTGCAATGGTAAAGGAGGGAAGAAGCACCAAGTTTTTCACTGATCCCTCAGCACCTCTTATATTTGTATATTACACTTTTGGATTCTTGCGTTGAGATCTCATTTTGCCTCTCTGATGATGGCAGTTACGATCAAAATTAAAATGACACTTAATTGACCACTCCTAAATTTCTGAAACCATATACTTTGGGATAGACAGTATCCTGTTCTTTATTTGCTTTGCAAATTCCATTTTATGTAATTTCTCAGAGGTTGGAGGATCTCTGAGAAGAACAAAAAAGAAAGTATTGTTGCATGCCACCCCAATCTCCAAGTGGTGCGAGGTTCCAGGGGCTCCAGGTACTCACCCAGTGTTTGTGTTTCTTTTTGGAAATGAGGCACGGCAGAGTCTGTGGTATCTTTATGATATATGGTTTATTTACACATATCTACAACCTGATGAGCCTACAATGGAGGGATGGACAGCATTAACACCCCACAATGGTCTTGTTTCTCCTATAGCTGCAGCCTTGAATTCAAACAGAAATCAGACATCATGCCCTGACTCTCTCTAGCTTACTGCTTTTCCTTTAGGGCCCCACCCATTTGCCGTCATGCATTGGAGCCCCTTATTCCTTTGCTCTCTGAATTGCCCATCACCCAGGTGATCGCTTCATCAGGAAGCTAGCCTGGCTTACATTTTAACGCTTGCTGGATCGAAGCGTTAGAAGGGCCTCAACTTCCCTCTCCCTGTTCAGAACTCATAACACTATATTTGTCTTTCTGCACTCCAAAGCTGGGAAGTTGGGACATCAACATTCTCAAGAGTAAAAGGGCACAGAGCTTCGTCCGTTTATCAGTCCCTGTACATTAAAGTCAAAGCTTTCTCACCCACAGTCTCTTTATAAAAAAATTCTAGACGGTTTGAAACTCTTTTCAGACAGTCGCTGTGTTTCTCTGCCCTCTCTACCACCCCAGTATTCTTGTCTTCTCCATGTGCAGAGACAAACATGCACAATGCAGAAGGCAATAGCAATTCTTTACCACAGTTTGTCACAACACTTGTCTGTTGATTTTTTTATTTTTATTTTTTACATTTAACAAAGCTCTCTTTGATTTTTCTTTTTCTTTTTTTAGTTAGCATTACTCACTGACCTGAGCCATTTTCGATCTGTCACTTAAATTATGTTCCCTCACTTCAGTTGCTGCTTCAGTGCGGTTTCAAAGTAAAAGTCTCCTTAAATGCCGTCAATGGCGCTGGGCCCACATGTTAAGTGTAGTCAGCAAGATTTGATAGAAAATGAGGCCCCGATATTGAAAGTATACCATTGCCCTGCCTGCCACAAAAATATTGTATTCATATCAACTCTGCGAAAGAGAGACTAGAGGGTTGGGGGCGGGGGTTAGATAGACAAAGTAAATAGCTCAAGGCAGAAGGGGAAAAGAAACGACAGAATCAAAATCTCTGCTTTGGTCTTGCCTATGTCTTTGTTAGGGGAGCAGTTTTTTTAAACAAGTGCTTCAGTCTGGCACCGGCAGCCTTTCAAACTAATGCTGATCCTTGTTTTTAACGAGCAGTGCTCAGAAAGACCTGCAGCTAATACCATAAGCACCTTTACAAATTCTCACCAATACATCTACTTAGAGAAAAGGTGGCGACGCAACACAAAGGGATTCAAGCCATTCCAAACTCCACATTACCACCCATTATTGTTACTTTGCTATTGTTACAGGTAACTCATTACATGACTCAGAGTGAAAGACTAGGGGGAATAGTCTTCTCTCATTTGTGGCTCACTTTTCGAAACTGGGCGCAGCTCCTGTAACAGCATATATCAACAATAATAGTTTGCACTTTGGGTATTTCAGCCATGCACATTTTACCAAAATTAATAAGCACCATTATCCCCAGGCTATGTGTGCCATAATGGGGGGCGGGATACAGAAAGCACCATGTGAATTGGCTGCTGTGTTAATCTCATGGTGACTGATGGCTGCATCTTACCATATGACTTTTGTCCACTTCCACAGGGGTCACTTGTAATGTGGGAAGGATTTTATAGCATACCAGGGCTTTATCGATGCCCAGTGGAGGTGTTCAGAGCATTTTGTAGTCATTTCCCGTTATTGCTACCACAGAAAATTGGGACTTAGGCTAAACCAGTGTGGAATTTTATGCGCCAACCCCCCCCCCAAGTTGTGTAGTCCTGAATACATATATGGCTGCATATTGCTATTGTGTGAAAGGGCTCGAATTTAAAATTGGCATACCTTCATCTGTATTTTTAGCCCATGTTTGCTGTCAGTTGTGTATTTTCTCAACACACTGCCCTGGCAACCTGAATAAAGGAATCAGATCCCTAGCCACAGGGCACCATCCAGGCAAAGCTAAGCATTGGTCTCATTGAATTCAATGGGAGAGAGTTAAATCTATAGGCTCAATTTCCATGGAAATCTGTGAAACTTAAAGGTGCTTACAGACCCTCCAAGTGTCCCAATTTTCCAGGGATGTCCCTGATTTAGAGAAGCTGTCCCAGTTTCTGATTTGACCCTTAGGATGTCTCTATTTTCAATGGAGAAATGTTGGAGGGTATGAAGTTATCCGACCACTGAGCCATCTGAAGGCAATCCTGTATAGGGTTTTTTTTTTTTAATGTTTAATGTTTTATTATGTTGGAAGCTATCCCGAGTAAGATGTCTGAGGAATAAATAGTAAAATTATCATTATGGAATTTTCATCCGAGAAGTGTTGGAGGGTATGCCCTTAAAGACTGGCTACATCGTGCCCACAGTGTCTAGACCGGCCTTCTCTAACCTAAGGCCTCCAGATGTTTATTATTATTATTATTATTATTATTATTATTACTATTACTATTACTATTACTATTGTTATTATTAATTTATTATTTATACCCCGCCCATCTGGCTGGGTCTCCCCAGCCACCCTGGGCGGCTTCCAACAAAGTATTAAAATACAGTGGTCTGTTAAACATTAAAAGCTTCCCTAAACAGGGCTCCCTTCAGATGCCTTCTAAAAGTCTGATAGTTGTTCTTCTCTTTGACATCTGGTGGGAGGGCGTTCCACAGGGCGGGTGCCACTACTGAGAAGGCCCTCTGCCTGGTTCCCTGTAACTTGGCTTCTACAATTGAGACTACAATTCTCATCACTCCCACAAGCAAGGCCCTGGAGTAGCATCTCCATGGAGAGACTCTTCAAACAGGCAACACAAATGCTAGTCCTGTATTAGATTCCCACAGAGAAACTGATTCAGTTTCAATAAACCAGTGATTGGGGCAGGACACATCATGGGATAAAACTCATAGGGTTGGGCTCAATGGAGTAGTGCTTGATGGAGTTCTGCTAGTACCAGAAGGGAGCAAGGAGATGTTCTTTGCTGATTTCACCTTTCCACTGCAGTGCATTGTACACCCTGCACAGCTACTCTGGAGGGTTGGTGGACCCTTGGGAGCATCATGTGAGGTGGATTTTCAGGTAGGCTGGAAGATAACCCTTTCTGAAGCCCTGGAGAGCTACTACCCATCAGTGTAGACAATACTGAGCTAGGGGGACCAATGGTCTGAACTGGTATAAGGCAGCTGCTTCCTAGATCCCTATATTCCCTTAACAGAAGGAGGCATTGCTGTTGCTGCTAATTACCTGCACTTAAACCTAAGGTCCCAAGGCATGTTACAACACCAAAACACAATGCTAAAAATAGTTTAAAATAACTTACAATAAAAAAAACTAAGGTGGGTTCTAAAAATACACACCTCAAGTGTCAAAAGCCAGGTAGATCCAACACACATATATTAGTCTTTCTAAATCTTAAAATGCCCATGTTATTCATTCACAGGCACATGATTTCCACTTTGCCAAATTATGTGAAATGCCTAAATAATGCGGAATTTAAAAGAGACTGTTATGAGAGCTGGCAGAATAGAAAGACACAAAAAGTGTTGAAATATACAAGAACGGATAAGAATTCAGATATGTTTGCAATGTGAAGTCTTACCATGCTGAGAAAAGTTGTTGCTTTTTTTTAAAAAAAATGAATTGTACTCCTCTCACCTGAGCCCTGACACTGTCAGTTGACTGACACAGATTCTGACTGACAAGAGCAGATATTGATGTCCATGTAGCCACAGGGAAGCCAACAGCATTTGTAAGGAGTAGTGAACAAATGCCCGAGGGGAAAGGGTGGAGGAAACTGGTCCACCATTAAAGCTAAATCCAAAAGCACTTGTTGTGTAGTAAATGATACTCCAATATCATATTAAGAATTCTTAAAACCCAAGTTCTGTAAGTTTGGTCTGTACACAGAGACAAATAATAGTAGTAAAACTAAATGCAACCTGTGCTTTTGGATTGTATACAGACCTGAGTGTAGATACTAAAGGGGTATTTACTTGAACTCTTTTTAGGGATAATTCCATTTCCCTCCCAAATAGTTTTTTGTCAAGTTCTCTTATTCAGCTTCCACCTTTTGAGCAAACAATGCATTTTAATTTTTGGAAATCAATTTATGTATTTCCCATTGCCACATCTCTTAGAATGATCTCCTCCTGTGACTGGATGTGAACTCACTTCGCGATTATATGTGTCATTAAAATACTTTCTCTCACTCCTGCACATTCGAAGATTTTGTGGCAGCACAAAATTCAATAACCTCTATCAGAGTGATTATATTTTAAACATTTGGGTCACAGAACAGTTAGTTCAATAAAGTAAATGAAAGGTGCAAGGCTTCTCAGAAGAAGTAATATTAATATTTCATTTGAAATGAGTTTAAAATAACCAAGTATATTAAAGTATAGGAAAAGTGAACGAGTCACATATTACAAAAAAGCTACCCAATTAGATGTTTCCCTTGAGACTTATTTCAGAGAATAGCATAACTCATCTCTTAACTTAAAACTTAACGTAAAATAAACACACCCACACTTTTTGCCAAAAAAGGCATAATACAAACTAGAAAGGATAAGAAAGAGCACCCCCTTTCCATTCAGTCTTCTAGTAATGTAACTTGATAAGCAGCTCTCAATTTATAAGGGTTCAACTGCTGACCCAGCTGGAGGGTCAGCTGCATATCCGGAAGATGACCAGAATAAGGGACAAATTTCAGAGAAAGCTGATGTTTTGTCAGCTTGGCTGAAGCATGCAGTCTGACTATGACAAAGGAACAGGATAAAACTAAAATATTTTGCTTTTAGAATGGCCATTCACCCCTTTCCCAGGTGGGTGACGGTTGTGGCCCCTCGCTTTCCACTGCCAACCCTGGCAGCCAGATCACACGTGCTTGCTGGCCATTTGGGAATTTGGGAATTCCCCCGGCTTGCATGATCACAGGGTAAGACTTCTTGCTAGCTTGAACATTAGCTTCAAACGGGCCAATCAGACACCCCACCTGATAGGCAGTGCCTTGCTAGCTGGCCAGGCATTGGCTGCTGCCATGCCCGGTCAAGAAGCAGCACTTTAAAAGCTTTATCATTATTGCTGTGATTGTAGTTATTATTATTTAATATTCTTAGCCTACTCTTTGGCACATTTTCTTTTGCTAATTTCTGCCCCACGAGGGTGGAGGAGCTCTGGATTGGGCCCAGCAGCTGGACCTTATTCCCCACCCCAGCTCATAAAAACATCAAGTACATTTTCTAGTGATCTGATCCTTAGCAGCTTGATATGTGAATACCAGCAATTTTAGTTCGTCTGGTTACTCCACAGGAAAAATCCAGTGTCTTCTGATTGTTCTGTCAGTGCATGCATTTCAGCTTGCATCCCCTTTTCTTCCACTGCAAACTGAACCAGGGTATCTCCTGATCTCCAGAGCCAATTCTGGAGGGTAAACTGGGGGGAGGGGAAGGGGAAAGCCCTGTTGCACAAGTGTTGCACAGGGCTTCCACTGACCGGACTTGTTAGGTAAATATTGCCCCATTATTAGTAAATTCCAGATCTTATCTTTAGTTCATGGGAACTAAAGATGGTGCTTTGATACTTTATTTCAAAAGTTCTTTAAAAGAATAATATACGGTACATACAGTTATATGCAACAGAGAAGAAAGAACCAACATAGAAGCAAAGCAACTCAATTGGGGTGACCCATGGAAGTATAGTATTAAGCGTATGCATTCTGGTAAGAGTTCTCTCTGCACAATCCAACAAAGCCTCATGAGTGGAATTCAACACTACCTTCTTTCATTTGTTCCATCTGTCCATATGTTGTTGCTTGTCAGATGGAACAGTCCACTCTCTCCTCCCCCCATGCAGTGGTGAAGCTTCATGCTCCGACACCGGGGTCGGAGAGCAGGCGGGGGCAGGGCTGACGCACATCCCGGGGGCGTTGTGTGCCGGCTGAGGGGGCGTGGCGCCCAGTGCGGGCGGGGGTCAGCTGTGATGCCACCCCACCAGGATCACGCTGCCAGGGGCGGTGCACTTCCCCCCTGCACTCCTCTTCCTCTGCTACTGCTCCCATGCACTGTTCTGGGGGTTCTCCCAATCTCCTGAGAGCCTATTTCTTTTTTTTGGGGGGGGTGCAAATAAGCAGCAGCAGGAGAGCAGAAATTCCCATTGTGCAAGGTGCAAAGTCCCATGGCGCACTGTGACAGTGCTAGTTAAGTGAATCCCACCCCAAGTTTCTGGATCTTACTTTGTTTTTCCCCCTTGCCTTATGGTAGAATCAATAAAATAGCCAAGGCTTGAACATGTCACTCTCCCCTCCATCGGAATAATCATAATTTGTTCAAAGGCATACACGACAAACATGCAAAACCTGCCTCTCTTTTGCGCCAATTAAAGCAAATACAAAATGTGTTAGCACAATTATGTGCTCAAATAATAAGATTTAGACAGCTGATTACCTGATTTATGCACTCGTACTTTGATCTCTCCAACTTGGCAGCTTACTCAGGAGCTCTAATGGTTTTGCACTTCAATTATTCCCACCAAACTGCAGACACAAAAGTAGAATCTTATGGAGGGCTCTTTGAATATGCAGCCCATTGTAAACTGGCAATAATGTACAAAGCAGGAAAAAGGAAAACACGTGTCTATCTCATAAGCTTTTATTTCAGTGTTTTCTACATCAAGAGCATTAACGTTATCTCTTTTGCTTGGTACATGTTCTGTGGGTGAAGATTACTTGATGTTCCAAGAACACTTAGAGTGGAAATTCATTTGTCATGTAAATTCCTAAAATACACCCACACAAACCAGGTGTAATTTTAGCTATTATTTTTAATCTTTTCCTTCCTGTTGTAGGAAAGGTAAATGATAAAAGTTGTCTTTTGGCTATGTAATTTGGAATCTACATCCAACAAAGAATGTGAAGAATTAAGCCCTTTTCATTTGTAGCTCTCCATCGCTCTAGTCAGGCATGTGTTGTATATGAGCAAACAAGCAAGGGTAAGCAGGGGAGCACTGCTGATCCCAGCGCCTCCAGCTCATGATTTTCATCCAGTGAACAACCCTCCATGAATTTTATGACACTTTATTTCCTTCTCTCCTCCTAGAGGCTCCCTGTTTAATTTAGGAGCCTGATTGTTCCTGGAAATCTGTGCTGTTGTGTCCAGTTAATGCATGGAGTCTTGATGGCAAGGGAAAATAGTTATGTAAACGGAGAATTCCTGGATCCCAAGATCCAGGTTTGGGGTAAGTACTCTTTGGTGAGAGAATCCCAGCACAGATTTTAAATCACAAAATATGCAGGAAAGCAAAGTGTGTACATATATATTGTCAGATCTTTAAAACATGCCCTTCTAAGTTCCTTCTAAAGTTCCCCTCTTCCCCAGCATTTAAAAAAACCACATGTATGGTAAGTTAGAAATTGTTTACTTACAAACTCTCCAAAGGTCAGACGCATGTGCTTTTCCATACAGTATTTAGAAAAAGTTGCACAGGCAGTAAAACTTGGCTTCATTACAATGGTGAACATTCCTAAATTATTGGTACAGGAACTCAAGAGTAGCTTGTTGAGCTTCTCAGGCAGACTGAAGTACAGCAGTAGGCTTGATTACCTTTCTCTTAAGGTGAGGGTGAGTGACCCAGCTAAGCCTGGCAAAGCAGCTTACTTTACGGCATTAACCCCTTCATGCATATTGGTTATATGAGAGAGCTGGCTGGCCCCACCTGCGACCTTAGCATTAGCAGTTCTGCAAAGGGGAACATACACTTGTATACCTCTTAAGGATGCTACTCTTGGCAAATGCACAAAGGTCAAAGAGGCAACGGAGCATGGAAATGTTGAGGACAAGGTCAGTGGAGACTCCAGGCATTTACTGGAAACAATAAGGGCTTGAGGCTGAACCTATAAAGCAAGCTACTGCAAGCTGGGATTGCACTGCTGTCTGCAAAGGAGTGTGCTCCCTCTACTTGGGGCTGAATGAGCCATGTTCCCTGCCTCGTGGCTAAAAGAAGAAAAGACACACTTGCCCAAATGGCATAGCCTTCATTGCCATGACCTTTGGGTGATGATTGGGCAGAATGAAGGGTAATGGTTCTTGGAGATGGGGTATTACTTTTTAAGCTTTTTGAGCGCCATGACTATTTTAATCTTCCCCCTCTGTATTTACATGTTAGATGCTGCAGTATGTTCCCACCTTCAAAAAGTTTGCCACCCCAACCCCCCTTCTTCCTCAAGAAAATTTTCTATAATCTATTCTAGCCGAACCTTTCAAGCCATTTCCCCCCATCTCTCTCTCCCTGTAATTTTCCTTTCTTTCCACTTTTCCTCAACTGCACCTGAACACTCAGAATGGAACAGGAAGAGCTCTTCAGGCATTTCAGTGGATGAAAGTGAATTCAGGAATGGAGAGGGACTCCTTTTTACTCTTTTCCCCAGAGACCTTTCCCTGCTTTGCTATACACGGTTCCAGCATAGGGGTGGGGAACTTCAGGCCTGGGGCTCAGATCCAGGCCTCTCTCTCTGGCCCTTGAAACTCTCCCCAGGTTACACCCCTCACAGCTTCCCTGAGTGTTTTTGCCTGGCTGGAAAGTGTCAACCTCTGATCATGCCTCTTGCTTTGACCACCTCATGGGACGTGTGCATATGAACTGCTCCAAAATGCCCAAATAACTGAACAATACTCAGCAATTATTATCTTTCTCCATGATGTCCACTGCTACCATGCCAAATGCCAATAGATTATGGAGGCTTCTTAATGGTAAACATGTATGATAGACAGAAAAGGCTCCTGAAGTTCAGTCTGAATCAAAGACTAAATATATATAATCATTTCTTTTCTCTTTCCTTTTTTCTGACATGTTAGTATTCCATTCAGTAAATCACACTGTCTTATTGCATCCACTGTCATTTAACTACTCCAAATAATGTATTCTCATCTCTGTTGCATTAAACTATTTCTACCAAGGCTAATGATTTCCTGATTTCCACATGCCAGTGAGCTGGCAGTAACAAATGATGCCTCTCTCTTTTGCATGTTGCAAGTAGTTTAAATTATATTTTACATACCCATTTAAAGGATCATTAGTTAAGTTAATATCCTTGCTATTCAGGAACATCAAGCATGTTAGAAAAGGACTGGCTCACTCACTCTGTATTCTCTTGTAACTCTTGCAATCAAAGATAGGCTTCTTCAAAGCTAGCATTCCTTCTATGTTATCTGCCTCCATTGACCCCGGACTCCCTTCATTGCTCTGACAGCTCTGGTTGGTATTACCACTCAACAGCTGTGCCAGTCCACACCAGTTTGTTGCCAAACCATCTGCTAAACCCTATGCTTCTGTGCTTGTCTCCCTTTGAGCATAAGCTTTCAGAACCAATCCCTCTCCACATTTTACTTCAGCTCAGATTGGGTGGACAAAATCCACTAGAACAAGTCCTGTCACATGTTAAATTTGGTACCAAGCAGTCATAGAACATCTGGCCACCCCACATTTTGTACTCTGGTGAATGGGCCTCAGCAACCAGCACACGCCACACTCTCTCTGCTCAGAGACCTATAAGCCAGGGCAGGTCTTCATCCCCTCTTTGGCGCTGGTAGTAGACACCTTGACAATGGTGGGGTCATGCTCTGGACAAGCAAAATATTCATACATAATCATGGGTCAATGATATTTTTCATTTATATGAATACTAGGGAGAAACTTCTGTGTCAGCTGAGCATGGCTCAACTGGTGCCAGGGTGCCACTACCAATACAGAGCGGGGGCCTGGCAGAATTGCAGCAGATTCATGGCAACCCCGCTTTCTAAAATTGATGAAAATCCAGTCCATGGAATGACAAGGCACATGAAACAGATTCCTACCCGCCTTCTGTGTATAGGTCACATAGCATATAAACAAGAAGATTGCAGAAACATTAAGCAGGGGTTGGACCACGGGATGTTGTCCACACTAGTCTTGCTGCCAGCTCTATTCATGGATGGTGAGTTCACCTACTGCATTTGCCTCAAGGACAGTTATGGAGGCTGACATGAAATACATACCTGTGGCGATCACACAGGGTCCCTGGACGTTTGACGGTCTATTGATTCCTGTGCCACCACTGTGATTGCTTTCCCGCTGCCACCAACCCGTTTCTCTCAGGTACACACAGAGTCCAGACAGTTGTTAACATTAAATCAAATAAGCAAGTTTATTTTATAAGCCTTAACAAGTTTATGGTTTCAGATAATTTTTCTTGTCAGTTTCTTAATCTTAGTTTCTATACCGGCCTATACCTTTCCTAATAACTGCTAACTGATTATCCCAACTGTCTATCTGACTCCTCCTATCAGTTCCTCTCACTCTCTCACAACACAACTCGACCAACCCACAGACTTATCCTCCCTCTTCTTTCTCCAACTCCCAACTGACCTCCAAACAACTCCAACTCTAACTCTAACTCCTCCCCTTGGGTTTCCTCTGTCCAATCACTTCACACCCATTTAACCCTTTCCTTATGACCCAGCATGATGTCACCTAGGAGGGCAATCGCCACAATACCTTCTCATATGAGCTGGCCCTGCCTCACTTTACTATCTTTGGAATTCTTTTAAATGAATTCCTACACATCTCTGATGTGGATGTTTTTCCCTACAGATTCTGAATTCATTCTTGATGAATTATATAGAACTCGTTACAGATGAAAGGGCTGTGCGTTGTTTCTACTCCTGTTGCTCAATGCAAATATCACTTCACTGGTAAGTAAAGGCAGGGTTCAAGTTCAATCCTACTATTTCCGTTTGCATTTAATCCTTCAGCAGAGTACTTTAAACCTATTGCAGCAACATTCTCATAACCATTTCTTCCATTATGGCCCCTTCCGCACTATATATTTTAAGACATTTCATACCACTTTGTACAGTCATGGCTTCCCACAAAGAATCCTTGACACTGTAGTTTGTTAAGGGTGCTGAGAGTTGCTAGAAGACCCCCTATTTCCCTCACAGAGCTACAGCTCCCAGAGTAATTTAAAACTCAACCCCTCTTCCCAGGGAACTCTGGCAATACAAGTATAGTGCAGATGTGGCTGGAGCTTTCTCATCTGTTGTGAGACCTCGTGTTTATTCTCATTACTTATATGTGCAAGAAACAAGCAAAACATTTTTGAAAACTTTATCACATCAATTGCTCTTTCCCATAATCTCCTGAGTAATAAAAAAATCTGTATTTTAATTTGGAATGAAAAATATTCCTGAACCCATATCACTCAAAAAAATTCTACCCATTTTTTATACAATTGTCAGTGACATTGACAAGGACTGAGAAATATTCCTGAATGCAAGTCACTCCAAAGATTTATAGAACTTTATAGAAAATTGTTCATTATATTGTTCATGTTGTATGTGAAAATTTTTCAAAAGTAATTAAAAAATATTTATATATTCCGAATTCACTGCCACAAATACACCTAGAATTGAGTAGCCATATATACTGATACAAATGAAGGCTCCATGCCTTGATTTCCAGTGCTAAAGGTACTGGAAACCTAATCCAATCATCTTGCAATGCCAGAAGAATATTTGTCTGGTGCTGATGGAATGTCATGGTTGATGATGGCAGAATAGTTGACATACTTCCTCCTAAGCACTCATTTCCTCCCAAGGCAAGCCTGACCCATTAAACTAGTATTTTGCTTGACTAATAGCCCAGTCTTAAGAAATGCTTCATATCATGCAACATTTTTTGGTTTTACTATATTATGAAATATGTCATTGTCAATTTGTACAATTTTGATTAGATAGTGTATACATTTTCAGTTCATTTTCACTCTTATGCGCTGGTTCTTTAGGGAAAAAGTGAAATACAGTTATGTGACTTACTCTCTTGAATATACACAGGACTGGTATCAGTTGCTAAAAAGTAAAATCTGAATAATGCGATATTGTAGCATAAGGTTTCCGCTGGGCCATATATTATTATTATTATTATTAAGAATTGTATACTGCCCTATAATCCATAGATCTCAGGGCAGTTCACAACATAAAATTGCAATATAAAAAAACACAAAATACATAATAAAAACAAAAATAAAGGCAATCCAAAAATGCTGGCTTCCACAACACATTTAAAGGGGCATTAGATGTCAATCAAAGGCCTGGTTAGAGAGAAATGTGTTTGCCTGGTGCCTAAAGGTGTATAATGAAGGCGCCAGCCAAACCTCCCTAGGGAAAGCATTCCACAAATGGGGAACCACTGCAAGAAAGGCCTGTTCTCGTGTTTCTACCCTCTGAACCTCTCATGGAGGAGGCACATGAAGAAGGACCTCAGATTATGATCTCAGGGTCTGGGTAGGTTCAAATGAAGAGAGGTGGTCCTTGAGGTATTGCAGTCAGGAGCCATTTAATATATGGCAAAATTTACATACATTGTGGTGCAGAGTTTCAGCACTGGGGTTCCACTAGCTGGTGATCATTCCTGTAAGCTGGCTATTAAGTCGAACTCCTAACTAGTAGTGTGATAGGCACAATAGGTCACATCCATGCCATACATTTAAAGCAGATTTATGCCATTTTAACGGCCATGCCTCCTGCTCCCCAAAGTAGTGAGAACCATTGTTTACCCCTTACAGTGATACAATTTTCAGTTGGGAAGAAACTACAGTTCCCATAATTCTTTGGAGGAAGCCACAACTGTTAAAGTGGTATAGGACTGTTTTAAATGTAAGGTGCGGTTGGGACCACAGCAAAGCAATCTGGTTTAAACCACAGATGGGCTAAAGAAGAAACAATTACTACAAATAATACATAAGAGCATAATAGTAACCCTGCTGGATCAGGCCAAAGGCCTGTCTAGTCAACATCCTGTCCTCAAAGTGGCCAACCAGAGGCTTTAGGAAGCTTGAAAGCTGGACACAAGCACAACCACATTCTCCTCTCTTCCGAATCCCAGCAAATGGAGTTCAGGCACATTATTCTACATTTTCACAGTGCTGTTTTCTACTACTACTGCCTATTCTGCTACACTGCTAATACTGAATCACACTTCCTACCCACAGAGGCAGCTTTACATTTGATTTGATTCCCGTTGCCTTGGGCAAGCATGATTGAAGACCCACAAGACTGTATAAGATGTAGATTGATTCATTTGATCCTGGGAGATAATAGAAAACGTTGCAATTGGCTGTCTTTTTTAATCCTTGGTTATTTAAAGCTTGCGGAGGCAGAACAGCTATCACAACAGAATTTTTAACAGGGCCAAAACATGAATTTCAGCCCAAGGTTTGGATGGGTGTCAAGCGCGAATTGTTTTCAGTCAAGTGGTAGGAAAGGAAAAAAGGAAGAGACCAGTGCAATTTCATATGTCGGTATTGGAGTCAAAGGTTTCTGCAGCAAAGGGCAAGATTCACATGGAGAAGGGGTGCCACACAAACCCCTCCATGGATTGAAAGAATGTGGGAAAGGTACCACAGGACCAACCTGCCAAGCCATGCCCACTGGCACCACATAGTAATAGATGATGATGATGATGATAATGATTGTCAGGAAACTGCCATCGGCTCAGGGGCGAGAGGGGAAAAGCCGGATGGATTACAGAGAGCCCCCAAAGATCGTGGGAAGCAGCACTTCCTCAGTGGAGGAAGGAAGCCAAGCCTCTAGTGGAGAGGAGATGCAGGGCTCGGAGGAGGCAAGGCGGTGCCAGGACACCTTTCCTGGGCAAAGCGGGGAGGAGAGAGCTCCCCCGTTACCCACGCCTTCCTTACGCAGTAGGCTTCCGCGCAGAGAGGGGAGGCGCAGACTGGGCATCAAGAAACTACTCTGCTGGGGAAGATTTAAAGACCGCCCACTCTCAGATTCTGCCAGTGAATGAGCAAGACACGGAATAGAGGTGATCTGCATTCTAAAGGTTTTTATCACCAATAAGAAACCTTTAAAACAGACTATTGAAGCATATTGCCAGGTTGCTCTGGAGCAACCAACCGATACCTTTAACAATGAGAATTTATACCCTGCCCATCCGGCTGGGTTTCTCCAGCCCCTCTGGGTGGCTCCCAACAGAATTAAAAGCACAATAAACCATCAAACATTAAAAACGTCTCTAAACACGGCTGCCTTCAGATGTCTTCTAAAAGTCAGGTAGTTGTTTATTTCCTTGATATCTGATGAGAGAGCGTTCCACAGGGTGGGCGCCATTACTGAGAAGGCCCTCTGCCTGGTTCCACATAGGCTGGCCCCACCCACTTCCACCACCATATCATGGTGGTACACGTAGAGCTCCCATACATGTGGAGGAGTTTTACCCATGTTCATCTATAGAGTGCAGAATCCCTTCTGACAGCCATTGAACAGCAGCTTTTGGGGGGACATGGTGGTGGTGGTATTGGTGGTCGGCAGAGTCAGATCCCCAAGTCCTGTTCATAGGTACTTTCAATGCATGAAGGAGTTTGTGTGAAAGGTCAAAAGTCCCACTATGGCTATATTCATGATTATAGACCACCGAACAGTGGTTTCAAGATCATTTCTTGCAGTTATTCATTTATTTTTTGTAATATAACCATAGATGTCATGCTTCTGAAAAAAACCAATAATTATACAGCGTCTCTAATGCTGCTGGAATGGTCTCCTGCCCTCCCTATACAGTGCACCAGGATCTATGAAATGATCCTTTCCAAAACAAGCAAGTAATGATCTGTAGGGAGCAAGAGTCTCTAAGCAGGGAGCCTGCCAGTAGGACTCTGTGCACCAGCATGGCTGTTTGTAAGTAACAGGAACTAATCTCACCTGCTGTATTCAGGTTGAGCAACTCATTGCTCAGAGGCAGACCAGGCTGCTTCTCCAGTAGCCCTACTATCTGCTTTTTGACCTGCTTGGCTACCTATGAGGACATCCAGTGGCCCCTAGTCTGAAGAATAATACTAAAGGTTTTGCCCAAACACAGATCAGGTGGTGCAAGGAGCCACAGGAACCCTTCTAGTCCTGTAAAATTGCTGATACTAGTCTAGCATCACAGATTGGGCTGCACATCTCTGTTGAGCTGCAACTTTTCCTGCCTATGGAGCTGCCAGCCCTGACTCTGAAATGAGGGAGCCACAGCTGCCACCATGTACCCTTTCTAAACCTGGCAGGTTTGCCAAGCAAACCAGCAGACACTAGTGTTTCGTTCTAGTGGATTGGAATCCCCCTTGGGATTTACGGGACAGAAAAGATCCTAAGAATGCACTTACTGCAATCTGGTGCTCATTTACACTCCTCAGCTAATAAGAATGATTGCTGTGTAAAGTTTCTTTGAAGGACGATTGATGCAGGAACAGTAGCATTGTAATTGCTATACAGGAGTCCCCTTGTGGCTGATCACATGCTCTGGGAAGGGGCCATAGCGCAGATGAATGGTAGAGGACACACTCTGTATGCTGTAGATCTGAGATTCAGTCCCTGGCATCTCAAGTTAATAAAACACAATGAAACAAAACAACATCAGCTAGCAGATGACGGGAAAGACTTCTGTCTCACACCAAAAACAGGCAATATGAGGCTAGTACAAGGAGCTTCCCGTCTTCCTCACCTCACCAGTAGAGTGATTCTTAAAATTGGACCCTTAAATGAAGCAGGAATGTTGCAGAGGGACTTTTTTCCTCTCTCTCATCCAGGAAGCTCAGCACATTACCCTTGCTCCTTGCAGGTTGTCTCCATAGTGATGAAATCAATTATTTAAATATAACCTGAGCCCATCGATGCCACTTTTCTATTAAGCTACTGCTGCCTATAGGTTTCGCATCCAAGGTCTTGCAACTCAACAGAGTTGCTACCTAATCGGTACAATTAACAGATCAATGGCTTGAATTTAATTAAAAATCATTCCCATTAATCAGAATTGATCATCTGGCCTCCTTTAGTTCAATTGCAGGCAACAGATCTCCTCTTCCCTTCCCTGCTGTTCCACATGTTTTCTGACGAGACCAGTGTTACAGGGCGAGATGGCTACTAGGAACTAGTTCTTATTCAACACACCACTCAGACATTTCCCTTTATTCACATTATAATTTGCCTGTCCTAATGCATATCTAGATAGATTTTTCGAATGCCAGTCACGTTGACTGTGGGAATTTATTTTCATCCATTGTGTGAGTTTATCCTGCTGGCACAGAATGCACACAGAGGGCAACGAGGTGAGATCAGATGAGTGGTGAAGGAGCATTTCACCTCCTCTGTTGTCACTGATGTGGCAAGGTTTTGCTAGCTCCTTGAGGAATAATATTGCTCTGTTTTGTAAATGCCTCCCTTTACCAGCCCACATTTCATCTTGCTGTCATTAGGTCCTAGGGTCCAGGGAGCTGACACAGCAACCGGTACTATAGAGGCTAAATCAATGTTAAGGAATGGGATGACAGAAAGAAAATGTAACAAAGAAACCTAATTGCCGCTGAGTTTATTGATAAATACCACGGAACAATATTGCTCCAAAGATGCTTTCCTTTTCCCTCCCCAGCTTGTCCATGAGCCAAAAAATTATATAGAAAAGAGATCAGTTTCAGGGATAGCTGTTATTTCTTCTACACAATATGAAGATTAAAAGGTAAAGGTAAAGGGACCTCTGACCATTAGGTCCAGTCGCGAATGACTCTGGGGTTCTGGTGCTCATCTCTCTTTATTGGCCGAGGGAGCTGGTGGCCAGCATGACTAAGCCACTTCTGGTGAACCAGAGCAGCGCACGGAAATGCCGTTTACCTTCCCACCGGAGTAGTACCTATTTATCTACTTGCACTTTGATGTGCTTTTGAACTGCTAGGTTGGCAGGAGCAGGGACCGAGCAACAGGAGCTCACCTTGTCGCAGGGATTCAAACCACCGACCTTCTGATCGGCAAGTCCTAGGCTCTGTGGTTTAACCCACAGCGCCACCCACGTCCCACAATATGAAGATTAGCATCACACGAAGGTGGCATGATGCAGGGGTGGTTGACGAGAGCTGGTTTTCTGAAGTTTTTCTGTTCCTCCTTGGCAATCTCCCACACTGCCTCCCAACCCAAATGATGAAACCACAGCAGTAGCAACACACACACACACACACACAAACAAAAATGGGACTCAAAGTTCACACCAACTGGGGAAATTTGTATAGTTCATCTGCCTGATGTCATGCTTCTGCCTTACTGCTGAGAATCCCCTGAGACAGGTTACCCTATATAATACACAGGAGCTGCTTTGCCCAAGAATCACATTTTATGAATTGGATAATTAGAGGAGGAATAGTGTGTCATGGACTAATGGGAATGATTTATGTGTAATTATAAAGTCTTTCTTCTTTCAGGTTTTAGTCCCAAATATTTCTCAGGGGCATTGGTGGTTGAACATCTGGGCCTGCCTTAACCTTCTCAGTGTCTTTCACCACTTTGCTCCCCTTAATCCCTTTCCCCCCAATTCCATTCATTAGCTGTTATCTACTTCTTCCCATTGTTCATTGTGTACGGTTCCCCATTTTGGCCCCTCCTTCTCATTGCTAATGTGCCCATTTGTAGTATAGAAAGATTAGAATTTTTGCCCAAATATTCTTCTCCCCAGAAAAATGCTCCCCCCTTTCTATGCATTGTCACCTTTAAAGCTCCACCATCAATTGAGAATTATTTTTATATTGGCACAGAAAAGTGCATATTGGCATTATCTTACTGTTACTGAATCTCTTGAGAGCCTGGTAGTAGCAGAGCCCAATCATAAACCATGTTTTGTTGTCCGAAATCCTTTATGTTTTATTTTCCTATCCCTAAGGCTTAGGTTGTAAAATATAAAGGGGCTTTCTGCACTTACCATTTATTGTGGTATAGTTGCTGTTTGATTCAACAATTTAAGAGTGATTGCCTGCACCTTTAGCCACATGTTGCTATTATTAGCAAGTGAGTGTGGGGTTTTCCTTTTCACATTGATGGTGCATTGTGTATGAACAGATTCTAGAAAAGGTCTATGGCTACAGTCATAACTTGAACATACCTCCATGTTCCTCCAGCCAGTAAATGTTAGAGTTATGAGCATATGTATGGGGATAGCCCTTTCATGGCCTAAAATAATAATTGTTGTTGTTTAGTTGTTTAGTCATGTCCGACTCTTCGTGACCCCATGGACCTAGTATTCTGGGATTCTAGGGACGCGGGCGGCGCTGTGGGTTAAAGCACAGAGCCTAGGGCTTGCCGATCAGAAGGTTGGCGGTTCGAATCCCCATGACGGCATGAGCTCCCGTTGCTCGGTCCCTGCTCCTGCCCACCTAGCAGTTCGAAAGCACGTCAAAGTGCAAGTAGATAATTAGGTACTGCTCTGGCGGGAAGGTAAACAGCATTTCCGTGCGTTGCTCTAGTTCGCCAGAAGCGGCTTAGTCATGTTGGCCACATGACCCAGAAGCTGTACGCTGGCTACCTCGGCCAATAAAGTGAGATGAGCGCCGCAACCCCAGAGTCGGCCACGACTGGACCTAATGGTCAGGGGTCCCTTTACCTTTACCTATTCTGGGATTCTAATATTGTGGGAGAATAGCAGATTAAAATAAGAATACATGCCTTCCTGAGCTATGGCATATTTGGTTATTAGAATGAAACTTTGTCTGAACAGTTATCTTGCTTCCTTTTTAGACAGGAAAGCAGGAAGATCTCGGATTAAGAAACAGAGATGCTATTTTTTTTCCACTTGCAGACACAGCAATTTTCAAAGCTTATTCAGTCCCATGGCTGTTGATTCAGACTGGATAGTGTTCACTTGCATGCTGCAGAAGCCAAGCTGGTGTTCATAGAAGTAGTCCTACCAAATATATCATCATTTCCCACAGCACCTTTTTTTTTTTTGGCAACTTGTCATCTAAAACCTGACTCCATTTAATCCTGCTTAGTGTGTGCAATCTGATGGTATCACAGGGAAAAAATGGTATTGCTCCAGGCAAACTTTGTTAAGCCATAGAGTGTCACAAAAATATTCCAACATGAACTCTCAGGCTACAAGAGCTTGAATAACAGGGAGCGATCGGTTTCCTCTCCTCCACTGCGTTATGGATACTTAATTAGCAAATGGTGGTCAAAGGAATCCAGCAATTAGTTTACATTGGCATGCAGGGGTCAGTTCACTCTACCAACAGCTAGCAAACAGGGAAACAGAATCACAAACCAATTAAGCTGAATTTATTAAATTTATTCCAATATAAGCATGCTTATTCATTAATATCTTCCTCAGAGGACCTTCTGACCACTGGATGTTAGGTGGCTGGTGACTCTGAATGGATCCATTTCTGCATACTTCAGAACAGTCCCTGGGGTTGTTTGCCTGGATACTATTTTGACAAGCATCAGTCACCAGAGTAAAATTGTGTTTTCCCAGGTGTCGTATTGTTTTTTTCCTGCTGTTTTTCCTGCTCTTGTTCTCAGTGTTCTTATGCTGCTGTTTTTTATGATGATGATTTAGGGGGGGGAATGAAAAAGTCTGCAATATAAAACATGCCATATAATAGATAATAAATTCTTAGCAGACTGATAATAATAAACAATAAGTGATTATCTTTTTCTAAAGCAAAATCATAGCCATTCTGCTATTGTTTTATGCAGCTTCTGTCCACTGGTTATAATTTTATTTTTAATAGTTATCTAAATGTTATTTTAAGTTGCTGTATATGGGTTTTATCCAACAGACTTGCTCAGCTGATGGTAAGGCTTCCATCAGCAAAATGAGGAGGGAAGCCATTGTATATGTGTGTGTGTGTGTTTCTCCTTCCCCTTTACAGTTCTCCCACCCCCAAATTGGCTCAGAGGATTTGGGGATATTCCAGAGAAGATTCCTGGATAGTGTGGGGGAAGGATGTAGGGCACAGGAAGAACTGCTCCCAATTGCTTCCCTCTTTGTAACACCGATGAGAGACTTCTCATCGGCTGAGTGACACCACTGGATGCCACCCTGCATTTTTAATGGAAAGGCAAGATATAATTTTACAATGAAAACTAAAAAAAATTAGATAAATAAACACCTTCCAAATGGTAAAAAGTCAGGGTGAAGGAAGTCTGAAGGAGGCAAATGGTAGACAAAATGATGGGCTAAGTCTCCGTCTCCATAAAATCCCCCCATCTCTAAATTAATGTTATCAGGCACATATGTGTTTGGGAACCCAATGTTTTCCCCTTGTAACATAACTCTCCTGTAAGGCATGTAGAGCACTGATGGAGTGACTTTTATTTTACATGTTATTTATGTCACTGCTATACTCAAGTCGATCCAAACCAGAAGTGCAAATACAAAAGGGACAATTGGAGGGAAATAAATCCCAAAGCTCAGTGGTCACACTGACAAGTGATGAGTACAAGGATAAAGCTGACAAAAAAAAAAAAGCTTTCGTCTAACTGATATTTATAGCAATGTCAGATGTGAATTGCATTCTTATCAGGAGACACCAAGCAAACTACTGTTAAACTCTGCACCGCCACCAAATAATTCAGCTTTCTAGCAAAGAACTACCAAACAGTTCTGGTGTTTATTTGGGAGCTGACAAACTTTTGGAAACAAGGATCAATGGATTAATTTGGAAGCAAACTTGAGTACTTGGCTCTGTTGCACAGTGAATAGTTATTACTATATAAAACATGAAACGATCACTAAAAGCTCCTGGGCTTTTTTGGTCTTGGTAATAAGCAAGAAATTCCACACACACACACACACACACACACACACACACACGGTGGAGGAATTGACTGACAAGGCAGACTTATGGATGAATAACCATAAGCCAGTTTCTTTACTGAAGTTAGCAGTGCAGTCAATTCACATGCTCTTATAAGTATACTGAGTCTTTTTAAAAAAGTATTATGGTATTTGAATAATGGAAAGAAGATTCCAATTAAGTCTCAGCTTGAGAAAAAAGGTCCACTCAGTACAATGTGAATTGTCACTGAACTGTTGTTCTGTGTGAATGTAGGGCAGGATCTGCAGATATTCCCCTTCACTTTTCTTTTCACACCCACTGTTTTTTCCAAAACAATAATTTCCATCATGCTGACCTCCCGAGTCTGTTACTATGGGACGTCTGAGTGATTAGCATGGCCCCAAAATGCACTGTACTGATTCATGTGCTGCATTATGGTGAGCATGTGGATCCTTCTCCGGAACAGTTATGCTGTCTTACTGGAGTTATAGCCAATGTCTACAGCTACCCAACCATGAGATCCTGTGATCACTGTTATCCATCTGTTCCATCATCATTATGACAGCAAAGTTCGCTGCAATTTTAGAGGTCAATGTAGAATGGGAAAGAAGTATTATGTGAAATTACAGTGATAGAATAAGAGGATAGGTTTTTGGCAGACCGCTATAATCCAAATGACAAATGCATTAAGAAGAACCAGAGTGCAAGCGGAATGTTCATATCTTGACCCTATAAAACCTTATGAAATTATGAGGAACTACGCACCCCAAGAAGTAGTGCCTTAATGAACAGGTTAGGGCCGGTAGAAATCAAAACATCAAAAAGCTCCTTCCCTTAAGCCAATGACCCTTCTTGAAGTTTTATACAAAACATATCAAAAGAACCCCAACCCCTCCATCCTTATCTAGCTCTCTAGGCAACATGCATCCACAGCTAAAACAATTCCTTGACTTGATCCCTTGGTTTTGAACACAGTGTAGTGCAGCCCTTCTGCCTTCCTGTAAAATCAGAGAACAATGAAGGCAAGACATTCTTTGTTGTATCTGAAGGGCACAGGCTAGGAGTTAACAGGTACAGGGGGTCCTGATATTCCAGGTCTACAGGCACCCAGACTCTAAGCTTTCAATTTTTAAAAAAGTAAATCTCCCGAAAGAAAGCTTGATATCATGCTCTTGTTTCTGTTTCTGCCATGTATTTTGTGTTCTCATTTTATTTATTTTTTTCTTTGAAACGTCCTGTGATCTTTGGGTGAAGGGCAGCATACAAATTTAATAAATAAATAAATAAATAAATAAATAAATAAATAAATAATCGACCCATAATGACATTATGTAAACAACCATGGTTTATGACGCATTCCTTTCTGGACATGCAGGATAGATTTAGGGTTCAAAAGGAAGATTGCCATTTCAAAGTACTAGTGGCCTGCAGCACTGATGTCAATATATGAATTAAATTCTTTTCACAAGATCGGAGCTACTGTGATTTTCCTACCCACCTATCAGCATGGCCCAAACATGGTGTGTGGATATGGGGTTAGGAGGGGACATTTCACCCAGGTCCAGAGGGCCTAATCTAGATTCAAGCTCATTTCCACAAGAGGGTCAGGGATATTATTTATGCTTATGGACATTTAGGTAAACTTATTTCCTTCTGTCTATATAGAGTGACCAGACCTTATAAGACCTGTAGAATGAATCAGAAGCAATGTTTGAACAGAACAAGCAACATGCAGGATAGTGAGCTGCTACCCCATCTCCTCCTCTATAACACTGGGAGAGAGGGTGGGGGGGGGGGAGAGAGAGCGCTCTTGTACAATATATCCTATGAGTTCCAGAACATAGGAAGCTGCCTTAGAGCTCAGTACTGTCCACACCGACAGACAGCATTCCAGAGATTCAGGCAGTGGTCTCTCCCAGCCCTCTCTGAAAACGTTAGGCATTGAACCTGACACCTTAAGCATGCAAGGCAGATGCTCTCCCACTGAGCCACAGTTCTTCCCCAGAGACACAATGAGGTGTCAAATCCTTTGCTTCATGCTCTGTTTTCCTGTGTGGTTAGGAGGTGCCAACAAGGTGTAGCATTTGACTGGCAGCTGGAAAGAGGGAGCAGTACTACACTAACAAGGGGAACTTGAATCCCAGGAATAGTGGGAACCGGTGATGCTTACAGACCCCAGAGTATATGTGAGTCAACTGAGTTAGGCCTCTGGTTTCCAAAGTGCACAGGAAAACTGGCACTAGATCCAAGGAGTAAAGAACTGGGTCTAAAAGGCCATTGTAACTCCATACAGAATACATGTCATACTGTGCCATGTTCAATGGTAGATTAAAAACTAGGCAGCCATGAATATAAGGAATTTATATTCTGGGTACCCTTGTTCTAGATGAATAAAACTGGGGGGGAGGGGGTATTCAGAAGCTGTAGTGCGAAAACATTTCCTTTGATGAGAGTTAAACCTCAAATCAACATTTCCTGAAAGCTATAAAATAAGAATACCATGGAGCCTTTTCCCATACTGTTCAAGGAGCTATCAATAACAGCTCTTTCCAGTCAATGCTGTAAAATATATATATTCCTGTCTGCATAATTATTTACTATTCTTCCTATCACAGAAGAATCACACTGATATATTTTTCTAAGAGCTTAAAAACTGATCACCTTCACCTTCTAACTTTCTTTCTCATTTTATCTTTCTTCACTACACAGCAGACGATGTCCAACTCTTCAATAAACCACTCTAAGAAATTCTGAATATTTAGTGCTACTCATCTGAATTCCAATTTTCTCCTAAGAAAAACAAACTTCAGTTCCTCATTTTCCTATCCATTCACTAAGTGCTTCACAACTACATGTAACAAAAATGGATACTGCTTGTGAAATGCTCTCCTGCTTACTTAAAAAAAGCTCATCAATAAATGCATAACTTTCAGTCATATTTTCAAAAATAAGAAAGAACCTTATTTAGCGTGTCAGTAAATTCTAAATACCACTGGCAGTATATCCATAGAGAGTCATTTAAACAAACTGAAAAGGAAGAAATACCCCCTTTGTTTTAAAATAAATAAATGAATATTCCTTGTCATATATCTTTAGAATAAAGAACCAACCAACAGAAAGGTGAAAATACCACTTGTATGAATTGATTAGTCTGGAAGCAGCCACTTGTGTAATTAAGACGGGTCAGGCAATGTTTCTTTATCAATAATCCAACAGCAAAATACTGCATAAAAATCTGGAGGAATGTCAGCTGAGGTGCACTCTTGAAACAGAAAAGGAACAAAGAAAACAAAAGGCTATTCCTGTATAAATCAATTAAGGCATTTTATTTTGGCACCCAAATGTCAGTATTTACCAAACTTGGATAGACAAGTCCATCCCTGCAGCCTGCGTTTGCAAATAACTTTACTCATTAATGTTTAATTAAGACAGAGGAAAACTGTCCTTGATATTTTGCTGCAATTAGTGCTCTCTATACCCCGCTGACTCTCCATGATGAATTACTTTTCAAATGGAAAGTGAAGTGATTAAATAAAGCTGAAGATTGTCTATCCCTTGCATGTTGTCCACTGTACACTTTAAGTAAATGTAAAAATATGAATGTGCACAGTCAAACTCCCTTGGGGAAAAAGAGAAAGGGGGAAACGAAACCATTGATGAGCAATATATTGCTGCCTTTCTCTACTCCAAGATACTGTTCCTTCTCCTTGTAATTTATACCGTCCATCAATATACATGATGTGCTTGTTAATTTGGAAAACCACAAACAAAGATTTGTTTGCTGCTTTGGGGCCAAACTTTGCCCTTGGGACCACAAATTTCAATCTTACCGATTTCAAGGTTGGTGCACAAATTAAGAAACGAAATGAGCCTTTGCCTTCTGCAAAAGGCAAGCAGAAATGCCATAGGAGATTTTATTGTGCCGTTAAGAATTTCTGATTGTTTTCAAGGTTTGCTGTGAGCTGAGGGGCATTTGAAGCAAATGAGTATACATGCTTCGAGTGCTTGGATGTGTAGGAAAACAAGTAAGAGACAAGATAAGTTATCCCAACACCATGTCCAACATTCAGTTTCAAAGGAGCATTGAATGTTGTCTGTCCTTTACCTGAAAACACCATGTCAGGATGCTGTAATATTCCCAAGTGGAAGATATTTGTTGATTTCCAAACTTTCTATTTCCCTTCTACCCAGTGGCGTAGCGTGGGTTGTCAGCACCCAGGGCAAGGCAAGTAATTTGCGCCCCCTAACCTGTGGATTTTAGCACTCGAGTGCGAGCGCGCGCCCCCCCCAGATGTTGCGCCCGGTTCCGCCGCCCCCCCCCCCCGCACCCCCACGCTACGCCACTGCTTCTACCCTCAGCATAAGGCCCACTGAAGAAAGCCTCCGCATTTCCCTTTTCTCATAACAGAGGAAACACTGGATGTGACTGAATAAGAAGACCAGAGAAAATTGCCATTTTCAAACCAGCACATCTGTGGAATGAGCTGAACCAATACAACTCATTTACAAGCAATCTGAAAATGATGGCTGTACGGTAGTGAGCATGCCAGCGGCAAGCACATCCTCACTTCTTACAACAAATAATAGATGCGCTGGCAAAAAGGCTATCATTATGATGGGTAGCATCCATGTGGAAGAAAGACTTGTGGCATGGCCCTAGCATGAGCCCTAGACATTTATGTCAGCTTTGCATGTGCTCAATCACAGGCCTCTCTAACTGGCCCTTGAGTCTCTCCTCATGCAATGCCCATCCCACCCCAGTGTGGTGTAGTGGTTAAGAGTGGTAAACTCATAATCTGGGGAACCAGGTTCGAGTCTCCGCTCCTCCACATGCAGCTGCTGGGTGACCTTGGGCCAGTCACACTTCTTTGAAGTCTCTCAGCTCCACTCACCTCACAGAGTGTTTGTTGTGGGGGAGGAAGGGAAAGGAGAATGTTAGCCACTTTGAGACTCCTTCAGGTAGTGATAAAGCGGGATATCAAATCCAAACTCCTCCTCCTCCTCAGGTCACACCTCTCACTCACTCTGCTCTGTATCCTATTTGAGTGCTTTTGCCTGGCTGGAATAGGTCCTTGAACTCTGACCATGCCTTTTGCTTGTCCGGACTGAGGCTTGAAAGATAGGTGGGGTGTGGAAACATTTACATGGCATGAATGCACACTTATTGTATAAATGTGAGCAGCACTCCACTCACTTTTGGTTCTGTCAAACTCGCACCAGTGGCACAAAGCCCCCAGAAAATTTGCCCATGGCCCTCATGCTGAAAAACTCCCCTGCACCTGTGTTTTAGATTTGCCACTGCAAGTTAACTTGTACATCACAGCGGTGCTTAAATATATCTGGCAGGTTGAAGCTGTTATGCCCCAAACTGACCACCTTTCCCTCCTTTTCTACTCTCAGGCTATAAATAGGATGCCCGGCCCAGGACTCCAACATTGCATACAATAAATAGAAAAGGATTGTGTGTTGTATTTTGATAACAAAACAAAAACATTTTTGGAGAAAAGTTAATTAAACTTGTATTTCATCTTTTGAGTTGTGACAATTGCCCTGCCACAGTGCTGCAGAGAAGGAGCAGCAGGAGGAAAAACAGCAACAGTAGCCGTAGCCCTTTCTGCCTTGGTGGGATTAATGACCCCCTCCCTTCGTGAGGTCCTGTGCCCAGTGCTGTGCCACTTACGCATTCTCCTCATCTAATACAGATGAAGAGTGCCATCGGAGGCTACCCTCTCCCGCTGAATGCTTCTTCACCTGAACAAGCCAATGAGCTATTGGCAACGGCTATTATGTGCTGCAACCATCCCCCATCTACTGTGGATAAGGCAGAGGAGCATAGTCCACTGGGGGGAGAACCATTGAAGGGGGATTAATTACACAGCTGAATCAACTTCATTGTCCACTCTGTCAATGCATCCATCATTAAGCCTTTACTATTCTTCCTTCGTCAATGGATCAGGCCACCCACCTATGCTTTGTTCCCACTATTTCCAAAGCAATCAATATCTGGTATACGTTTTATGTTCCTATCATTGGTCCTCCTTCTCTTTGTGCCTGCCTTGCAGCTTATCTATCATCTGAGAAATTTGTTCGCAAATGGGTGGAAGGATTTAGTTCTTCAGAAGTATTACAAATAGGAAGCATTTTCTGTTTCCTCAGCTTTAGTTTTTATGAACTATCCAGATTTGTTGCTTCCTCTCTGTTTATATAAAGACATTTTTCCTGCTTATCCAAAGGTATGATTATCCAAGCATTTTAGGCGTTTCCTATGCTGCTTGGATACTATATTCTTTTATATAGGTGGATTATTTTGTTAATAATAAAATGATTGAAGAAAAGATTTTTTCCCAGGGTGCTTTATATCAGAAGAGTACACAGTGTGCACAATGTCCTACACCTGAGCATCAGGAATAGAGATTAGCATTGCAAACATTACTTTTTTGTTTTCCTGGTTATATCCTGCAAAACTGTAGATAGCAATGATCTCCTGAATGTGAGTCCTTTATCTGGAAACTGAATGAAGGTGAACACAATTCCATTTTTAAATCTGCAAATCTGTCAGCAGGCTAACTGTGAGAAATAAATAAATAAATAATAAATGGAAAGTATATCAAGTCACTGCATGCAAAAAGATACTGCTCCTCTGGGAGTGATCCTTGAGATTTTCACAGTTTATCTGTAAAGCCGATAAACATCCAGAAATGATTTCCAATATGACTTTAGAAAGTTAGTCTACAGTTGAAAACTGTCATAACTGAATGGAGGATTTTTGTTGTTTTCTTTGGTCAGTTCATGTAGCAACAGAGTTAGCAAAACTGGGCCCCCAAACTATCATAATTTTTACTTATCTGTTTAATTGCTGATTAATTTTTCCTTGAGTGCTGCTCTGGTAGTGGAAAGGTGGAGTATAAATTATTGTAATAAATACAATAATCAAACAATGGCAAGCGCATCAAAATCATACCTTGAGTAAGTGTGGTCAGTTTAAAAAGAAATGGTGCCTTTCATTACCCTTCCCTGAGGTAAAATTCTCTCTTAGTCAAGCTAAATATTTTGTCAGGGACTGGCTGGGTGATGAGGAGTGGTGGGAGGCACCAGCCAGGGAACCCCACCGGGGAAGTCCCAGAGGAGGAAGTCTCAGAGCCTGGGGATTGGTGGTGGGACACTGAGGACAGGTCAGAGGATGAGGGGGGGGGGAGGTTGCTGAAGAGGCAACAGGTTTTAGTGAGCAAGAAGAGCCAGGTGCAGAAAGCAGTTCAGACTCAGAAGATGAAGCAGAGGAGGAGGTGCCAGAGGCTGCAGAAGCATCCATGAAGCCTGCCTTTCCTACTGTAGTAAGCTCCCCTTCCCCCTTGTTTCCAAGGCCACAGAGAGCTACGTGTGTGTCCCTCACACAAAGAGCACAGGTTCCTCTCCCCCAGTGTTGTTCAAGGCTGCTTAGGAGCCATACGGCTGAGGAAGAGACTTAGGGGGAAGTAAAAAGCAGGGATTGTCAGTCCTGGCAACTGTTTCATAGGGCCCAGTCCTGTTTGTAGACATTGCTGTCTTGTATACTGTTTCCTTGAATAAAGAGCTAACTTCTTTGCTTGTCTTTGCATCTTGAGTGCTGATCTGTATCTGACTCAGCCCAGTGCTTTTTTTCTGGAGGTACTCAAGGATACACAGTGCCAGCACCTCCCCCCCCCCCAAAAAAAAAATTGTTAAAAGTGTGGCACTTACTGTAACAACTTCATGGCGAGTACCAGCACCTTTAAAAAAAGAAGACGTGCTGATCAGCCCTGAAATATTTGCTATCTACCAGCTATTCAGAGTGCTTTGATTTAAAATGATGGAGCTGTCGTTTACTAAATCGAAATGTTTCAGCCATACATTTGTGGATTAAGCTTTTCAGAGCAAACAACAAAACCAAGGAAAATCAGCCAAAGGGCTTCCGAGATTTATTTGCATTCATATATTAAATTCTGGTGTTTTGTTTTTGTGTTTTGCTTTTTGACAGCACGGGGAGGGTTGCTATTGCTTCCTTTTGTTCACATGCAAGAGGCAGTGAATCAAAGCTATGCTATGCTATGCTGCTTTTATGTTGGAATTTCACACAAACTAATAAGTTGTGAGGAAAAGTAAGCAGAGAACACCAGCAAATTCTATCAGACCTTTAATCTTGTAGTGGCACTATTGGGTACTACTTATAATAACAATTCATAGACCTTCAGCTATCAGCTATCAAACAGGGTTTACTGATGGAAAACTCTTATCAAGGTTCCTGCTGTTCGCTCTGACAGATTCACCACACATGGTTGCACATGGTTAGGCTTGCATTCACCCACATATCTAAAAAAGTGTCTATTACTGGGCCCACGAGAGTGCAGTGGAGTAATATTTTAATTGCAAAGAAACTGAAGCGCTGCCTAAAATGTGCCTGAATATGTTTCATCTCTTGTCTGAGAAAAAGAATATGTATGTATTGTTGTCCTCAGTTCTATGGTTTGAATAAATTGGGTTGGGTATTCACATTTGCACAGTTCACTTAAGCAGAATAAATGAAGTGTCTTGTGGAACCATGTAGACCTGCAAATTTATTATGGCATAATAAGCTTTCATGGATTACAGCCTACTTCATCAGATGAATGAAGGGCTATCCTGAGTTGCCAGTTCTCTACATAGACACATAAAGCTCCTCCAGATTACCTGTTTATTAAGCATTCATCCTGGCTTGCTTGCACAAGGCCAGCAGGAGGTTGTCTGATGTCCACTCTTTACTGAGAATTCATTTTGATTTGTTTGAGGGAGTGGTTATAATTCAACATGATTTATTTGTGTGGAGGTTATATGAATTCCTGTGAATCAATCATTGCCACACACTTTTTTTGGTGTACTTCTCCATCACTT
Source organism: Podarcis erhardii (assembly GCF_964252035.2). Taxonomy (NCBI): domain Eukaryota; kingdom Metazoa; phylum Chordata; class Lepidosauria; order Squamata; family Lacertidae; genus Podarcis; species Podarcis erhardii. The sequence goes on along the minus strand of NC_138498.1, from coordinate 47,347,473 downwards.
TCCTTACCAAAAAGTCTGTTTTTTTGAAAAGTGGATTTGTTGTACCAGAGCACATTAATCCCCTTCAGGTGCAGAAACCTAAAATTTGTGGTATATGATGTGACTGTTGCTAGTGTAATAGTGACAGATGGAAAGCAAGAATGGCTGAGGGGGCAGGATTGCAAATAGGCTAGAGGAAAATGAAGTGCAGAAAGTATAGACAATTATATCACTGTTACCATTTAGGGTGTAAGAACTCATGTTTTCCTGCCCTTGAACAAAAAAAATAAAAAAATAACAAGACACTGGATAGCTCTGTAGTGATGACAGAGAATTAGAGTTGAGGAAATCACAGAATGAAAAAGAAAATCAAATCCTAACCACTGGTTTCTGCATTCAAATCACCTTGAGATTCTCTGCTTTTCATTTTAAAATAAATCTCATATATATATATATATATATATATATATATATATATATATATATCCCCTCCACAACTATAAAAGCATAGAGGAATGGGGACTAAGAATTTACCAAGATTCAGTTGGAAACTATGGGTACCAAGTGTTGGTTAAATCAAAGCCACAACTGTTAGCACGCTATGACAGACCAGGTAGCTAGAATGGGCTCCATGAAAATATTCAAGATTGTAATACATGTACTGTAATATATGGTGCCATTTAAAATATCAGGGGAAGGCAACCAGGACCTCTGAATGACTGAGACTTCCGACTGCCGAGGAAACTAGGCTCCCCTTTTGAAAGGTGCATCAAAACATGTAGATGGTTGGCCAAGGAGCACACTCCTATTTCCCCCTAGGCATGTACATAGAAAGGCAAAACTTCAGAACACCCATCTTTGCTACCAATTAGAATAATAATGCTTGAACAGTTCTGTTCAATATTTTATCATATTCAGCTGCAGCTAGAGTAGAAATTGTCACTGTCTGAAGCCACACTGTGCTGCAACACAGCCTCACTAGCTTGCCCATTGTTTTGGAGGTATTCTACTCCTGGGAAGACCAATTGTGCATTGTTCCCTTCTCTGCATTGCCTCTCTATCCTTTTCACCTGACTTACTGCAGCTGGACAGTGCTAATATGTGCAGAAATACCCTTAGGTCTGTACACCGTTGTTTGATGGAAAATTACAATTCCTTGTTCGGTTAAAATTATCTTCTTAACAACAATTCATTTTGCTTTATATGTAATATGCAAGTAACCTTTCATTTACTGTAATGAGTGTATAATATGGGCGAATCATGGTAGCATTGCCATAAGCAAGTTTCCATTTTTCACAATTTATAGTTAACTTAAAATGTATAATTTATGGAGCTATGTGCTCAACTGTGGATAAAAGCTTGGAGGACAGAAAAGAAAATATTCTTACTGAGGATCTGACATCCTAGAGATGCTGATGTAAATTCATCTTGGTAACAACGATAAGACTCTAGATTTTTTAAAAAAGGATTTCATCCTACACCTTGTAAAATAAGGTTCACTTTCTGTACTGATCTAGAAAGTTCTTACTGTAGGATGAGATCAGAAAATATGAAATACAGTGTCTTTGGGTGGAGAACATAGCCTACAAATAACTAACAGTGGTCTACATCTTAATAAGTCTCAGAAGAGTTACATAATAGAGCTGTGCACTGGCTCCAATCAAATCCTGGACTATCTGCCTGGGTGTGTCTCCTTTTCCCCCCTCCTAAACAAATGTTTAACTGGGGTTTTAAACCCTAATCAAGGACTGTGCAAGACCTTTGGCTGAAGGCCTCAGGTTCAAGACTGAGATCTGGTCATGTCAGGCCACTCTGAAGCATCAGATCAAACTGGATGGGGCGGGGGGAGCCATAAACAGCCCTATTAAATACTGATGGAATGCAAGTTTTTGAAACTCCCCTTGAGGTTCATAGATTTATCAATTTCCATTCATCTGATAATGCTACTTCTCTAAAACTCTTTCCCCATTTTATACTGATGTGAGTTTCTGGTTTAAACTAGATTACCAAATAGATCATGCTCATACATTTACATGCATCCACACTAAAGTCAAGATGGATTCTCTCTCCTACTAAAAGACGTCAAATGCAATTTTATGAATAGTGGCTTATTCTGAGGTAGGTGGGTATGGATAGGATGGACTTGTTAGGCTGCAACAATGGGATGCCTTGCTTCCAATAAAATATATATGGGATTGTTACCGTATTTTTCACTCTATAAGGCGCACCAGACTACAAGGAGCACCTAGTTTTTGGAGGAGGAAAACAAGAAGAAAAATATTCTGAATCTCAGAAGCCAGAATAGCAAGAGGGATCACTGCGCAGTGAAAGCAGCAATCCCTCTTGCTGTTCTGGGTTCTGTGATAGCTGTGCAGCCTGCATTCGCTCCATAAGACGCACACACATTTCCCCTTACTTTTGAGGAGGGGAAAAGTGAGTCTTATAGAGCAAAAAATACGGTAATTTCTACAGCAGGGCTGGGGATTCTTTGGCCATCCAGATGTTGCTGAACTATAGCTCCCATCACCCCTGCCATTGAATATGCTTGATAGGGCTGATGGGAGTTGTAGTTCAGTCAATCTGGAGGTTCAAAGGTTCTCCACTCCTGTTGTTGCCTTGGACAAGAAAAAAGAAAATTAAGGAATGATAAATGATTTGCATTCATCCCCAGCCTCCTACAAACAAAAATAGGCACAGTACAAGTTACAACACTAACAATGATTTGCCACACGCAGACATAGAAATTCAGCTGTTTGTATCACCCAGACTTGAGGGAATTTTTATACCACACCTGTTACATTTTTTGGTTGGTTGCAGATGAATAAGAAAAAAATTGCTCCACCACATGGGCAGATGCTGCACAGATCAGCTTTTCACATGTTTGCACTACTACAAATGGCAAGAAGACTATGGAAACTCTGTAACACACCACAGTAACAAATTTAGGGTGCATCAAGAAGAGGAAAACAATACGCTTGTCAGACTTTCCCCCTACCTCATAATTATGGTATGCTTTCCAGACAAATGTAGTAGTGTGAATATACAGTACTGTGACAGGAAAAAGTATGTCCTGCTTAGGGAAGAAGTTTGCAGGGTTGATATATTTTTTATTTTGCTTGAGATCAGAAGGCATCGGCCATGGTCCTTTGAAGAGGAAACATCTCTCATCCTCCATTTCCTGTGAGATGTCACAGCTGTGACAGGGAGGGGTTTGTAATGGCACAGTTCGGTGCCTTCATAATTTATTCTCTCTGATTTTATGCTCTTTTAGTCTCCTGCTCAACCATCCACTAACAAGCAGTGATATTAGCCAATAAATCAAAGATGTCTGCTTGTCACCACCAGATGCCTGGCCACATCACAGCCGATTAGGAGACATACAGAAGGACAATTTCATGGCGGGAGCTCAGCAGAGGTGTTCCACTGATATTCTGTTTGATAGGAAACCAGCATGAACTGAATGTAGTAAAACTCAATAACTTTTATGCCTTGTGGCGATGGAGAACTAAGCTGAAATAAAACTGGGAAGTAAATTAGGACCCTTACCTTTATGACTATTCCTTTTATGATTTGCCATGTATCCCTTTGGTGCTTTCATGTGGGATAACACACAAATAAATCTTTTCATACGTCTAACTTAAACATTGCTGGCTATAGAGAAACACGTCTTTTAATTTTCTAAAAGGGCAGGAAGGGTGTCTTACATCAATTGGTACAAAAGAGCATCATTTATTCATGTCTCACTATCACCAAAGATTATCCATTTGCCTTATCAGTCAAATGTGTAGCTAGGATGCCTAGTCTAGTTCTAAGGTAGACTTTGATCTCTCTTCATTCATTTTTTAATGATGATCACTATTATATATGAGAGATAGAGAGTCTTCTATGTTACAGAACAAAGACAGATGCCTAAATTATAGTCCATAGACATGCAGGCTCTTCCTAAAGATTCTACCACTTTTATAAGATCTGCAATTGGTTCAGTTTAAAAATGGCCACTCTAAAGGTACAGCTAGAATTCTTATATTTTTTATGTTAGTCAATACTAAGCTCCATTGGAATCAACAGGACTTGCTTTAAAGTAGACATGGTTAGGATAGCGCTGCTAGTCAAGTCATAGGATAATATCCAGCTAAGTCATTCAGAGTCCAATTATAAATTTAAGTCCATTGATTTCAAAGGGTCTACTTTGAATTTGACTAAAAATGGATCTCACCTTAATTCTAGCCACACTGTATTGAATGGCCAGTCCTACTCAGAGCAGACCCAGTGAAATTAATAGGCATGACTAACTTCCATGAATTTCATTGGGTCTACTCTGAGTAGGACTAGTGGTGGATACAACCTTAGGAAGGTGAGCATATGATAATGCCTCGTGTAGAGTCAAAATATTAGTCTAGCATCCCCTAACCAGGTGTCATCATGCAGATGCTTTGTATCACAACTCCCATCATTCCTGACCACTGGCCATGCCATCTGGAGTGGATGGGAGTTGGCGTCAAACAACTAGATTGGGAAATGCTGCATTAGTCCATTTAGTCCAGTCAGGAGTGCCAACCTGGCCCCACGACTGTGGGTGCCCGGGGCCGTGGGTGCCATGCAGAGTGCATGGCTCTCGCACTGAAATTTGTGGGTGCCTGGCCCCTTCATGTGGAAGTTTGTGGGTGCTCGGGGGCCCAGGGAGTTGGGACCTATGAGTCCAGTCCAGTGTAGACTAGCAGGTCATGGTTCTCAAAAGATCTCAACAAGAAGTCTTCCCCATCACCTGCTACTTAATCTTTATAACGGGAGATGCCAGGGACTGACTGTGTGGGTGGCCTACTTTAAAATAAATTAAACCATGACTCTGCAGAGATTGCCCTACTCTGAAGGACAATCATAAGCCATTGTCCCCTCTGCAGAATATCACCCATTAAGAGCATAAGGGAAGGCATTACCTCATCCTTTTCTCTCCCCCATTCTGTCTCATTACATGAGAAAAAAAGGCCTCATAAAAGGAAATTAATGGCAAGAGATTTAAGAACAAATGCTTCATGTATCGTATAGTCAGCTGATAGGATTCACTGCTGTAAGGTAGTAACTGAATCAAACCCTGGGCAGTTTTACAACCATGAACAACACTTTTATGCTTTTATAAGAGCTAAGTTATGGAAGCTATCAAAGTTGATGCCGCCAGGTGTCATCCAGTCCGCTACTGAGGTCAGGAATGAATGACTCTCTTGCTTTACTTATATAGCACCACCAAATTAACTGGAATTATTATGCTTCTTTTAATTACTCATCCAAAGTGTTGCCCAGAACAAGAGACACAAGATCCCCAGGCTGGTGAGACAGCAGCTCTCGCCTCAAAAATAAACCTAAATAAGTTGAGGGTTGTCCTGCATTTCCAAGGCATCCCCTTCCTATTGAATTAATAAAGTTCTGCATCAGATATTTGACCTATATAGTCATATGAGAAATACAAAAGGACTCAAAGGAAAGCATTTTAAAGAAGAATAAGAAAAGATCAAACCCAGCTATGGAAGCTTTGCAAAGCTCCTGATGAAAGAAAAGCCAAAAAGTAGTATATAAAATCACCCCATTGTTTAGAAAAAGGTGATTCGGGAATTGCTGTTTATCTTTTCACGTAAGGCAAGTACAGAGCAGGGTCAATAATGTGAGCGCAGTTCAAAGACTTCAAAAGAGACTCCCCCTCCTGCCCTCTGTATGGAATAAAATGGAGAAATGAAACTCATTGTCACAGATGTACCAAATCACAATTAGGTTCAAAAAATAGACTCACAGAAAGATTTCAAATGAACTATGCGTGCTCAATATAGCTTCAGAGTTAAATTCAGTGGATATATATAATAACTAGCCAGAGACTCAAACATCATCATCATCATCATTATCATCATTATTATTTAGTATGTGGGACATGGATGGCGATGTGGTCTATACCACTGAGCCTCTTGGGCTTGCCAATTGGGAAAGGCTGGAGGTTTGAATCTGTGTAACAGGGTGTGCTCCTGTTGCTCTGTCCCAGCTTCTGCCAACCTAGCAATTTGAAAGCATTCCAGTGCAAGTAAAGAAATAGGTACCACTGCGGCAGGAAGGTCGACGACATTTCCGTGTGCTCTGGCATTCATCACAGTGCCCTCTTGTGCCAGAAGCGGTTTAGTCATGCTGGCCACATGACCCGAAAAGGTCATGTAGACAAACGCTGGCTTCCTTGGCCTGCATTTTGCTTTTTAAAGCAGAACTGGCTAACCTGTGACCCTCCAGATGCTGTTGGACTTCAGATTCCATCAGCCCTGACTCTCACCTGTGCTGGCTGAGGCTGATGGGAGTTGGAGTCTAACAATACAGGCAAAATCCTGTTTTAACTGGTTGTGATCTGCCTTGGGGGCCTTTTAAGACCAAAAGGTGGTATAAAAATATCCTAATTACTAAGGAATTGAATAATCTATGTATTAAAGAGATAAGTTTGATATGCATAAAATGTAATGTTTGTATTGTGTTTGAAAACATTTTGCAAAGAGAAGTTTGATTTAGGCATGGGAGGTTTCACTCTGGCAAATGTGGCAGAAAAGGGTGGATGTTTCCCTTTCAGGTTAATTGATGGCTCACCCTGAAACCTGAGTTGCACATTTCTCACCGCAGGAAGGTGAAACCTGAGACCTTAGTGTCTTTATTGGCAGTGGAACCAGTAGTAGTGGCTATGCTTTGCACTGATGAACAAGCAAATCGCTTAGGATCTCTCTCTCTGGCACCAGAGAAAGGAAAGTTAATTGAACAAGATTGAGGACTTTAACAAGCAAGCAAGCAATGTTTTCTGTCTTCTTTAAGAGCAATGTGTTACTTTGCATTTTGTAACATTTATTTTTAACTATTTTAAGACTGCCTCCAGTAAAGCTTTCATTTCTACTCCGGATCACAAGGTCTGGATCAGGGATTCTGTTGCAGAAACTCTAATGCTATAATTGTCTTGTGAAGTTCACACTTCTTCTTTTTTTTTAAAAAAAATATTTTTTATTCAGATTTTTTTTTAAAAAAACACATAAACAAAAAGCCAAACACAACACATAATACAAACAAACCAAATCAAAAACAAACACATATAATTTCACAATCTTATTTTCATATACCTTCTTTCCTCCGACTTCCCCATACCTCCCTTTCGCTGCATCCTTATTTTACAATTTTTTTTAGCAACCCTTTAATCCATTAATCCCTTTAGTTCCCTTTCATTAAGTTTTCTTTAATTTTTTAGTTACAGCTGTAATTCTCTGTTTCTTACCCCTTGACATCTTAACACTCCTCAATTTTACAACAGTTTTTAAGATACATTTTAAATTTCTTCCAGTCTTCTTCCACTGTCTCTTTCCCCTGGTCGCGGATTCTGCCGGTCATCTCTGCCAGTCCCATAAAGTCAATCACCTTTGTCTGCCATTCTTCCAGAGTAGGTAGTTCTTGCATCTTCCAATACTTTGCCAGTAGAATTCTTGCTGCTGTAGTAGCATACATAAAAAAGGTCCTATCCTTTTTTGACACCAATTGGCCAACCATACCAAGGAGAAAAGCCTCAGGTTTCTTAGGGAAGGTCCACTTAAGGACTTTCTTAATTTCATTATAGATCATTTCCCAAAAGGCTTTAACCCTCGGGCAGGTCCACCAAAGGTGATAAAAAGTGCCTTCAGTCTCATTGCATTTCCAACATTTGTTATTGGGCAAATGGTAAATTTTTGCAAGCTTGACTGGGGTCATGTACCACCTATAGATCATTTTCATTATGTTTTCTTTTAAGGCATTACATGCCGTAAATTTAACACCGGTGGTCCATAACTGTTCCCAGTCAGCAAACATAATGTCATGACCGATGTCTTGTGCCCATTTAATCATAGCTGATTTCACCATTTCATCCTGTGTATTCCATTTCAACAGCAAGTTATACATTCTTGACAAATTTTTTGTATTGGGTTCTAACAATTCTGTTTCTAATTTTGACCTCTCCTTCTGAAATCCAATTTTCCTGTCCTGCTTAAATGTCTCGTTTATCTGATGGTAGTGCAACCAATCTCGAACTTTGGACTTTAATTTCTCATAACTCTGAAGTTTAACCTTTTCACCATCTTGTTCTAGAATTTCACAATATTTTGGCCATTTAGAGTCCATATTAAGTTTTTTCACTGCCTTAGCTTCCATTGGTGACAACCACCTGGGAGTTTTACTTTCCAACAGATCCTTATATCTAATCCAAACATTATATAATGCTTTTCTAACAATATGGTTTTTAAAACTCTTATATACCTTTGCCTTGTTATACCATAGATATGCATGCCAACCAAAACTATTGTCATACCCTTCCAGATCCAAAATGTCTGTGTTTTCAAGAAGTAGCCAGTCTTTCAACCAGCAGAAAGCTGCCGATTCATAATAGAGTCTTAAGTCCGGCAGGGCAAACCCCCCTCTGTCTTTTGCATCAGTTAAAATCTTAAATTTTATTCTGGGCTTTTTGCCCTGCCAGACAAATTTTGATATATCTTTCTGCCACTTCTTGAAACAGTCCATCTTGTCCAATATTTGTAAGTTTTGAAATAAAAACAACATTCTAGGCAATACATTCATCTTTATAGTAGCAATTCGGCCTAACAAGGAAAGTCTTAGTCTTGACCATATTTCTAAATCTTTCTTTACTTCTGACCAGCATTTTTCATAATTGTCTTTAAATAAATTCACGTTCTTAGATGTTAAGTTTACCCCCAGGTATTTCACTTTTTTCGTTATTTCCAAACCTGTTTCATTCTGAAATCTCTCTCTTTCCTCCATAGTTAAATTTTTTTCCAACACTTTCGTTTTCTGTTTGTTAAGTTTAAATCCTGCTATTTGACCAAAAGTCTCGATTAGCTCTAATACTCTTTTGGTACTAGTGTCTGGCTGTTGTAAAGTCAATACTAGGTCATCTGCGAATGCTCTTAGTTTGTAGTGTCTAACTCCGACCTGAACTCCTTTAACCAACTGGTCCCTTCTAATCATGTTTAACAAAACCTCCAGGACCGATATAAAAAGCAAAGGAGATATTGGGCACCCATGTCGTGTACCTTTTTCTATAGATATTTCTTCCGTTACCACATTGTTTACAATTAGCTTTGCTTTTTGTTTGGAATATATTGCACCTATACCGTTTTCAAAACCTTGGCCTACCCCCATCCCCTGGAGATTCTTCTTCATAAAGCTCCAGCAAATATTGTCAAAAGCTTTCTCCGCGTCCACAAAAATCAAAACCGCCTTTCTGTTAATGTCAACTTCTAACAACTCCAAAATGTCTATAATGTTCCTCACGTTGTCTGACATATGTCTCCCTGGGAGAAAGCCAGTTTGGTCCTTATGAATCTCCCCTATCAACACTCTCTTCAGTCTTTTTGCCAAAATGTCTGCAAAAATTTTGTAATCCACATTAAGTAAAGATATAGGGCGGTAGTTTTTAACCTGGTTCTTTTCAGTCTCTGTTTTCGGTATAAGTGAGATGAAAGCCTCTTTCCACGATTCAGGTGCCTTTTTCCCCTCCATAATTTCATTGCAAACTTCCTTCAATGGTTGTATTAACCATTCCTTCAACGTTTTGTAGTATCTAGCAGTCAGTCCATCTGGTCCTGGTGATTTTCCCAGTTGCATGTTCTGAATGGCACCCTCTATTTCTTGGTCTGTTATTTTTCCATTCAAGATCATTTTACTTTGTTCTGAAATTTTTGGTAGACCATATTTTCTGATAAATTCTTCAATTTCTTGTTCATTGACTGGCCCTTGTGCATACAGTTTCCTAAAAAAACTTTGAAAACAATTACTTATCTCATTAGGTTTGTGGATAATCTTTCCGTTCATTTCTAGACTTGTCACAGTGTTCAATTTCTGTCTCTTTTTCAATTGCCATGACAGAAGTTTCCCACATTTGTCTGCTGATTCAAATGTCTTTTGTCTCATCTGCTTTATTTTCCATTCTATTTCTTGATTCATCAATTCCATATATTGCATCTGATGATACTTTATTTCTCTCAAAATCTCATGAGACTTTGGTTTGGACCTCAATTTCTTTTCTCCTTCTTTCATTTTTTCTAAGATTTTTTCTTTCCTCTCATTTTGTTTTTTCCTCTTTATAGAGTTCTGTTGAATTAGGAAACCTCACATCACGGCTTTGCTAGCGTCCCAAATTGTTCTTTTCTCCACATCTGTTCTCAAGTTTATCTCAAAGTAATCTTTTAATGTTTTTTGGGCCTTCTTGTAAATCTCTTCATCTTTAAATAGGGTGTCATTCATTCTCCATCTAAAGGATCCAGTTGTTGTTAGTTTCATCTCCATCTTTAGAGCGTTATGGTCGGAGCAGGTTTTTGGGCAGATTTCTACTTTTTTTATTCTTGTCGCCAGACTGCTAGTGTCCAATTTTTGGTCAATTCTTGTCCATGTCATTTTTGCTTCAGAGAAAAAGGTTCCCTCTCTCTCCAGAGGATTCCTTATTCTCCAGATGTCAATCAGATCCATAGTTTCAGTCATTTCAAAGAAAGTCTTAGGTAGTCTCCCTTCCTTAGAAATCACTTGTCTCTGTGCTTTGTCCATATTTGTGGAGACGACTCCGTTCATATCTCCCATCATTACGATTTTATAGTCCAAAAAGTCCATTAAAGTCTCATGCAACTTCTTAAAGAATTCAGCCTTCCCATCATTTGGTGCGTAAACTCCAACTATCAAAATTTTTTCTCCTTGAACCTGTATTTCAATTGCCAGGTATCTCCCTTGTTCATCTTTAAATATCATTTTTGGAACCAATTTTTCTTTTGCATAAATACACCTCTTTTCTTCACTTTGTCTGATGCAATAAATTCCTGTCCAAGTCTCTTATTTATTAATAATTTCCTGTGTATTCTAGCAATATGTGTTTCTTGCAAACATATTAGGTCTAATTGTTCTCTCTTCAAAATGTGGAAAACTTGACGTCTTTTTCGGGGAAGGTTCAAACCATTACAATTCCAACTAAACAGTTGCAGAGACATTTTGTTACTGAGTATCTGTTCCTCCGACTGCTCCCAGTTTTTGTTCTTCCTCTGATGGCGGTGGTAAAAGTCCGAATGACAGGTTGGCGATGTCAGTTGGTTCTTTCTCCTCTAGAGTCCCTTTCTGTAGATCTTCCAAGTATCTCCCCAAAAACTGTTCTTTATCTTGAATTGTTCTTATTTTTATCTTCCTTCCTTTGAAGTTAAAAAATAGTCCTTGTGGGAATTCCCACCTGAAAGGGATGATGTTTTTCTTCAGCAGGTCGACCAAATCTTTAAATAAGGTTCTCACCTCCAATATGTATTTAGGAATATCTTTAAAAATCTGTACTTGACAGTTCTGGATCACCAGTGCCTTTTGATAATGCAGGTTCAATATTTTATCTCTTTCTTCCTTGGATCTCAATGTAATTAAACAATCCCTTGGTTTCTTCCCCTGCCTCCTGCCCAGCCGAAAGGCCGTAGTTATTTCAAACTCATCTTCTTCCTCCCATTCTTCATGCCAGAATTCTGCAAAGTTGTTTCTAAGGAATTCCACAAGGTTGTCCCCCTCACTCTCGGGTACCAGTCTTAATTTCAAATTTTTCTCCTTTCTCTGTAGTTCCAGTAAGGACAAGGCTGCATCATGTTCATTTACTTTTTTTCTGATCGGCTCAAACTTTTACCTTGTCTCTTCTGCAGTATTTTTTGCACTTTCCGCAATTTTTCGTGTTTCAGAACTTTCTTGGATTAATCTATTTATAGAATCTGTGTTAGATGATACACTTGCCATGTTCAAGTCCAGTCTTGTTGTCAGTTCTGTCAATTTTTTAGAATTTTCTGTGGACTGCTTTGTCAGAGCTTCCAAAGATTGATTTATTTTAAGCAATGCCTGTGTCATAGGATCCATAGATGCTGTTGCTGTCTTTTCCTGTGCAGCTGGTGTTGTGCCTGATATTGAGCCCCTTTTCTTCTGCTGTGCTTGCTTTGTTTTAAGTCTGGTTACTATCTCATCTGGGCCGCTCATGTCCTCAAGGTCGTTCTCACAGGAAAGACTTACAAGTGGAAAATCCCACTGTTTCTTTCTCAATGTTACAGTTTCTCTTTAGACCCTCTAGAGGGAGCATTCAATTGTATCCAAAAGGAAAAGAATAACAAAAGAAGCAGACAGAACATAGAGCAATGAATAAAAAGTTCAAGAGTTCACTCTGTAAATCCACAATTGTTTCAATATAACCAAAAATTCCACAGCTTTCTTCCCTTAAAGTCCAGTAACTTTGTTTCAGGCAAAAACCCCACTTTATATCCAGTTAATCTGACAGTGCCTTGCTCCGGTGCCTTGCTCCGGCAGCCCGACTTAGGGGGGTTTGGCAGTGAAATATCTTTTTTCCCCCCCCAATTATTTTCACGCAGGTTGGCAATGTCCAATTATCCTCCCCCCTTCTCCTGCCTGTTGGGGGGAGATCTAGATCCGATGTCAGGTTTGACAGATTACAAAAAGTTTTTTCTTTCAAATGCAGCTTACTCTTTTCGTTGCTTTGTTAGTCATGCAGTTTGGGGAGGCAGACTTCCTTATTTTATGCCTTTCCCGTTTTCAGTTAAATCTCCAAATCTAATGTCCCGTTCAGTCCCTCAATCTTACTCATGGGTGTTGCTGTCAATTCTCAATTTCAGGAAGGAATTGGCGCTCTCCGTTCATGGCGACGCGGCTTCACTCCACGGGCTGGGTAGCGACTCTCAGCACCACGCTTATTCCCGATGCCGCTCCGGAGCCTTTAAAAAGGCTCCTTCACAGTGCCGGGGGGCGCAAAAGGTGCCCACCGAGTCTCCTTGCCCACAGGCTTCTGCACCTGTGATTTTAGGGGTCCCCCACTCGCCGTAGCAGGTCAGACCCGAACTCGCGGAGCAGTCCTGCCTCGGAGCTCGAGGCAAGAGCAGCCATTAAACGCTGGCGCCGACCGGAAGTCCGTGAAGTTCACACTTCAACTCCAGTATTTGGTACTTGACAAAGTGCAGATAGATTATTTATGTGACCAAGCAATGCAGTTCTATATTGTTATATTAGTTCCATGAAGCGATAGCAACAGCAACAAGACTGCTGAGTTCTGTTCTTGATCGCTCTGCCCACATCCTTTCTGCCTAGGTATGTCCTCAACCTTTTAAACACATGGCAGAAGATACTTTCCCTGCTTTAAAAGCTTTTAGTCCAAGAATTCAGCTTGTTTGTAAGGTGCCCAGAGAAGCTAGGCTAACAGCTGCCGTGAAGGAAGAAGAAAAAGAGAGAGCTGTTGTTCTGCTGGATTGAAAAGTGGTATAACTGAAGCTTCCCTTAAGAATTCATAATACCATTTCCCACAAGCCTGTTCATTTATACAGTCAAAAGCCTTCATGCTGCTATAGTATGCTGGAAACCAGGCTCATAAGTGATCTTGGGATTTCTAGCTGCCCTCTTGGGAGGAAGCAATTGGACTAGTTCAGAACAGAGCAGTGCTAACCAGCTGTTTGCCAGAGATTCAAGCCCCTGTAGGCTTGTCTGAAAAGTGCAAGCTTCTCTTTCATTAATGCTGCCCCCCCACCAACAAACAGCTATGCACCTGGCTCTCTATAACTTTGTTAGTTTAAATATGCTTACTCTTTGCTCCCAGAGCTGTCTCAAGAAGCTGGCATGTGTGTGCATGTCTGTCTGTGTGTATAATTTCAGAAGCTGAATGTAGTGGAATATATTAAGAGAAAATGAGAATATTAGGTCTAGTCTTGGAAATAATGGGTGCCATTTAGTACACAGACAGTCCTTCAATTAGTCAGTTTAGCAAACCCAAAGGTTTAACACAGCTGTGGTGCAAAGAAAATATTCTTTATAAATCCAAGTGTGCACAGATAGTTTGCTAATGGGGCAAAGCTAATATAAATTAATGCACAGTAATGGGCTGATTATCAGGTGAAAAGCAATTGGTATGTATGCATTCCATCATGAAAAGATACTCCACACGTCACAAGCAATTTTTTCAGCAGCTGTTTCCCAATAATAAGATGCACTTGTACCACAATATCGACAGTAAGGCATAAATTAACTCAATCACCATAAATTAACTTACTATAAGCTTACAGTTACCATTAAGTCTATTGTTTGTCACAAGTTAATCCAGCTGCAAATAATTTGCAGCGCAAAAACAAAATATGTATTAGAAGCTTTCTGAAGTACTGGACTTAAATGTAAAATTCTGTGATTCGGGGTTGAAGTGAAAATTAAACCACAAGTTTGCATTCTTAAATCCTACAGAAGTTGGATAATGGAGAAGAAAGCAATATAATGAGCAAAGTTGAATAAAGTAGTTTAAAAGTAATCAATGAAACTGAGATCCCAATTTGTGCATGTGTTTCTTGAGGCCTATGCCTTAGGATTACAGTGGTACCTCGGGTTAAGGACTTAATTCATTCTGGAGGTCTGTTCTTAACCTGAAACTGTTCTTAACCTGAAGCACCACTTTAGCTAATGGGGCCTCCTGCTGCCGCAGCGCCGCTGGAGCACGATTTCTGTTCTCATCCTGAAGCAAAGTTCTTAACCTGAGGTACTATTTCTGGGTTAGTAGAGTCTGTAACCTGAAGCGTCTGTAGCCTGAAGCATCTGTGACCCGAGGTACCACTGTATATGCCTCATTTTGCAACAAGAAGCATGGGGCACATTTGCCCAGCAGTGCTGTGGCCCACAGTTTGCAGCAAAATACTGTGCAAGATTTTACCCAGTATCTTGCCTCTGTGATGGGATCACAGGAAAGAGCTTTCCCATGAGCCCTTGCAAGGCAGAGGGGAAAGCCTATACAAGGCTATTTCCCCTGGAGCTCAGGGCCATTTTGCCTTGAGAGCTTCCCACCAGCCTGTCCTTGGGTTAGAGCATTTACTGAGCATTTTTGGTTCACTGGTTGACAGGGCTAGAAAGAATTTCCCCCCTCTTAACCTCACTGTCACTTGGTTGGGGGTTACTTCACCTTTCCCTCAGTGAAATTATGGTCTCCCTTTGTTAGGCAGAAGAACATTGTTTGTATGAGGACAGAAATGGCATTGGGCTGGATCAACATAGTATAGGGAGACGCCCCATAAGGAGCCTGAGCGGGAATTGACCATGGCACCACCGAAGCTCAGGTTGGGTTATCTGCACCCTGGTCGCCCAGTGAGACCTTTCTTGCTTGGCTTGCACCATGGCAAGGTTCAACGCTGGCTGACTGCCATGGAACAGGTTTGAGGCATTCCAAACCCGCTGTCAAGTACGGGAGTTCTCCTCTCCCTCCTGGTAGCTCACCAATAACAATTAAGGAGCATCTGGTAGATTTATAGTCTTTTTATTACAGTATCATGTTGTGAATACAGATAGGCATCCCCCTGCAAGGATCGGAGTTGCTCTGCAGCAAGAAGCGCGCCAACGGAAAGTCCATCCCCTCTTGCTTCTCATTTGTTCTCTGACATGGTCATACCTCCTAGATCGAGGGGAGGGAAGGAGTCCCCCCCCCCACTCTTAATTGATGTATCACCCAGCTGCCTCCCTCCTTCCTGTTGCTTAGCTACTATCTGTGTCCAGGGCGGCTATTTATCATCTCCATCTGGTACGCAGGCTGAGACCCTACCTGCCCGCAGACTGTCTCGCCAAAGTGGTGTATGCTCTAGTTATCTCCCGCTTGGACTACTGCAATGCGCTCTGTGTGGGGCTACCTTTAAAGGGGACCCGGAAACTACAACTAATCCAGAATGCGGTAGCTAGACTGGTGACTGGGAGCGGCCACTGAGACCTTATAACACCGGTCTTGAAAGAACTACACTGGCTCCCAGTACGTTTCCTAGCACAGTTCAAAGTGTTGGTGCTGACCTTTAAAGCCCTAAACAGCCTCAGTCCAGTATACCTGAAGGAGCGTCTCCACCTCCATCATTCTGCCCGGACACTGAGGTCCAGCGCGAGGGCCTTCTGGCGGTTCCCTCGCTGTGAGAAGCCAAGTTACAGGGAACCAGTTTCTCTGTGGGAATCTAATACAGGACTAGCATTTGTGTTGCCTGTTTGAAGAGTCTCTCCATGGAGATGCTACTCCAGGGCCTTGCTTGTGGGAGTGATGAGAATTGTAGTCTCAATTGTAGAAGCCAAGTTACAGGGAACCAGGCAGAGGGCCTTCTCAGTAGTGGCACCCGCCCTGTGGAACGCCCTCCCACCAGATGTCAAAGAGAAAAATAACTACCAAACTTTTAGAAGACATCTGAAGGCAGCCCTGTTTAGGGAAGCTTTTAATGTTTAATAGGTTATTGTATTTTAGTGTTTTATTGGAAGCCACCCAGAGTGGCTGGGGAAACCCAGCCAGATGGGCAGGGTATAAATAATAAATTGTTGTTGTTGTTGTTTTGGGCAGTTCCTGTCTCAACTGTGCAGCCTTGGAATCTGCCTGTCTCTCTGTTTCATGAGACTCTGGAAACAGTGTGTGTGGGATATTCCCCCTCTTCTTCTGTCAGAAGCTGATCTTCCTGCGATTCCATTCCCCCATCTCCCAATTCAGAACAGCCCCTGACACCCAACAGATCCATCCCATCAACATGGGGCTTGTGGAATGATGAACTGATCCTGGCCCCAATGCCATGCCAACCCTGACCCTGCCTGCTGCTGTCCATAAAGATCTGGCCTGAATTTATCCCATCACAGTTATACAGTCTGATTATTTGCTGCTTCCTGGGTCACATAATGTGCCTGCCTGGGCAATATCTCTTTATATTCTTTGCTCATTATTAATACTAATACTTTTGAAAAGTATCTGGCTGCTATGTTTGCCACTGTCTTTATTGTATTTCTTCAGTTTTAATGGGCTATTTTTATTTTACTTGTATTTATGTGTTGTAAACTATCCGGAAATTTTTAAGAGATGGATATATATATAAATGTTTTTAAAAATTAAATCAATAAATATACGGATAGGTAATACTGGGATAAAGTTCCTGGTTATATTTTATTATGTAACTGTTGTGTATTCATCAGCACACAATTCTGCATTACTTAAAATTACAGTTGTGTGCACAAAACATCTGTAACTTGTGTTCAGAACCTTTCATCAATTCTGCCATTTTAAACAACCTTTTTCCAAAAGTTGGGCTATTCTCTGATTTGGCAAGATTTGCAAGCAGACTCGCCAGGCTCTTTGCAGAACAAAATGATCAAACAATCCCATTTGAACTGAACAAGTAATTAAGTGTTTGTTATTTTTCTAAACTGCCCACTGTCTCACAGGAACCCAGAGCAGTATACAAAATAGATTTAAAACAACCATCAGCAATAAATTAAGACTTGCTAAAACACTATAACAATTATAATCAGTTCACTTCAGTTCAACAGCAGACGGTGAAATAGGGTCTAGGAAAAAAAACACAAGTTACTGAAGACGACAATGTGGAAGTATCCTCAGATGAGCAAAGCATTAAGTTAATGGGGAAGACTGTAGATATACAGTGCTTATGCAAGCCCTATAGATTGAATGCAGGTAAGTCAAGAATAGGTTCACCTGCTAAGTCCTCACACCCTGCCCCAATGTGAAGAGAGGTTAAGACTGTGTACAAACCATACGTTTCAAGTGCATTATTTCCCCCAGCGAATCCCAGAGAATGTAGTTTGTTATGGGTGCTGGGAATAGTTTTTCTGTGAGGTGTAACCTACACTCCCCAGCATTCTCCGAGATAAGCCATTTGATTTAAATGTATGGTGTGTATTCAACCTCATTCTATCCAGACCGAATGTCTGTCAGATTATGCTAAGATTTTCTATATATTTAGTCTCAGAATAATCCATACCCTAAGGATTCCTTTGATGTAAAGGAACATCAATATCATTGGAGACATGCATGGGGGAAACCCATTAAATATAGTATACTGTGTGTGTTGCTGGTTCACCATGCTGAAATGAAAACCGAGATCATTGCACTATGCTTCCCTGAACATTACATGAGCATAACTGGATACTAAAAGTAAACAGGTCTCCTTTTGGATGAGAGCGGCTTCCATGCAGCTGGGAGAAAGGTTAAATGACCCAATCATGTAGATGGGCACTGATGGTTAAATGGTCATGTGCTTAGGTCACTTAAACCTCTCAGCTGTGTGGGAGCTGTTCGAAGCTAAAAGGCTGTGAAAATGTCTAAGGGGCACTATAGACAATTTTCTTTCTATTAATAATCACTGTGTGAGACACTCAGCAATTACACATACTGAAGGAAGCTTTTATGGACCATAAAATTATACAGCTGTCAATAGGTTTTATCTATGAGGAGACAAGTAGGACTCTTTCATCTTTGTTAAAAGTCAAGATAATTCACGACATTCATCGTGAGTCAGCAACTTAATTTTTGGTTGTTCGGATGTGCCGTGCTTGGTTACTCATTGTATTTTGAAATGAAAACTAGTGAAGAGAGCCACTAGGGATTGAGTCTGTTTCTGTTAACAGGAAAACTATTCTGCACTGTATTTGTGACTAGTCCAAACGTCATTCACTTTTCCAGTGCTACCTTAGGAAAGTGTGCTGTGTCTAACAGCAGGAATGGGGAACCTATGATTCCGTAAAGGTTATTGGACTAAATGTTATGTATTGAAGTTCTCACCCTGGGCCAACAGGGGGATACTGTAGATAGTTATGCAAACGAAGGATCAAAAGTGACGTTTAGTGATTGGATAGTTTGTATGCAAATGAAGGATCGAAAGTGACGTTCAGTGATTGGATAGTTTTAGAAAGTTGCTACAGTTACATTGTTCTGGAGCTCTATATAAGCAGGCTGACTGAGCTCCTCAGTTCTGTTCTGTTCTGGCCTTTGAATAAACAAGAGCTGTTTGAAGAATCGCTGTGTCGTCTGATATGTTCGCCCACAACTTAACACTAAAACTCAGGGATGATGGGAGCTGGTCCAACAACATATGGGATAGGCTTCTCTGGTAAAAATATTTTTTAAAGGGTTTTGCTCTTTCCACCTTGCTTCCCATCCAAGCAATAGTGTGTTGTTTTTTTCTGATTAGAAAATAAGACTTCATGTGCTGTAGCACATGGGACATGGTTCCAGCCACAGCCCTTGACATGGAGAAAAACACCTTGCCAGGGGCTAGGAGTGCTTTTTTCTTCACCTGGCTTGTTTTTTCTGAATGGAGACGAAATGTTTCAGTTTTCATTTCTTCCAAAGTCAATGCACAGAACAAATGGGTACATGTTTAAGTACTCCCTTAGTACCCTCTGAGTGAAAGGCTTGATGATAGGAGATAGGATTTGTGGCTCCCATTTTGATCGTTGTTAACGATAATAAGAATTCTATATTTACAAAGGAAGGAGCAAAACCAAACAAAAATTCTCTGCACACCTAATGTGTGTGTTCATTTCCCCTACACTATCAGACATTTTATTGATTCATTGAAGTGACATGTCATGTGCACATAAGACATGCACTCAAACCTATGGAAAATGTCTGCTTAATATAATAATATTTGCAAATGGGTCAGGCCCTAGAAGGCTCCCACAATGCCTCTTTATAATGATGGTTTCACTCAATTAACCCAGTTTACTAATTTCTACTTTCATTATAATGGAATATAGATATAGATGGATGGATGGATGGATGGATAGAAATCTCACAAGGATAAAGAAAAAGCACCACTAGGGATTGCACAGCAGTTCAGTCATTTATATGAGACCAAAAAAAAGTCAAATGCCCTTTTAATAAACCTCTAAAATTAATTTGGAATTAATCTAAATCACCAAAATAGAAGGAAAATTGAAAAGCAATTAAATAAGGGAGTGCATTATTGCATCCTTAGGCAATAAATCCACCTACAATATATAAGTTGTTTTATAATGCAGACAACTCACTGCAGATTCACTGAAAAGTTATCCACACTACAACAAAAATGACCACACAAGACTGCTTTACTGCATTTGGTCATAGTTATCTTATGAAACTTACAGGAAAGTCTTGACAAAGTAGGGAGGGCTCAGCAGAGAGCAACAGCTCTGTTATTGGTAAAGCAACATTTGGAATACAAACTTTAAAGGAAAATGAACTGAGAGACAATGAAAGATTTTCAGATCTTGCAACTTGGCCACTCCCAGACCAGGACCTGGGAGACCAGAGTTCAAATTCCGACTGAGCCATGAAGCTCACTGGGCGACCTCAGGCCAGTCACTGTCTCTTCCTCGCATGATTGCTGTGAGGATGAAATGGGGGTGGGGAAAACCATATACACTACCTGCAACTCTTTGGATGAAAGGTAGGATATAAATATAATAAATAATAATGGCATTATTTCTTTCCAGTGTAGGTGGACAGTATAAGGGCACTTAACGGCATTACCTTGGAAGCATGGGAATGGCTTCACTGTGGCTCCATCCTGGTAGTGGCATATAAAACACACTTAAATTGAAGAGTTCCATAATGTGTCTCCTAGGATGCATCAACACTGACCTGCTTAAAGTTATTAGAATGATATTAGATATATTACTCTTAAATGTCACAGGGCATACAGTGGTACCTCGGGTTGCAGACGCTTCAGGCTATAGATGCTTCAGGTTACAGACTCCGCTAACCCAGAAATAGCACCTCGGGTTAAGAACTTTGCTTCAGGATGAGAACAGAAATCGTGCGGCGGTGGTACAGCAGCAGCAGGAGGCCCCATTAGCTGAAGTGGTGCTTCAGGTTAAGAACAGTTTCAGGTTAAGGATGGACCTCCAGAATGAATTAAGTTCTTAACCAGAGGTACCACTGTACATGTAAAATAAAGCATTTCTTACCTTTGTTTTTTTGGTCAAAACAGCTGTCTCCCTATTGCTGGTTGCACTGCAGTGCTCTCTGGTGTCACATTTTAAAAACGCGTTATGAACGTAAAAAGTAGGGCGCCATGTGTCCATATGGTTATCAAAACAATTCCTTAACCCTTCCTTAATGTTAAAAACCAGGAGTATAGATCTGCCCCTACCCAGTACCAGGCAAGGCAACATGATAATGGTTTAGAAACTGGCTACACTGCCAGCTCTTTCCACTTTCTCTGAGCCCTATATTGGTACTTCTCTGTAAAACATTGCAGTACATATTTCACAATTTGGCCTGGAGCTTCATAAATATTTGGATGTCACCAAAAGTAGTCCACAGCAGATACCATGGGAATCAACCTAAATAATGGCTTTATAGCAATTTTACTTCTCTAGAGGTCACTAGATGTGATGGATTCTTGAGACACTGGGCTATCTCACAATGCCTGTCTCAAACACCGTTGTAAAGGTGACAAAAATAAACCACAGGTGAATGGAAGACAATGTATTACTAAGAAAGGAAGAACCACAATATCTCAATCAATGACACTTTCTAACAGGGAGGAGGAAACCACGTTCTTTGATGATATGAAAGCAAATTGTAAATATTGATATTTATTTCCTCTAAAATAGCTGCTGCCACCTCCTTGGTTAATGTTGCATTAATATGACACAAATCACAGCATGCATTAATTTGTCTTCTTTTTGAAAATGTTGTGGCTGAATGATTATAACATGGCAAATATATGTAATTTTTTTCGTGTTTTAAAAGTATAGCAGACATTGATTTGCTTTTGTCTTAAGTTATAAGCCTCATTCAGGGCCCATCCATGTGGGACTTAATTCCCTGGTGGTCCATGGCCTAGTCAAGCAAAAAATGGGGCAGAGTTTCGCCCACATCTAGGTTCTCATGGGGGTCCCCTTGGTCTTCATGGGTGGGGGAAGGCTTCCCTCTCCAGAATTTGGGGTCATTTTGCCCCATGAGCTTCCCACTGACATCTGCCACAGCGTGGTAATCAATAGGAAAGGAGAAATTGTGCTTTTACCAGAAACAGTTTAGAGGTGGAGTTGGGGGCATCTCAATGCACAGATGTACCACGGGATGCTAATTTTGTTTGTACCAAAGCAGAAACTTGTAATTTGGATTGCCGTAATGGATCTTTGTGCAATGCAATTTTATTCTGCTATTCCATAGGAAATGTCCTCCCCCACAAACCCAAGAAACGCAACCTGAAAAACCTCCTACTTGAGAGTTCAGATTTTGCTTTCTGAGCATTTTGCCTAGTGTTAGCTCAGAATGTGCTATTCAGCAAACATAACTGCCAGTAAATTCATTCTCTAAAATATTCATGGAGAGAGAGGATACAAATCAGAAAAGAATGTGAAAACAGCCAAAGAGGAATGCATTCTTTTTCTTTCTTTTTGCCATTATTTATGAAATTGTATTTTTTATTGTAGACTGACTACTGCAATAAGTAGGCATAAACTTTGTGACTTTTAAAAAAAAAATCTGATCAATCACTTTGACATTTCAAAATGTAATACAAAAATACCTATACCTTAAATGGAAAAAAACTCTTATAAACAAATAATTATCCACTGCTATATTTTTCCATTTTATTTCTAATGAATATAGCTCACATTTAAACAGATTTTAACTTTATCCTGTCCTCTTTTTAAACACCATCTTTGTTTCCAACCCCTAAATACAACAAGTTCATAGTCCATTAAGAATTGTACTTAGCGAAAAATGCCCATAAATGCTCTAGGGATAAAGGCAAAATGACGTTTCCCTTTGATGTATCCTCTTAACCTCCTTCCTTGAAATAACAAAGCTTCAGATAGGTGTAACCTGCCTTTGCCCACCTTCCTCCTACCCTAGTTAGTTGCTCCTCCACTCTCTGCTGCTTTTCTCATTGCCCGCTTTAGATTGTAAGTTCCTTGGGGTCTGTGTTTGCCTGTGCAATACTATAAAATAGACAACTGCTCTTAAACAACTCTTCTGGCTTCCAGTCTAAATTTCTTAGGCCAAATTGTTTGCATTTCCCTTTAAAACCCAAAATGGTTTGGGACCCAAGTCTCTTGATGAATACCTTCTCTCACTTTAAGGCTCTTCCAGTGTTAGAATCATTGTCGGGGGCTCTCTTCTAAGTCCACCCTACTTTCTGTAGGCAGGCTGGACTGGGCTTTCTCATTGGGAAAATATGTGTGTGAAATGCCCTCAACCAATTGGATGTCTTTCTAGAACCAGGCAAATGCCTTTGTATTTGCCCATGCCTTTGAAACACATAATCAAAAATGTTTTAAACTGATGGTTTTGTAGGACTCTGGTTTCATTGTTTTCTTGTTTTTCTGCTGGTATTATTGTAACTATTTTTAAAAAACAATAATTGAGCTGTCCTGGGAGTCTACTGAAAGGATGCATATAATGATTTGAAATAAATGCAAGCTGTGATGAGAAAGGCACTGCACATTTGTTTATTTCCTGCAGCCACCAATTATCTCTCAGGTTTGGACATGGGAACCAAAATGTTCTTAGGAATCATTATTTTATACTAACATGTTTGATAATCTCGGTATATTCCTGTGCTAACAATCCCAATTATATATCCCTCTGTTCATAGCTTAAGAGACACTCAGAAGGTTAAATAAATATCTGGAAGGGGAAAGCGAATTATGATTGTCTGAATGGCACCATGGCAAGGTGACTCTTATGACAGGTATTAGTTTGCTGCATTAGATAAAACAATGATTGAATATTTATGGGAAGAATGCATTTTTCCCTGGTGTGCCATTTTAATAATATCCACCAATTCCACTGTACTCTGTGTGGGGTGGGGCGGGGGGAATTTCTCAGTATGATTTAGTTAATGGTCTAAGGTCTCCAAATTTGTAAAATTCAATCTCCTCATTCATCATTCACCAAATGTATAAATCTTTGATCTTCTCTAAGAGGAAATAAAAGAAGGCTAAAGTGCGAAGCTACAGATCCACCTTTTTCTCTCTGCCTACTGGTATTAATAAGAACTGACAAACAGTACACCAAGCGTTCACCAAGCCTGCGACAAGAGTGCAGTGATAAGCCATATAAAATATTCATTACCGGAACTTTAGATGAAGGTGATTCACAACATGAGCACCCAAGCTTTGTCAGAAATTGTTGAGAGATTGAATGCATACTTAAAGGATTTATTAAAGGAATCAGGGGGGAGAAAACCCTCTACTGCAGTTCCCATGATTGCAAAGGTTTTATGGCCGTGTATTTAATCCCCTCGCACTGCATCAGAGAAGTAATCCTGTCTTCTGATTTGTATACAAGAAGTTTCTCAATCTTTCGTGCCACTATAAAGTACAGTAGAATCATTTTTGTGCTAATGTGAGCATTCATATTAAGATTGAGTATTACAGTGATTTAAGCTACTGTAGGATATTATTCTCTTTTGCAATGAGATACGAGACATAAAAGGCAGGTCTCTGATCAGAAAGGACTAGGTCAGAAGACAGGCGGTGTAATCGACAATCATTATACCGCTTACTTAAACATGTAACAGGAAAAGTATATTCAGAAATATCAGTGATCTGGTCATCTCTAATAATCTCATTCACGGGCCTCATTTGAGGGACACTGTAAACCAAATTATGGCTTACTGGGACTATGTGAATTTGTGGGCTGCCAGAGAGGAACTTGCAACGACTTTGATCCTTCCTACCTCTGCACCATGCAGAACTATTTCATATGGACCGCTAATCCGGAGCTATAGCCAAGGTTTGTTCTCCGTACATGCCAATTAGCAGTTTTCTTCAATAACAGCTTGCACCTATCCTGTTTCTGAACTTGGCCATCTGCCACAGGTAAAAACTGGAGGTCACACTTTTACCTTTTACAAAATTATTTGAGCAACTCATATTATCACCTCCTAAAACCTCCTCAGTTCTACAGCATGAACTGAAGCACTTTATGCTGATCTAGAGTGGGGGTGTCAGATTACCTGGATTTAGCTTGAGAAATGCCTATGGCTTTCTACATGCTTCCCTGAACCCAAACCAACCTATTCCCACAGCGATTGTCCATACCAGAGGCTGCCTGAGCCTAGAAGGTCCTATCCAATACTAACAGTATGGATTCACTTAAAGATGACCGGAAAAACACAACAAATGGGCCTTTTTGTTGTTCTCACCGCAATTCAAATGCCATAGATAAAAATGATTATTGAACAAGTAGCTACTCATTTAGTACCATTTAATATATAATTTCTTACTCTAGCCAACATGTAGCAGGGCATGGCTAAGTCCTATGGGGGGAAGACAAGAAAGTACAGAAGGAAACTCACACTCACAGGCTTCCACAAATGTATTCTTTACTAGGTAAAGAATCAGTCATGAAACTGTGGCCTCCACATTTGGATCTCCCTAGCTCAGCTGTAGGTTGAGAGTTCTTCAAAGACTGGGACTTCCGGGTTAGCGCCTCCGGCAATGGCGGAGCTCCTCTGATCGGGAGGAACTTGCTCTGTGGAAAGCTGGGTCTGAACCGCCACGGCGAAGGCGGAGACCTTTGGAAATCACAGGCGGAAGAGCCTGTGAACTTGGGATTCGGCTGGCACCTTTTGCGCCCCCCCTACTCACGGGGAGACCCAGTATCGGGAATCCGGAGCGACGTGGGGTGAGCGGCGCGGTGCTTTGAATCGACCGCTTCTTTCACGGAGTGAAGCCGCATTGCTGCTGCCGGAGAGCGCTGACTTTTTCCTGTGGACAATTGGATTTCAAACAACAACCCGTGAGTAGAACGGAAAATTGGATTTCTAAATACTTTAATTTGGCATCGAACGGGGAAGGCTCAAAACAGGAAGTCCGCCTCCCCTTCTTGTAAATAGCCTGAAGCAAAGTATTCGTAAGCTAAGGTTTTGGAAAACTTCATGTAAAGGATCAAATTTCCATTGATTGAGACTATAAAACCCCCCTTGGAAGCAGGGGAAGAGGGGGAAAATTTTGACCAAGCATGCCTGCAGGAGAGAGTGAAAAATTAAACTACTCGTCTCTGAACCTGGGAACGGGCTGCAAAAAGAAAAGGAAAAAGTCCATTGACAGTGAACAGTACATATTTGACAGCTAGCTACAAGAGAAAGATACTGTTTCCATTGTCCGCTTCTGCATTTTAAAAGAAGAAAAAATAACTGAAAACTGATACTATTTTTCACCTTTGGAACTGTTTTGGAAAGGACTGAGTTTTTGAAACTGTTACAGGAGTGGAGTGGAGTCACCCAGCTGCATGATAAGGACTGTGAGAAATCAGAATTTGACCTTGAACATCCCAAGAATGTCGGTTAGGGAAGATTTAGTGTCTGCACTCTATAAGACAAATTATTTGCTGGAAAAGCTTCATAAACAGATAGATGCTATGGCCACTAATGTTGTCATCTTGGGATCAAAAGTGGGCATCAACACAGAAGTTGTCAAGGATACGGCACAGGAATTTATCATGACTGAACAAATCGTTGAGAAGGAGAAGGAGAAAGTTGCTGTGGTCGAGCCTAGAGTAATACAGGGGGGAGCCTTGACCTTGCTGATGCAAATTGAGGATTACAAATTGAGGCCCTTTATGACTGAAACTAGAAAAAGCCAGATTTTGAAGATTGGAGCCTGGCCTGGTCTGGAAAAGGAAAGTTGGAGAGATTCCCTAATGCAGGGATCAATTGACTTTTGGGATATGGAGCTGGGTCAGGAGGAGATTGGAGCTTTTGGGACATTTGGATTTGGAGGATTTTTGAAACAAGATTTGGAACGCTTTATGGATCCTAGCTTTAACTATGGAAATCTGGATGCCCTGTTAAGAAGGAATAAAGGCATTGTTGAGATAGAGCTCCCCCGAGATCTGCTTTTTAGCACTAAAGATTATGAAGAAGACTGGCAGAAGGGACGTGAAGGAGAGTTAAGAGCCTCGGATATAAGATCTTCAGGTTGATGGACTTTTTGGAGTTGACAGAAGGGACGGCAGAGGCCGAGACCAGGGAGAGGAGACGGTGGAAGAAGATTGGGAATTTAAAGTTTATATTTGGAAATTTTGTAAAATTTAATGAGGGAGAGAAAAATCATGGATTGAAATTCTTATGACCCTAGTGGAAATGTTTTAAGAGTTTAAGTTTAAATAGATATATTAATTTTAAGGAGAAAAAGAGGGAAAGGATTTGCTGAAATATTTAATTGAATTAGAATACAAAAAAGGGAGGTGAGAGGAGGTCAAGGAAACAAGCAAATGAAAGATATACTATGTGAAGGTTTGATGTGTTTTTTGTTTTTGTTTTTGTTTTCTCTTTGATCTTTTTTTGTTTCTCTTTTTTTTCTTACTTGTATGGTATTTTTTTTAATGTGATACATTGTTTTGTTTTTTGTTTAATTTGGTGTCTTTTTGTTTTATTTGTAACCTTCAAAACCCTAATAAATATTATTATTTTTTAAAAAAGAGAGTTCTTCAAAGACTGCTTTGTTCAGGAAACAAAATGGACTACAGGTATTCACCTTGTGCACACAATTTAATTGGTTTGTATAGAGTTAAAACCGTGGTTTCATTTTGCGTGCAATCTTCTGTGCATATTTCAGCAAAAAAGAAAAGAAAAATAAATAAATGGAGGAGCATAGGAAGAGGGGTTTGAAATGTTCATCCATTGTTCTATCTAGTGACTGCCTAAGAAGCATTGCCATGTCATCTTGCTTACTGCTTGCCCCCTGATTGACTGGAGTCATGCAATGAGGAAGAAGGAAATGCCAACCCAAAATAACAGACAAGTGACAATCAAGCACTTGTGATAAGTATGGGAAAAGGAAAAAGAAAAAGTAGTTCTGCGGGGGAGGGGGGATCCTGCTTTTGTTCCAGATTATCATTATCGTTATCAAAAAGAAAGTTGCATGACATACATCATAGCCACACCACATCATATAAATTCAGTTAATATGATGATGATTTCTTGCCATGATGTGTTCAAGTGACACATGAGGCCAGAAAACAGCAAAAATCCATCCTCCCCTGAAAAGTTTGTATTACAGCCTTTCATGTTCAGTGATCTTGTCAAATTGTTAGGATGGATGGATGAGCTAAACTCTTGCCTTTGAGTGATTGTCAGGTTTATTTTTAACTACACAAAACTAAAAGAACCAAGTCAATCAAAGCAACCATCACTCTGATGTTCCATTTACACTACCTGTTAATATGTTTTATGCTGAAACAGAATTCTGTATGTAACTGTGAAAGGGGTTACATAAAGACACAATTTCAGATTGAATGAATAATAAATTACAGGTTATTTGTCTCTATGATTTTAGAAGATGCATAATTTACAATAATAAATAATTAACATATGGAAATATTATAATTTAACTACTGTCTTCAGCAGTTGAACGGCATGAACACAAACATTCCTGTCTGGCTTTTGAATCCAACCTCTCACCAGAGTTTAAGTTCAACTGGATACAAACTAGCTATTGCAATTTCCAAGAGCTAATTTCTGCTTATCTTCTAAAAGTCGTTATTAAGTCTGAAAGTCTCAATTCTTGTGTATAATGTTCAAGCATGCTGAATCAAAAATAAATGAAAACATAATTAACAGTATGCTATTAAAAATACACAGTTTCCACTAAGAATGTGCAGCCCAAATACTTGACTGGCATATACTTGCATGCTTTTTTTGCTGCCCCCCCCCTCTCTCACAAAAAACCCCAAATGGACACACACACCTTGTCAATTTGCCCAAACACACCCTGGAAAAACGGGGCGGGGGGGGGAATACCCTCCAACACTCTATCCATTTATCTTCCAGGGTTTAAAATGACCATCACCACAGCTTTGAAATTGCATGTAGTACTTCTTTTTGTTTCTCCTCATTGTTGTTTTTTTTAGCTAATCGGCAAAGTCGTCAAACTGCCTCCACAAGAAAGATAATCCATTCTCCTTTTTTGTGCTTTCCACGGTGCTATGATATTATTAAAGACTGTTCAGCCATGACTGCATACACTGCTCTAAATATAGATACACTATAGATTTAGCAGCATCACAGGATTTTATTTTGAAGTCCATTTCTAATCGTTCAGAGAACTGATAAGACCTATTAAGCAGACACCACAATGCATCATTAGACCATTCTCAAAGCTGCACTACCAGACTAACCAGAACAGAGAAACAATATGTGAATGATGTTTGTTTAGGGTGGCAAATATTCATATATGATAGTTATTGACATCCATCTGTCGTGAGAGACAACAGAATGTAGCCCTGAGGTTGAAGCCAAACCGCTGTGTTAGCAACACTGAAGTGACCTCCCCAGGGCGCAAGCCTGGGCAGTGTGTATGGAGATCCTGGGCTGCCCAGATGACAAGATCACCCTCTTGTTCTTGCTCATGTGACCCAAAGGAAAGCAGAGCAATATGTTTGGCACCAGCTGGGCTGCAGGAGTTGCTGGAAGGAGGCATACAAGGTGCCACCCAACTGTCTTAGCAACTACACTCCGGATTTGTGGAGGGTTAGCATTTGCTTCTCCTGAAGATATCCCACAAGGCAGCAGAGCATTAGGATCAGAGCTTTCCTTTTCCTACATGCTCTACCTTCCCAGGTTGACAAGCTCCTTCTATCTCTCTGTGGTGATAGCAATTCTGAAGTTTTAAAACACTTTTTAAATACTAAAAACAAAAAGGGAACTTAATGATTAAATTAAAAAGAAATATGTGAAGAAGCATAGGAAAGGAACATAATGGAATCAGTGCTGGATTTACATATAAGCTAAACAAGCCATAGCTTAGGGCCCAACTCTCTTGGGGCCCCCCCAAAAAATTAAAGGAAAAAAACCCTGGATGTACTATTACAAAATATAAGATAAAAAACAAATAAAATAAAACCCACATACAGCAACAGTGTTTTGTGTTGTGTAGGCTTCTGTGATGTGAATAATGGGCCCCACCTTCTAGCCTGCTCCCTAGAATATCACTGGTTTGCTCATTTCAATATATAGGGTGCCTACATTTTAAGTTAGAGCTTAATAATTATTTCACTATTAATATACTTCTTCTTAATTGTGTTTCAGTTCAACAATTACTTTGATAAAATACATATTTTGTTATGTGCAAATGGCTTTAGATACCTATTAGGTCCATAAATTACCAAATACTGTATATTCAACACAAAAAACGGCGGCAATTTGTTGTTGACAAAGGACAGCTGGACATATAAAGGGCCCCATTGCCTTCAGTAGCTTAGGACCTCATCAAACCTAAATCTGGCCCTGAATGGAATGGAATGGATTTGTGTAAACCCCTGTCCCACCACCACTCCCCTGGCTCTGAGCCTTCTTCCCTTGGTGGTCCTCCAGGTGGTTGCACCCACCATTCCTCTGCGTCCAACTAGTCCATGATATCATGCTTGCATGACAGACCTTTCTCCTCCTCCCCTATCTGCGTGCATCTCATGCCCTCCTCAAATCTGCTTCAGAAGGTTTGTGGAACGCTCAGAACAGATTTAGGGGGACACAGGCAAAAGACTGGGGTGAGGGGAATCTGTTGCACAAGTGTGAATCCTTCCACTTGTTACTTAGCACTACATTGGATACAACCCCTCACCTTTTATTAGCTATACTAGTATATGTTACGGTAGATCTTATTTTTACAACATATTTATTATATGGGATTTGTACAGGTAACTTTAAAAACTCTTCTGGGATGCAGAAACACTTTTGTGATGCTGCATATTAAGAAATTAAGCAGTTTCACATCTCAGTTTATTTTATTTTTCCTTTCATTTATGGACCACCCTTCATCAGTGAGGATCATCATTCATTATAAAAAGTAAAATACAACCAGTATCAATTCAACAGCTGATCGATAAGGTGAATGTATGAATCTCACAATTTGTTCCCTTTTAATTTTGTTTGTACAGAAGTTTTATCATTTTATTACCCCCCCTTATATCACTGTGTTGTTTTAATTTATGAATTGAACTTCAGACACTACCAAGGATGCATTAATATGCAAGACTACAACTAACATAAATAGAAATACCAGTGTGATATTTTAAGAAGCAAAGCTGTGGTGAAGATTACTGTTGATATTAAAAATGCTTTCTGTGTACATTTTTTTTCTGTCTTCAGGTCCCTGTGGATTGTACCCCTTGGCTATAAAATCCATGATTAAATTATGGTTTACTTCAGCTGCATGGAGTAGGCAGGATTAGTTGCCTAGAGCATGCCTACCTATGCCTTGTAGCATAATATCTCCCAATTCTAAGGCTTAGCAATACTGAACACTAGAATGTAATGAAAGCTCTACAGCAGTGAGAGACACACACAAGTAAATATCCAGAAACTGTAGAGCTTAAAATATAGGTCCTTCCTACAGCTACCCTCTGAATTAGGTATCACAGCTTTGACTGCAGTTATGCAACCAGTTCTTGTACCTACAAAGCAAAACCAAAATAGCCACCACCACCCCATTTTCTGCTATGAAATCTTTTTCTCTACAATATCCAAAGCAAGCCAACCTGCATTGTTTCCTTTTTCCCTTTCCTTCCATCTAGTAAGGAATAAAGAGATGAGCACTACAATTCGCACCTTTGTCCCACTTTGCTTAGTTAATTGACAAGGGCTAATCAATGATGCTGGGACACGGGTGGCGCTGTGGGTTAAACCACAGAGCCTAGGTCTTGCTGATCAAAAGGTCAGCGGTTCGAATCCCCGCAACGGGGTGAGCTCCCGTTGCTTGGTCCCAGCTCCTGCCAACCTAGCAGTTCAAAAGCACATCAAGTGCAAGTAAATAAATAGGTACCGCTCTGGTGGGAAGGTAAACGGTGTTTCCGTGCGCTGCTCTGGTTCGCCAGAAGTGGCTTAGTCATGCTGGCCACATGACCTGGAAGCTGTCTGCGGACAAATGCCGGCTCCTCAGCCTATAGAGCAAGATGAGCACGCAACCCCAGAATCATTTGTGACTGGACCTAACGGTCAGGGGTTCCTTTACCTTTACCTTTAATCAATGATGCTATTTGTAGGTGATGTCCTTGAGGTATTCAAACATATTTCTTCACATATGGGTTGATTTTCACTAGTCTGCTCTCTCCCACTCACTTTTGGAGGTGATAAATCCCTTGACCTAAATTAGGATTATAAACAATGTTTCCCTTAGAAAATAAAGCCAACTATTTTCCTGGCAATGTAGCTGCTCTCTCACTTTCTTTCAATGCTCAGTGAGGATTCCTTTCAAATAATAATAATTTAAAAAATACGATGAGAAGCATAAAGTTAACTCACTTGGTGCACAGTTTAGTTATGTCTTACATGCCCTGCCAGTTTAAGTCTATGTAAGATTGGGAAGTCTTATATCCCTATTGATGAGAAACCCCATAACTTTGAGGTACCAGTACCTTCAACATTAAAGCTAAGGAGAATTGTAAGTGGCAGCAGCAGCTGATTAAAAGCAGCACATCTCCCTTCCTGATCATCAAAATGTAAAAGGCAAAAAATTCAGATTTTGTTTGGAGCTTTAATATGGTTTTCAGGACTTTAACTGTACATGGAAGTAATTCAGTTTCTTCTTTCTTAGATTCATATTGGGTGCTCTCAAAATGTGTTGCTGGTTCTGCCCTCAGTTTGAATGCTGGCCTTAGTTTATTAAGTAGATTGGCCTAGATCTATTCATTACTGGCTCCAAATTTGTTTCTGTTATCTCCAGTTTGAACATCAGGTGTTGTTAAACTCTTATGTATGATTTTGGACCAAAAAAAAGCTAATTTGTTTTGTTTTTTAATAGTCTGTTCTTCCTCTTATTTGCTACCCTTGGATTTAAAGCAAGATAAATTCATTGTTAAACAGATCACTTTTTTGCAAGAGTTACTTTTGTCACCCAGTGGTCACAGGGTTTGTCTTGGTCTGTCTTAGAACATGTGTGCCATATTTAAAATTGTAAATAATACCTAAATATAGGATAGCTATTTCAGCAGCCTGGTTTAATGTTTTACCCACAAAGCTTTTAGATGGCAGATTTACTGGGGTTGTTTTTCAAGATCGAAGTTGTCCCTGGAGTGAGTTGCCTAATACCTTTATTATGGAGTAATTGGGAAAATGCTATTATCTATCTCAAACCTTTTATGATAGACAGCTCTTAATTTGTTATTCCTGGCAATTGTGATTTTGAATTTTGTGTTACTAGTGGGTCGACTACAATAGATTTATTGTATTGCTCATGCAGCTGCAATTGGGTGAGGCATATGGCAGAGTCAAGCTGACTACCTGTACCACAGACCATAAGACAAGCCTGCTGGATCAGGCCAATGACCCAACTAGTCCAGCATCCCACTCTCACGGTGGCCATCTGGATGCCTGAAGGTAGCTTGGAATGATACATGAGGACAACTGCACTCTGCCCACCCGTGATTTCCATCAACTAGTATTCAGAGGCATGATGTGTTTGATAACGGAGGTAGAACATAGTCATTTTATTTAGTAGCCTTTGATAGCCTTGTCCTCTGTGAGTTTGTTCTTGTCAACCCTGTTCACACTCAAGGTTCTAATGCCCAGACTGGTCTATACTGTGTACAGCCTTGGGGCTTAAAGAAACTTCATATATAGCTTTAATCACTGGGGAACATAATATAGACAAAGTCTGCCCCATTATACATTCATTGTCTCTTTCCTTTGCTCATTTCTTATATATTTTTCCATATATAAATGATAAATCAAAGTTGGAACTCAAAAGCACAAGAGTTTACTACTGTATAACCTATAAAATGGATTTACCTTGGATATGTATTCCAACAGTTAATTACAAAAGCTTGTACTTGAGTTCCAATACACAGAAAAACCTTGTTGCAATCCCAAAAAAGTTATTATGTGATGGCCTTTCATAAAGTACAGTTTAACAGAGCATAGCAGCTGGTAGGCAAAAGGCCGAAAACTGTAACAAGCAATTATATTACGGAATTTATTTTTCCCTTCCCTTTTATTACCTAAATTTATTTGAATTTTAATCTGATTCTTTTAATAATGTGTCAGGCCTGACACCCCTCTGTGGACATGAAACGCCTAATGGTCATGGATGAGGGGATCCATCTATTTAATTTTTCCTTCGAATAGTTTAAAAAAATTAATTTATCTGATTGTTCAGACTATTATATAAAAATGGTTGGATTTCTCTTTTTTTCCATTACTAATAGTCCACCTTCCATTTCTTTCTCCTCACGTCTGGTTTGATAAGGTTTCTCTAATTCTTTTACAGATAGCAGATTAAAATAAAATGGAACACAACGTCAGAAATAAAGTTTGCATTAACTCTCAAGAGACAGTAGAATTCTAATAGAAAAATGGGCTAGAAACTTGGATAGAGTTAGAGATTTCATGCTGCGGCTTCCAAGTACATGTAATTACCCAACCCCCAATTACCATATACCCATGTGCATATGCTATATTTTCTCCATCTTTTTCCTCACCTCACGTAAGCTGAATTCATCCCTGTGCAGGGTATGGGGGGGAATCCATGTAAAAACCTGCACCTAGAGGCCAAATTACGTCTATTTATTATTTATTTTAATTACACGATTTGATTATGGGTGCATTCAGACATGGGGAATCTGGAGTTAATTTTCCTGATTATGTTGCTAGCACTTGTCTGCCATCTTTAGCGTTTCATGCACGCTGCTGTACCTGTTGTGTTATGGAACTGTGGGCTTTTCAACCGATATACCAGCATGCCCTGCTAAATTTCATTCCCACCAAGTGGGCGTGGTATGGCACAACAACGGACCTCACTGGAAAATGTTGTTATTTCTCCCCTCCCCCTTCTGCACATGTGTGCTTCTGCTCCCCAATCATTGCTCCACGGAAACAACTGGAAAGAACTGTATGCCACCCCCAATTTCATCCTTTTACTCCTGCACATTTGAAACATATTCTCTGCAAATAATCATGGGTGCTGGCATTTATGTTATGTTGTGGGTGAACATATCAGACGACACAGTGATTCTTCAAACAGCTCTTGTTTATTCACAGAACAGAACAGAACTGAACTGAAGGGTTCAGCCAGCCTGCTTATATAGAGCTCCACTAGAACGCAACAGTAACCATTTTCTGTAACTATCCAATCACTGAACATCACTTTCAATCCCTTATTTGCATATGTGGACCTGAGTGAAAACTATCTACAGTATCCCCCTGCTGGCCCAGTGTGAGAACTTCAGTACATAACAGTTTACCCCCAACAGACCTATATTTTCCGACACCCTTAACAAACTACACTTCCTAAGGATTTTTTGTGGGGGGTGACAGGTGTCCCGTTGCCCTGGGTGCTGGAGAACAGAGCTTTGCCCCTGTGGGTAATATGCTTTAGACAGAGAATCAGAGGAATCACATTTTCCAGAGTTACAGAAAATGTGTTTTCCCTCCATATATTATGTTCTTAAATCTCAGGATAGATGCAATAGCAGGTAGAAAGTAAAAAGGGGGGGATTGGACTATCTAAGATAAAAACAGTGTGTGATCAAACATTTAATTATTAAATACATAGTGGTGCAAAATAAACTAGCCAAGGGCAAAAAAGCCTAAGACAATCCTAACAAAATCAAATTGTTGTCTTCACAGTTGCACAATTGTCAGAGACAACCCGGTAGACCTTTGTCCTTGGTTTGATGTAAGCATAGAAATAATTAACAGCAATGCTTCACCACATAAAGTTCCACTACAGCTTGTGTTTTATGATATGCAAATATTACAAAGGCCATAAGTTAATTGTGCCATTATCACATGGGATCATGTGTTAATAAATGTGTTCAACCCCACCTTTCCTTATCCAATTTTACAGAGAGTAAGACTAATTCATGGTTCTCCTGAGGGTTATGTAATTTACCTAGTATAACCTACTATACAAGCAACAATTACAAAGTGATACACTACAGCATGATTTAGTTTAGCATCTTTATTTGCCTGATCTTTAATTTTTCACAAGTCGACACATTCTCCAGAACTATAGCAGAGAGTTCCAGATAAGGGAGGGCTAAAACTTTTAAATTTCACATTTGCGTAATGCAATAAAATGCTTTTCAAATCACTAAACTCTGCCTAGAGACTATCAATCACTTTGGGCCTCCCTAAAATTCAGTAAATTATGAATCTGAAGAGATTACAACTGTCATCTTCCATCTTTCACTCTGCAAAAGATTCATATTTCAAACTTTGGTTATCTTTGCATACAGTTTGATGCTATATTGTCTGCCACCTACTAATCGTGATTGGGGAGGAAGATGAATCTCCCAGAGTCAAACATGTATTTTTCTCTTATCTTGGCAGCGCAGTTTTCAGTTAAATCTAAAACTGTACCCTCCTTTTGAAAATTCTACTGTCAAGGAGGTACGCACACTACATCAAAAGAAAGAAAGAAAGAAAGAAAGAAAGAAAGAAAGAAAGAAAGAAAGAAATGACTTTGGAATTAAACTTTATGTCCAAAGATATCATTGTAGGAGCCATTCATATTTCTGTGTTTTGTATCAGAATGCCTCCGGAACTTTCAGTATTATGCGGGATGGTTTCAAGGACATACTGTAAATTTAGGTTTGCACAATTAAAGGAGATAAAGACACCCTG
The DNA here is from genome assembly GCF_964252035.2 of Podarcis erhardii. Lineage (NCBI taxonomy): Eukaryota > Metazoa > Chordata > Lepidosauria > Squamata > Lacertidae > Podarcis > Podarcis erhardii. The sequence continues at coordinate 47,311,099 of NC_138498.1, read as the reverse complement.
TCACCCTAGCACAACAAAAAACCCACTTAAAAAAAAAGAATTGGGTTCCTTTTTTTGGGTGGTTTGGAAAGTGGTGTAGTGCATTGAAAAGTGTGGGATAAAGAAATGATTAACAAGATGAATGCAGGGCAAATGCTTATTGCCATATAACTACCCTGCAAACAAACAAAAGTTCAATAAAGACCAGATATAATCTAAATTCCACGTATTTTTGTGCAAGCAAATCAGGATGAATGCTCAGATTGCTATGACAGCTCAGTCGGTAGAGCATGAGACTCTTCATTCTCATGGTCATGTTTTCAAGTCTCACACAGGGGGAAAGATTCCTGCATTGCAGGGGTTTGGACTAGATGACCCTTATGGTCCATTCCAACTCTACAATTCTATGATTCTATGACCTGCCAAGTTCTCAGATACTGCAATCCTCCGCAAACTTAAAGGTAAAGGTAAAGGGACCCTTGACCATTAGGTCCAGTCGTGACCGACTCTGGGGTTGCGGCACTCATCTCGCTTTATTGGCCAAGGGAGCTGGCATTTGTCCGCAGACAGCTTCCGGGTCATGTGGCCAGCATGACTAAGCCACTTCTGGCGAACCAGAGCAGCGCACAGAAACGCCGTTTACCTTCCCGCCGGAGCGGTACCTATTTATCTACTTGCACTTTGATGTGCTTTCAAACTGCTAGGTTGGCAGGAGCAGGGACCGAGCAACAGGAGCTCACGCCGTCATGGGGATTCGAACCGCCAACCTTCTGATTGGCAAGTCCTAGGCTCTGTGGTTTAACCCACAGTGCCACCCGCGTCCCCTCCTCTGCAAGCTTACTTGGTAGTAAATCCCACAATGTTCAGTAGAGCTTACTCCCAGCTGAGTGGGCATATAATTGCATTATAATACACCTAGAGCCTGCCAAAACCTTCTGTAAAAAATGCTTCTCTTATTTATATAGTCTTTTTGTTTTGTGTCTTTTCTCATAATTTTTCAAAATTAAGGAACCTCTAAATTCACTTGCCTTTGGCCAAATTTCTCTGACAGCCCCAGCTCAGAATACCAATGACCATCATAAATTATATAAATGATTAATTATGATGTTACCTACTGGTAAAGGAGTCACCTGCATCTTCTGCTTAAGTATTTATTTGATGCTTTAGGTCTCAGGATCAGGCTATTTAAATCGGATCACCAGGTTTTGTGAGTTCAGCTCTTTTCTTCTCTCCCTCCCTCCCTCTTTCTCTCTGTAAAGGCTTGGTATCTCACAGCACAGTGTCTGCCTACAGGTCATTAGTTCAAAACATGACTCTGGATACTAATTCTTCGCTTAGTATGGCAAGCGGTAAATCATCTCACCTCAGGAACAGGTTACCAGAAGAAGGAAATATTCAGCTGTCCAAAGAAGGAAAAAAATGCACACTACTTGGAAAACTTTAGCATTTTAATGCTGGAATATTGTGCGAAAATTCTTTGAAAGTGAAGTCCGTGCCAGAAATGTGTGGGCTTCAGTTTTGCAAAATATCTGAGAGTGGGAGAGAAGTGCCTATTATAAGGTGACTCTGTGGACTAACTGGTATGCCAGCCAAAGGCCTCCTCCTCCTCCTCCTGTTATTTTTGGGACTTGTGCAGCTCTCAAAGAAATTGGGGTAAGCAGGACCGCCTTAAACTGCATTCCCATGCACGCTGGCTTTGAAGCCCTGCTGAATTATGGGATGCATGCATAAGATTAGGATGTTTGCCACAGAGTTCACGCTGTAACTATCCCTCAGGCTAACCTACTTTACAGTGTTAACGGGCTAACTCCAGGTGCACCATCACCAGTTGAGAACAATACAGTGGTACCTTGGGTTAACAACTTAATTCATTTTGGAGGTCCGTTCTTAACATGAAACCATTCTGTCAGGGAACTGCCATCAGCTCAGAGGTGAGAAATGGAAAGGCAGTTGTGTTACAGGGAGCCTCCAAAAATCTGGCAAAGTGGTTCCTCTTCTGGGGGGAGGAAAGACCGACCTGCAGTGGGGAAGAGGTGCAAGGACCAGAGGATGCTGGTGGGAGCCTTAACACCACTCCTGGGCGAGCCGGAGAGGAGGGAAACACACCCTTGCCATCGCCCATCCTGCGCCTAGGGCACAAAGAGGGAAGGAGAAGGTTGGGGGTAAAGAAACTCTTATGTTGGGGGAGGTCCAATAAGAGACCACTCCCGGATTCTGCTAGCGATTGAGCCGGACATGAGTTTTGGGGCTCTTCACTGTAAATAGTTTGCAACAAAATAAAGCCTGTAAAATACAGGTCAGAGTCCTGCCTGATTACTCTCAAGCAACCGCAACAGCCACCTGACACGTTCTTAACCTGAAGTACCGCTTTAGCTAATGGGGCCTCCCACTGCCACCACATGATTTTTCTTCTCATCCTGACGTAAAGTTCTTACCTGAGGTACTACTTCTGGCTTAGTGGAGTCTGTAACCTGAAGTGTTTGTAACCCGAGGTGTCTGTAACCTGAGGTACCACTGTAAAAGTCTAGTTTGGGATTGTGGGATCAGTTACAATCAGTTAAGAAACAGAGATACATTTCCCCAGCGGGTTCCCTGGTAAACACTGTTACTGTTCTGTAACAATGTACTCTACTCTTCAGCCAGTCTAGCTTCCAGATGCCATCTTAAATCAAAGTGTATGTACTCTCATTCATGTATGTTATTCAAATAATAATGATAAATCATATTTATTTTGTCTTCATACCTATGGCACCCAGCTTTTTGTTCGCTTGTGTTGGGCTACCAAAGTGACTATTCGTTATGTGCATTTGGCAGAACTTTCTGATAGAAAAAACCAATAAGACTTCTTCTGTGTACAGTGGGTTGCATTTATTTGGTGCCCTTCCACTGACTCCACTGAGTCATCCATCAGCTGGACAAGAAGGGGGGCAATCTTCAGCAATTTCCTCTCCCTTCTGCCGATGCCCGCCCCCAGTCTGCTCTAGAGCAGGCATAGGCAAACTCGACCCTCCGGATGTTTTGGGACTACAACTCCCATCATCCCTGACCACTGGTCCTGTTAGCTAGGGATGATGGGAGTTGTAGTCCCAAAACATCTGGAGGGCTGAGTTTGCCTATGTCTGCTCTAGAGTTTCAGAAGACCCTTCAAAATAGTGTCAGAGGCTGTAGGGGAAAAGGAAATTGTAAGAAAAAAGCCCCTCCCTTCCGATTCTAGCAGTTCTCAACCTGTGGGTCCCCAGATGTTGTTGGACTACAACTCCCATCATCTCTGAGCTCTGGCCTTGCTAGCTAGGGGTGATGGGAGTTGTAGTCCAACAACATCTGGGGACCCACAGGTTGAGAAAGGCTGGATTACACTAATAGAGACCTCCACTGACGGAAACTTTCCATTAGCAGAGAGGTACCAATTGGATACAAGCCACTAATGATGCTAATTCTACATTATTAGTTTGTCATAAAGCTCCTTTTCACTGTCTTTAGCATGGACAAAGTGAAAGGCAAGGACATCATTCAACTGCCCTCTTCATCAAATTATTCCCAATTGCATTTTCGAAATATGTTATCAAAATGGTAATTCTCTGCTTTCCTCTCTGTAGATAGTCCAGTTTTCATAAAAAGTAGCATTATTGCTACAAATATATTGGGGGGAAACTATTTCAATTACTGGAAGGAATATGTAACTCCAAGTCTATTTATTTTAATTTATTCAACTGTCTCGATATATTTGTGAGCAGAACCTTTATAAAGTATGAATAAATTCACCTTGAAATCGTACCAATTGACTTTGGCTAGGCGAAGCTGTGAGAAGGAATCAGAATCACTTTTTGAAATAAACCCTGACAATGCTGATCACAACAAAGTGGCTACTCATTTATTAAACTGACAGCTCAGCAATTGTTTCAAGCAGAAGAGATGAAGTGGCCTGAGGTGTTAGCTATGGCCGGGGGTGATAGCCGTGGCTGGCTGCTTTTCCGCTAGTCACATGCTCAGAGGTGGCATCTGATAGTGTGACATTTCCTAAGGCTCCAGCACCTGCCTAGATGTCAAGCAGCTGGTGTGAGCCCTGCATCCATTTCACACTGTTATTTCAATGACTGACATGAGAGCTTTGAGAGAATACATGATAACATGCCCAGCTTCTCTTTGTTACCCACTTTCCAATCAATATCCAAAAAAAAGGGGGGGGGGATGCCATAGAAGACACGGAGGGGGGGACATAGCCACAATTCTCAGCTGTTTAAAATGTACATAACTATAATGCTGAAACATTTCCTGGCAAAGGAAATGAATTTAAATGGCTTCAAAATTCAGCGTTGAGAGTAGGCTAAAAAGCTAATTTAATATCCATTAGATTTATGCCCCAATGGTAAATGTTGGTGAGCACATATTTGTCTTTGTCGGCATCAATGTGCCACATATTGAGAAGACTTGCTGGCACAATGGTCAGTCATATACAAACACACCCAACTTATTTCCTCATCCAAAGGTCAGGTTTTTAATGATTCAAATAGCCTGACTCAGTATATAAAGACCTACAGTTCAGATAACTGTAATGTACTTAACATGGGGCTGTCCTGGTACCTTCTACTCTGAACAAATGCAGCTGCTGTGGTTCTGACTTGTGCTGCTTGCCAAGACGAGACTGCACCATTCACCTACTAGCTTTGCTGCTATCAAGTTGCTGCTCTCAGTTCAATTTCAGCTGATGTTTTTGACATTTAAAGTTTTGCACTACGTATCTGGCACCATAAAATCTGAAGAACTGCCTTCACCTTTATGAACCTGCTTAGAGCTTTCTCAGTTGTGATGCCCAAGATCCAGAACAGCCTAAGATGTGGTACACCTGGTCCCCTCACTGCCTGATTTGAAATGACATTAAGTGAGCTAAGAAGACAATATTTTGCAATGGCTTTTTAAGGTCTCTGTCCTTAAAATCATAGTGGCAGCTGCTTTGGACACACACACACACACACACTTTATATAGTGGAATCATATACATGTCTCTTTAGAAATAAGCCCCACTGAGGTTATGAGTAAGTGTGTATTACAGATTTGCTTTGGTATTGCATTTGTTTTATTAAATGTAAGGTTTTTAAAGTCTTTCATATTTTTGGCTGGGTCTCTGATGCAGTTTTAGATAATTTCAGTGTGCCTAAGATACACCATAGAAATGATAAAAGAACAATGACACAGTTGAGGAGTGTGACCCAAGTCCTTTTGCTGCCTGAAATGGAGTAGAAAAGGCACCTCTCACCTGCCTAGGCCAACATTCTTAAAAGTCTTGCCACACTATTCAGAAACCCCTTCTTGACTTCAGCTGCCCCTTTTACCCCTTATGGTGCCAGCTGAAGAAGTTTGCTTCACCCTTCAGCATGACAGAACCAGCCTTGCATTGTACCACTGGCATGCAATTGTGTCTCAAACCTGACAATACTGATAGCAGACCCTCAACGGTGATTTCAAACATTTTTCCTTCACAAAATTATTTCCTTCTACTATGGATCACCTCCACATTGCAGGAAATTTGGTAGCATATTTACAGGTAGACTTCAGACATGCAGGGTACTGTTCAGCTGCACTATTGCCTATTGGTGCCAGGTCACACCCAAAATTTCTTTGGGTCTGCACACCACAGAACCATTTTTTTAAAAAATCCAACAGCATTTAACAGTAACATTCAGGGCTGATTAGTGTTTGTCAGTAGGCAGCTTCTGACATTTTACATAGGAAGCCTGACAAACAAGGAAGAGAACCCAATGAATCAGTCAAAAGTTTAATTCTGAAGTTCAAACTGCACTTTTAAAATGCAAATTTAAAAGCTGAATGCAGAATTTCTCATTCAAAATGTGAATGGTAGAATTGGAAAATTTGATGACGATTGACTTCAGCTTGGAGGGAAAGAAGAGCAAGTAAAATCAGTGGCTAGCATGATACCTGCAAGAGGCCAGCAAGGGTAGAAAACCCCCAATTTTAGATGTCTGTTAAGTCTTTGTTCACAAAAAGTTAGGACTATGCATTATGCATGCCCGAAAGGTTAAACATCTTTATGCATGTATTCTAAATTATCTCTATAACTAAGAAACTTATTTTGTGCAGGATATTATGTAAAGGTCTTCAAAGTAACCTTCACTCTTTTTTACTTTCCCTTTCAAAATGAGATCTAAAATACATGAAAGGTGAAGAAATGACTTGTGCCACAGAATATAGTATAACTTAGAAGCTGACCTGTACACTCCTTAGAGTAACATGTTACTCCCAGGAGATAACAAACACTCATTCTTCTACTTTTCTCACTCTTTTACACAGACCTGTAATTCCCCCCCCCCCCCACTGAAGTTGCTGATCTTGTGTCAGGTTTCGTTTGGATGATTTTTACTGAACAGAACGTCAGTTTTATACAACTCTCAAGAGTGTCCCCAATTTAGTTTAATTGTCTTTTCCCAGGTGCCTCAAATCGACTGACATTTGTGCTTAGATGTCTTTCCTATTAAAAAAAGTGAACTTATATCATTTTTGCTGAGGCTGACATCCCACATATATGCACTAATGAACACCCTGACAGTAGCACCAACATCATTTGTGATTTTTCTTTAAAAACTTTTTTGCACACCGTCATTGTACATCATTATTGGCACATCATCCACTACAGAGGATGTCACTTTTCCTAGCCACCATCCCCTCTCACCAACTGTTCAGAGAGAAGGGGGCTACCGCAATGTTTCCTTTTCCTTCCTGGGCACCCTAATATGAAGAAGAATGTTGCTGATACTTAACTTGTCAAACAGGGATTTCTTTCCTGTGCACTGAGTCACATAACTGATCAAACCTTGTAACAACTACAGTCGACTTCTACTCCACACCATGTTAAAAAATAAAGGCCAAGATCCAAGCAGCCACGTTAGGTGTGCTTGAGGGCTTGGGCACAGCCACATTGATTTTTCTATTTCTTGTTCTTTAAACCAGGGGTGGGGAACCCTTTTGGCTCAGTGGGCCACATCTCGATTTTGCACCCTTTGGGCCAACTTTGACTGCCAATCTTCTGAAAGTTTTCAAGGTCGCTTGTGCAGCACTACAGTCGTACCTTGGAAGTTGAACAGCTTAGTTCCCAAACGTTTTGGCTCCCAAACGTCGCAAACCCAGAAGTGACTGTTCCAGTTTGCGAACTATTTTTGGAAGCTGAATGTCCGACAGGGCTTCCACGACTTTCGAACATTTTGGAAGTCGAACGGACTTCCAGAATGGATTTCGTTCGACTTCTGAGGTACGACTGTATTCCAGATCTCAGGTTAGGTACCCACACAGTGGAAGTTGCTTCCAATACCAGCCACCAGCCACACAGAAGCAGCTAAATATCCAAAGAGTTTATTGCTGCAGAAGATAAGGCTAAGTAAAATAGTTCTGGACATAGATATATACAGTTTGTAGGCTTTTGCAGATACCAATACACCCTGATACATACAAGTACAAAGTATCTCCATTGATTCAAATAAACTCCAGCAATTCAAGAATAACACTGAACAAGTAACACCAACAGACTGATGACTCACATACTGACTAACTGAGCTGACATACATTAACCACAGAGATAGTCAGGGCACTGGACTATTACCATAGCAATTGGCTTGGCTGAACTTGCACCTGCCATTAGCTGAACCATAGGGTGAATTACACGCATGAAGGAAAAATTAACTTCGTATCATGTCCAGTTACTCCAACAATCACTTCCCAAACAACTGACAACCAGCTGTTTGTCTCGTACTTCGGAAGCACTGTGCAAAGATGTCATATTGGTGTTGGAAGGTAGGCATAGCTTGCCCAAAAGAGCGTTACAGGTGATATGGGGAGGAGTAGCAGACAAAATTAGGCCTGCAAGTTGGAGCTATCTAACTTTTACTTATGGGCATACAAATAAACCCAAAGAAACCTCAAAATTACTCTGAAAACATTGCGTATGACAGTTGTTTTACTGCTTAAAAACCAAAATGCAAATGTGATTGGTATGTAATAAATTTTCATATATGTTGAAATGCCTTTAAAATATTTATATACAAACATGGATTAAAGAATGGCTTAATTACCAACTAATTATTCTCATTGCATTCTCAAAATATGGCACAATATTTGGATTAATGTCGGCCATCTCATTTTTATATGACTATCTATTCCCAAATATTTGCCTAAGCAAATACCTGCTCAGTGTGCAAATGTTAGAATGTAAAGGAGAGATCACCAATGTTTTCTCAGGGAAATAATGAAAACATATTTGATAAATTATTCATTTGTACCCACTGTGCAAGTTAATCACTCATAATGTAGCAGCTCTCACAAAACCACTCACTCTACAAGTTGTCCACTGGAAAACTGCATGTGCAGGTTAGAGGTGTAATGATACCTGAGTTGTGGTATTTTCATGACCGGTAGGATGTCAGTTTTAAAATGCCATTCCTAGCGATATTGTTTTTAAATCAATCTCAACCCAATTACTTTTTAAACAAGATTTACATTTCATGAGTCACATTTTCTGTCTGCTTGCTATTAGTCTGTAATAATGATCACACTCAGCATTTATGTGCTACATTTCAAAATGTTCTGGCCCTTCACACTCATGTAATGGCATGCACCCACCAGACAAATCCTTTCTTACCACTTCACTCTTGGCTCCTTGCATGTGGCAAAAGAAGCCAGGATTCAGGACTTAGCCACAACTTCCTGTTACATGTGAACCCAGAAACTATGGTCAGTGGCTTCAAAACAAGCCGTGATATAAAGTCAATTTTACACCGTGGCTTCCTAGGCTAGCCTGTTTACTGCTCACGTGAAAGGAGGAGTCTGGCTTCCCATACTAGTTGCAAATGTGGCCACTGATGTTCACTGTTGTGTCACACATCACCCACTTATGTGAATGAAATTTTGTGTGACATTGATTTTTCCTCAAAAGCCATGGTTCCAGAGTGCAACAGGCAATGCAATGTAAAAGGAACATTAGAAACCAGGGCATTATAACCAGGAAGCCTAACACAATAAACCTCACATCTGAATGTACCTTATCTTTTGCTGCATCAGATTAAAAGTCATCTCCCATTAGGGAAGGAGCCCCTAATCTTTCTGACTCCATTAATATTTGCTTTCTTCCCCACTTGAGGCATTTTATATATAGTAATAGTTGTACAGATTGAACATAAGCGTTGGCCTGATATTTCCGAACAATGCATTTAGACGCACCTGATTAATTTATGTTTTGGGGCTAAAGTACAGCAGACACAAATAAAAGAGAGAAAATGTGAAAGCATTCTTTTAGATACAGTATAATGCCACAAGGACTGAAACTGTCAGGCTCTGGCTATAGTGAACACGTTAACATGTGATCTGGAATTGACAGTTTGGCCAGAAGGACGCAGACAGGTGAGCAGAACAAATCACAGATTCACTAACACAGAGAATTATAAGGATGATTGGCACAGATACAGACAGTACTCAGTACTAGAAACAGCGATGGGTGAGACCACCCAGCACAATTCTGGAATGAGATCTCAGTCCGTCCATCCCCCTTGTGCCGTTCCAGGCTTCAGTCACATCATAGTGCCAAATGACAACCTCGAGAAGTGATGAGACCTGAAGACATGGCGGCATCCGCATTCTGCAAGCTCCCCTCTCCAGTTAACTCCTTTCGTTTCCAAAAACATGATCCAATTAATCTACTTATCTTCTTTCACTATTTCTAGACTGCCTAATGACAAACGTTATTTGGGTTGTTTACAAGAAAAACACACACAAAAGCAGTAAAATACAAAAGCAGGCATTCTCGCTCTCTCCCTCTCTCCCTCTCTCCCTCTGTCTCTCACACAACACACACACACACACACACACACACACACACGAGAGAGAGAGAGAGAGAAAACAAACATATTTTATACAATGAGGAGGGGGAAGAAAGATTAAATAAACATATCCCATTATGATGCTATTAAATTCATTTCTCATTTTTGCCATGATGCCATGATTTGAAAAATTCTACTTCCGATTAGGATGAAAGCATCACAGAGTCACCGTACACTTGGATGGATGTTTGTTTGTTTGAAAAAGTGCTCTGGCTTTTCTCTCTTTTGTTGTCAAGACCTTACTTCTTTAGCCTCAGTAGTCATGGCAACCCTTTCTCATTCCAGGACCTTGACACTGCTCAAGGGTACCTGTTAGCAGAGGCCTTGTTATGTAGTCTATTTAATATTTTGGAGTCAAGGACATTTGCATATGGAAGCTCATGCCAAAAACACCTTACGTTATGCAAAAACATGTGTAACTGACCTTCTCTCCTTCTACTTTAAATCATAATTATGTCCACAACTAAAAACAAAGATGGCAGAGTAGTGTCATTTTCCTCAGCAAATGTAGTGTTCAGCTGGGTTTTTTGTTTGGTTTTTTAAAACACAATTGTGCATGAGAGCAGTTTGTTTAATAAATGCCATAGATCAGTAGGAGCTGTTAAAAGTAAAGCTTAATGGAATATTGCCGTTCCTTTACACGAACCATTAATGCCTTCTGAAATTATGCAGGGGATAGTCATCAACTTTTGGAATGTGGGTGAATTCTAAGAATTTGGGGTCATCCCTCCTTTAAAGATGGGGTAACTAAGGGGCTTTCTTTTTTTCTTTTACTAGACTGATGAGGGCAGCCAAGTTGCAGGAGGATTAATTTTATTTATTTATATTTAATTTTAGGGAAAGAGATGGAAAGGAAAGGAAAATCCTTGGCCACGGTGGACTGTAAAAGTAGGAGCCCCCTGCTTCAAAATTAATGAATTTTGCCCACCTTCAAGAATTTAATCCAGTATTGTGGAAATTTTGCCCCATCCACTAAAATGTATGAAAACTGCTGAGCCCAAGATGGTAATGTGATAATAATAAAAGGGGGACAATGAAATAATAATAATAATCGGCTAACCTTTGCTCAGAATAGACCCACTGAAATTAATGACCATGATTAGGTTAGCTCTATTTATTTCAGTAGGTCAACTCTGCGTAAAACTTAGTTGAATACAGTCAAACCTCGATTGTCGAACATAATCCGTTCCAGAAGACCGTTCGACTTCCAAACCATTTGGCAACCGAGGTGCGGCTTCCAATTGGTTGCAAGAGCTTCTTGCACTCAAGCGGAAGCCACGTTGGATGTTCGGGTTCCAAAAAATGTTCAAAAAGCGGAGCATTTACTTCTGGGTTTTCGGCGTTTGGGAGCCGAAACACACGATAACAGAGGCGTTCGGGAACTGAGGTTTGACTGTACCACCCAAATTTGCTTTAAGTGTATATTTGATAAACAAGACAGAACTCTAGATCTTATTCTATTTTACTTCAAAGCAGAATATACTTTCCATGCTAGATAAACTAGAATGGAAATATTACTGAAAGTCAGCTTTTCAGAAAATGCAGTGCATTTAACTGAATGCCAGGCACTTTTCTAGAGTAAGAAACCTACTGGATCAGATCAGGCCAAGGGTTTATGCAGTTGAGCCATCCATTTCAAACATGTGCCAGAGCAATGCTTCAGGGAGGTCAGCAAGTAGGGCAAGAATGAAGCAACCTTCCCCTGTGCTTGTCATTGGTATCTGGCAATGGCTTACTGGCTCTGGACTTTGCTAGGTAGACCAGCCTCTTATGACTTATTAGAACATATAAGTAGCTAGCTGTGTTCCCAAAATCTTTGCAATATCTAGCCTCTCAAACAGTGCAGAAATAACACAAAAACCCCAAAAATTATGCAGCAGCTACTGCAGGAAGCTGCAACAGAAAGGTAATTCACTGTCCTTGTGCATCTTTGCTCCTGGAGAGCATGATAATCAAATAAATACCAGAGACGGACTGTTAGTTCTAAAAATGATGTGTTCAAATGGCAATTTATGTGACATGGGTAATAAATGTTGAATTTAAAAGGTGGGTTCACTTAGTTCCCAGTTGAAAATCAATGTGTAGATATATATATGATTATATTATTGTTTGACTTTGCAACTTCTAGAATACCTGAATCCCATTCTGTAAGACACAGCACAACTGTCTCTGTGTACAATAACCAGTTCCCAATATGCTATCACTTTGTCATGAAAAGGAGATAGAACCCAATGACTTTGTCAATAAAAGATCAGAGCTACACAAATAGGAGCAGGCTCAGTCGACAATGTAAGGTGATACGTAGTGGAATTTTAAAGATGTACAATAACATTAATCATCAGTCCAACACCAGATATTCTTGCTAACTTTCTAATAGTATTATCATTCTACACAGTCACCTTTCGATATCATATAAGGGTGAGCAAAACCTACTTCTTTATTTCCATTCATTTTCCACTTTGCTGCTTTTTAGGGGGGAGGGATTGTACAGTGGTACCTCGGGTTACATATGCTTCAGGTTACGTATGCTTAAGGTTACAGACTCCGCTAACCCAGAAATATTACCTCGGGTTAAGAACTTTGCTTCAGGATGAGAACAGAAATTGTGCTGCAGCGGCGCGGCAGCAGCTGCAGGAGGCCCCATTAGCTAAAGTGGTGCTTCAGGTTAAGAACAGTGTCAGGTTAAGTACGGACCTCTGGAACAAATTAATATATGTTCCTCAGTGTTGGGATAGACTTAACTATACATTATATAAACTGTTAATAATATAAAAGCACAGAAGCAGAGTGATTTCTAGGAACCCTGTAGACAAAGCCAACCAATCACTGAAACCCAAACTAAACCCTGTTTCCTCCAACTGATTTTATGAAATGTTCCAGAGGTCCATATCTGCCAAGTCTATTGGATAAGGTCAATTGGTCCTAACTGAGGGATACTTGATTTAAAAATGGAAATTAAAAAGAGAAGGAGAACTGAAGGCATTTGATAGTGCTTGAAGAGTGCTTATATTGTTTTTTAAACTTTGTTTTGTTAGCACACATTTTTATGGTGAAAATGACATACAGATCATTAATTCAATGACATATTTTAAAGATTTCTATAGAACATTTCCAGGCTGGGCCAGGGGGAGCGTCCCATCATTATAATAATTTATTGTTTTGTGTTTGAATATGGGTGGTGGCATTGGTGAACCGTTCTCCATTAACCTTCTGTGTATCATGTAAGATACAGTGAAGCTATTCTTTAAATAACAGGTGGTTAAAAGATAATAGATCACAGCCACTGATTTAAAAGTCACTAATATAGAAAGGGGTCCTATTTTGGTGACATAGCACATTGTTTTTAAGTGGCAGACATGTTTCTTTGGTGCATTTTTGCTTGAAAGCATTTTGCCTACTAAAGGCCATTACTGACATTTATAATTAGAAGGAAAGCCAAGTGTACACAAAAAGCTGACAGAGAAATATGTGTCCAGGTTGACTTGAACAATGTCCAAATCAGGTGTTCATTCTTCCTTTCAAAAGCGGTTGATTTGTAAAATCAACAGTTAATCCAAAACAGCATAGGCTGAAGGGACTGTGTCAATCATAAAGTTGTATATATATATATATATATGTGTGTGTGTGTGTGTATATATATATATATATATATACACACACACACACACACACACACACACAGTATAAATAGGAAGTATGTGCTCCACTTTATTTGCCTGCGTGCTGTTTTCAAGGCTGTAGCTTAACCTTTACCCTCTTGCTTTGTTTTGTTTTGTACTTGGATTGTACACTGCTGCAGAAAGATAACAACTTTAATAGATTTGATGTAGATTAAAGATCAGTACAGAATGTATAGCTAAGCCAACGGTTAATAGGAACCTGGATTCTGCTCTTCAGAATGAAAGCAGTTTAAAGCCAAATGTAACAGTAAGCTACACAGGAAGTAAAAATGAAAACAGATCAAGACATTTCACATTTGAACAGGTTAGATAATAATAAGTTTCCTTTTCACCTGTTAACATCTGAATGTACCACAGACAAAGAGGATAATGTTCCCTATTCAGGACTGCAGGATTTACAAGCCAACACAGCCTTATTTTTGCCAGTGAATCATACCTCTTGTTAGCAAATGGTAAAAGAATTAAACCATAAAGTAGGAAATCAATTTTGTGATGTTGGCTGCATAGGCGCTACAGCCACTAAGTGGCACAAACAAGGAGGCTAGTTGCTGCAGGGAGAAAAATAAAAGTCTCCAAGTGCAAGGTGCAGCAAGCCTGACATCAGGGGAAATAAAGAACAAGAAACACTTGGATGCCTAGTTTTGATAGCCACAACCTGCATCTTACTACTACAGCAGCAGACAAAAGAAAGGCATAAACCTCATGTGGGATGTAAACACAGGAGCAGTCAATGACAACATTCCTAGAGTGTACATGTTAGAACATGGGGAGGGATGTCTGTCCAGCAAGCAGGTAAACTTCCTGGGGACGGACTTCCTCCGCATGTGACCAGAGGTGGGTGTGGCCTCACCTGTGCAGGTAATGATAAAAGCACAGGGCAGGCAGCCACTCTCTCTCTTGCCTCTTGCCTCTTGCCTCTTGCCTCTTGCCTCTTGCCTCTCTGCCATCTTCATCTTCTGAAGGAGCAACATGCCCTCTTGGCTCCCAGCCAAGAGAGGACAGTAATATCTTGCTACAAGATAGATTCTAACTGCATGTAACCTTTTTAAGCCTGCCTACCTTCTGGGATCATATTGTGAACGGAACGTGAGTAAACTCTTTTATACTTTTATAAAGACTGTGTCGTGTCTTGTATTTTAAGAGGGAACAAAAGGGGAAATTACCAGAGTAATTATTATAGAGGTTCTAGCGAACCTGTGCAAGCGTTACCGTTGCGAACTTAAAGGGGAATGTCTATAAACTCTGCTGATATTTTGGGAACTTGTTAGCACAAGTTGGATAAGGATATAATTAGTCAATATATCCTCTCCTGCACCCCAGAACATTCCCACACCTCAGAGGGTCCAGCCTAAGAGAAAGTCAAACAGGAGTTGCTGGTCCATTAGGTTGAATGGAGCACTACCCCATCAAACTCAGTCTGCCCTCAGCCAGTGCCCTCCTGTTTGCTTTTCTACTTCTAGCTGGCATCCTTACAGTGTTGCCCTTGTAGAAGTCAGCAGGAAGGGCAGTGGCAGAGGAAGCTGCTCAGGTGCCTGGGGTGGCGTGCTCGCCACAGGGCTTCTGGAGTGCCTGCCTCCTCCCACTCAGCTGCCCTACAACTGAGGGGGAGGCAGTGGGTGGACCGTTTGGGGAGTGTGGAGCCTGTGCACGCTCAAGCCACTGTGTCTCTCCCAGCAAAGACACGTGGCTTGGGTGCACTGCAGGCCCCATGGTGAGTGCCTCCTGGCATTTTGTCACCCCCAACAGTGGTGACACCCGGTGTGAATCACCCCTCCCGCACCCCCTTCCTTCGCCCCTGCGGGAAGGAGGATGGGGGCAAATCTTGAATTAGTTGACTCTGTCGGTCATTGGCTTCACCAGTGGAGATGACATACTAATGGACAGAATGATAATGGGATCAAATTCAAAAGACATATAGGAAAAGCTATTCATGGCACATAACATCATGTTAGAAAAAATCTTAAAAATAGCCAGAGTATGTGAAATATCTAAACACTCAAGAATAACAAAAATGTGGATGCAAGGATGCTATTATGCAAGCCATAGCAAAAGAAAGAAAACACCACAGGGGCCACACAGCTATCTCCTTCCGCAGGAGTTGCTCATAGAGGCAATTAGCCTGCCACAATCTCTCACTGGATGTCTGCCATCTCTCACCTCACAGGCCTGCAAAAGATGTGCATGGCAATCTGCAAAGGGAAATGTATGTCCTGCCAGAAGACAAGTATGCATAAATTGCCACAAAACGTACCACTTGGAATGATGATGTCATGTAAATGCACAAAGAGGCAGAGGAAGCACGGTACTGCAGAATCAGGGATGACTCGGCATTTCTGGCTACTTTTCTGGGCAAGGAGCACAAGTGAATTGTATTCTCACTGTACAGTACAAGAAACATCTAGCCCACTGATATTACCTGGAGCAAAGCGCTTGGCCAGCTATGGAGGACTACTCACTCAGCATAGTACGAAGAGTCTCTGCTAAATGTGCATATAAAGACGGATGCCAACATTTGGACTCCTTTGTGATAAATGCCCCTGCAAAACCAGTATTGGGATTAAAGGCTTTGCAATCCTTAAAACTAATAACAATCCCAATGACAGTTGAATCAATAAATGGACCTCTCACAGTAGCAGAGGTTAAGAAAAGATTTCCACATCTATCTGAAGGCACAGAATGTCTGCACAACTACTGTAGGATACAGGTATCTGAAAATGCAAGGTCACTTATTCATGTACCACACAAATTCCCACTAACAATGAAACCTCAAGAAGAAAAGGAACTCCATAGCATGGAACAGTTAGGGATAGTTGAACAAGTATATAAAAGTAGTCTGGGGTTCAGACGTGGCCAATATGAAAACCTATGCATGATAGACTACTATCATTATTGTGGGATACCTTGTCTGGATAAAAGAGGTACCACTTTAGCTAATGGGGCCTCCCGCTACCACTGCGCCACCGGCACGCGATTTTATCTTCTCAACCTGAGGTAAAGCTCTTAACCCGAGGTACTATTTCCAGGTTAGTGGAGTTTGTAACCTGAAGTGTTTGTAATCTGAGGTGTTTGTAACCCGAGGTACCACTGTACAGAGTGCCCTCAATCCTATTTGATTGCAGTGTTAGCTTAAATTGTCCTTCACAACCAAAAACAGTTTGTAGAGGAGGAGGAAGCTTTAACAACATTCTTATAAACCTTCCAATAGCATGATTCCATTTGCGTAGACAGGCGGAGTCCCCAGATCCCGAGTGGTCCCCCCGTCATGTGGAATAACGACTCTAGACAACGTGCTATGGGATTAAATTGGCCACAACTTTATTAAATTTCAAATGTGGGTAGACCTTGGCTCAGGCATTGGGCGTTCTCCCTCCCTAGTCCCCAGCCGGGGACCTAGGGAGCATCAGGGTTATCCAGTGTGTGTGTGGGGGGGATGGGCCGGCTCTGGAGAACATATGTTCAAGCAGAGATAGCCGCCCCCGTTACGCCGCCGCAGGGGAGAGCAATGACGACCTTTCGGCGTACGGCCAAAGCCTCCCTTCAAAAACCCCTTTAACGGGGAACCCTGGTATCGCCGCCGCAAAGAGGAAGATGGACTAAAGGATTCCGCCCAAGGCCTGATACCGCCAAAGTTGTGACGTTTTGCTACGGGAAAGGCGAAACCTGCCAATGCAGGGAAATTCCTTTCCGGCCCTTTAACAGCGACCTTATCGTAGCAGCGCCCGCATACCTGTGGAGACAGGTTAACCTGCAAAACCTATGAAGAAAAGTTAACCTGCAAAAGAAGACATTAACTGAGGGTGGGTAGGGTGGGAGAAGCTCTGGAGCCAAGTGAGGATTAACAATTAAGATCCACCCTCTATTGTGTGGGCAGGTAATCCCTCCCCTTACCTGGCCTGGTTTCCCTGGCAACACTTCCCCCAGGTGGGATTGGACAACTCGCTGGGGTAGGCGGGGACCTCCAGGTATCCCACCTGAGGGAAGGCAAAGCCTATGCTGATGGGGCCACTCCAGATCCAGGGCTGCACGCGACCACGCAAAAGGCGCCCCCCGTTTTAAGTGGGGAGCGGTCATTGTCAGAAGTGGCTTAGTCATGCTGGCCACATGGCCCAGGAGCTGTACGCTGGCTCCCTCGGCCAGTAAAGTGAGATGAGTGCCGCAACCCCAGAGTCATCTGCGGCTGGACCTAACGGTCAGGGGTCCCTTTACCTTTACCTAAGATGTCTTTCACAGATATTCCAGCTCCCTGCCTCTGAGGAGATATTCAGAAAGGGAGAGATACAGTGCTTTTTCTTCTTCTAAAAATATGTCTAGGGGTACTCTAATTTTGATTCAAGAAAACCAGCATTTTATAGTTCAAATCGGGAAAAGTAAATGGACAAAAGTACAAAGATTCACAAAATGTTTAGGGATATGCGTACCCCTGTGCCCCCCCCCCAAAAAAATCACCGGAGAGATAACCAGCATTCCTGAGAGATTATATAATATCCAGAGGCCCACTAGATTCATTTATTTATCAACCTATTTTAAATAATTTATATGACATCCTTTGCACAAACCACAGGTGATGAGATTTGCATTTTTATGCTGCTGTGCAAACTTCTCAAAAGACTACCTTGACAGGAAAGTATTTAAAAGTCACAAATAAATAATAGTAGATATAGAGGAATTGGTATTATTGTAAAAGAACAAGGCAGTATGTGGCCAGGGAAAAGATGTTTTAACACTTAATTTTCATTTGGCAGCTAAATATCCATGACAAAAATGTTGTAAAAGGTTGTTTGTATAATCCCGTTTTCCCTGTTTAATAGTTGGATGGCTGCTTTAATAGCTTTCCAGAAGTGAGATGCTAAAGAGACATAAATGTACATTATCAGACTTTGAACCTGAAGGCCTCACCGTTGAACCGTACAGCATACCGAGTAAGGAAAAAGTGTGGGTTCTTATATCAATTATACAGGAGAGGGAAACATTTCAGAGAGAAAAAACAAGTTGAGGAAAACACAGTCACACAAATATAGCACGACTGAAGCCTTCAGGACGCTGCAGGCCTAGAAAGGTCAATCAAGTGACTATGTTGACAGCCTGTGTTCCATTCTTTGCCTCATTCAGGGAAACACCGCAGAACTCCTCACAAACTATGCAAGTCCTACCCTGGCTCATTTTCCTGACATTTTGGCCTCAATCATTTGCCCTGTCAACTGTTTAAGCCACCTCAGCTGGGAGCCTCAGTAAGAGGAGTCAGCAGTTCAACTGTGCTATCAGCAGTGTGAGTAAGGTCAAGCCTAGAAGACAGCAAATGATTGCCAAACTTTTATTTTCTCCAATGCCTTAATCCTAGCTTTGCTGTCAACATGATTGTGTTTCGAACAGAGGATTTAGGGAGAAATATAGACCACCTTGAAAAGAAAACCCCTTATCTACTGAAACTCCCACCTTATTTGCTGCTTACTGTCCTGTAACAAAATCCCCACAGCACTTATTTATTTATTTGACTTCCCTTTTTTTATTTACACAATTAAGCTGCATGCTCTTTACACTCAAATGAGAATAGCTGTAAAGCTGTAATCCTTTAATTGCAGAACAAATAGACTGTGCACAGTAGTTATGGTCTGGATCCAAAGAACCATGAAACTAAGGTGTGCTTCTGGGTGGGAGATTAATACTGCAAAAGTGGCATTGGCAACAGTGTGTTGTCAATATATATATGGCAAATCTGAATTAAATTGCAAAAAAAATGAGCTGGCACTTTGATGCCAACAATGTCATTTGAACACTGCAAATAACTTGCATGCGTGAACAGCAAAAAAATAATAATGTATGAACAGCACTGATCCAACAAGAAATACCTGTGTGGATATGCCCTCAGTTTTGTACACCCGCCCCCCCAAAAAACCCCTGAACAAATAGCAGTGACCAATATAGGTCCTGGACAGATTACACTTACAAAATAATATATTATGGGCAACATCACACATACTTCCCTTCCCTCTTTTCCTTCCTGCAGTCTCAACACACACCACACCCCCTGCTGCCGCCCACAAATTTGCTCCAGATGATTCCCTATTCCACCAATGGTATCCATTTTGATGGCAGATAGACATCCACAGATTTACTTCAATATTAGTAGTATTATTCAGCAAGTAAAAGTATTTTCCCACTATTACTATTATTACTATTACTATTACTATTACTATTACTATTACTATTACTATTACTATTACTATTACTATTACTATTAATACCACTACAACTACTAAAGTAAAAGTACTCTTTCATAGTTCATATGCACCCTCTCTGCAAGGTGAATAAAACAAACATTTGTAAAGCAATAAATGTTTTATCTGCCATGCTTCACAGCTTCTTATTGTCAGTGTGTTAGTCTTCAAACCATCAAAGTGATTTCTAGCTGACATGCAAATTAAAAATGAGTTTCAGATGTAACTAGAGTGTAAAGTTTGTGAATGCAGTGCAAAGTAATTTATCTGGCTATTGTAACAGCCTTAAGAATTTTTTAAATGAAAAATGGATTTGCATTGAGTCTTTCTTAGGAAAACAAAAGCATTCTAAAGCAGGAGTTGCCAACCTACTGGGATCCATGGGCACATCAGCAAGCTGGAGAAACTGTGTTGGGCACCACACATGAACTCTACAAACACATCACATCCAAATCTTTTGGCTACAACAGAATGCTTCTGTCAAGCGAAATTTACACAGGATCTACAGAACCATGAAAATAAGGATGCTACTAGGTGGGTGATTAAAACTCCAACAGGGTTATTGCCAACCTAGTGAACGTAATAATGGCTGCTTCTGCAGCTCTTATAAACCCATAGAATTCTTAAAGTATAGTCAAATGGACACTAAAATCCTTGGGAATTGTATATTCCAGTATTACATTCTCACTGTCACTGCCATAGCAACGAGAAGAGGGTGGAGGTAATTGGTACTGTTGGTACCCAGGCTGAGTTAGCAGTGAGTTGAGTTCAGATTTCAGAAAGATTTAGACTCCCACTGTAATCAGCATTCAGGTTCTGAGTGGACAAACTTTACTCCTTCCCAGTTCTGAGCTTTCCTGGCATCATGGGAATCAAGTCACAAATTTGTAGGGAACAGTAGCAGTCTAAAATTATGGTGGCAAAAAGCAACAGTCAGTAATCATTTTTCCAAAGAAAAAATATTCAAAGAGTTGGTTAGGTGTGAGATACTCATATATTGTATAGCCACAAGATGTTAGGCAAGCCTTGTGTTAAAAATGAGTAAAAGAATGCAAGTGTCAGTTTTTTCTATAACTCCAAGGCATTTTATCCCAGAAGTTTAAGCATGGCATCCAACTGTTAGAGGTGATTAGAGTTAATAATGGCAATTCCATGCAAGCAACAAACAGCAGTTGCTAAACCTTGATAGATTTTCAGCAGATATTTTCTGAAACATTAGAAAAGCGAAAGCTGGGAATGATGAGGCCATCTCATATGAACATTAATAACCAGAGATGGCACCAAGCTGTCATCTCTCCTAATTTGTTGATAACTGTGATAAATCAAGTTAAGTACAATTGACACCATCTGCCATTGTTGCAAAAAGGAAGAAAGGGGGAAAGAAGGAAAGAGAAAGAAGCAATTGGTTATTGACCTCTCCTGAAACATGAACTAATTGATTGTTTGTTATAGAGTCCACATATTCTTAACGGTACAATTGTGGCTGGATACTACCTGCCCATACTGAGTGATAACTTTGCTTTCCAACATGCTTGCAGTTCATTGCTCAACATTACTTTGGTGCACACAATGAAACAAGGTTGCCTGCAACCACACTGCCATAGCTTTCATTCCCAACATACAGGGTACCTCGGGTTACATATGCTTCAGGTTACATACACTTCAGGTTACAGACTCCACTAACCCAGAAATAGTGCTTCAGGTTAAGAACTTTGCTTCAGGATAAGAACAGAAATTGTGCTCTGGCGACACGGCGGCAGCAGGAGGCCCCATTAGCTAAAGCGGTGCTTCAGGTTAAGAACAATTTCAGGTTAAGAACGGATCTCCGGAACGAATTAAGTACTTAACCCGAGGTACCACTGTAATTGCTTTGTATTGAAAGATGAAGCAAAATAGGAGAAGAACACAGGATTGCATCAAGGAATAATAATTCTTATCCTGACGATAATTAAAATGTGTTTCCCTTGACAAAATGGTGTTGGTGCAGTGGAAAACTAATTAGTATAGAACCTACATATTACACTGCCATTTCTAAAATTCTTGAAAGCAGAACATTTATTAGCACCTCTGTATAAGTGTTATACCTTATTAAAAAGGTCCAATCAAGATCAACTTCTATCAGCTAACACTTCTTTCAAGCTGGTTCCAACATGTAATATATTATATTTCCTCCAATCTGATCATATGAATGGACCCTTAATATTTAGGTGGACTGGACGCTTAATATTTAGGGGCAGCAATTCCTGTGACTGCATTGGCTGGGAAAAGTGAAGTGGTGTGTTTTCTTCAGGCCAGCATGCTAACACTCTATGGAGGGTTTTTAAAACAAAAATTATTAAAGGCAGACATTTAGTTGTTTGTCAGTTTTATGAGGATAGATCAGATCCTGTTTTACACTGTTCTTTTGTTTCAATGCATCTGGCTTTTTTACGACTACTGTTCATTACTGTATGAAGCTTTTGGGATGAGATTTACCTTCATTCAGTAGGGTTCTGTGTCTCTCACACAATGAGTAATCATTTTAAATCTTAAATAGAATCTAAGTCATAAATGGGAGATAATCAAGTGGCTACTCGATGCATAATCTCACCACTGCCTGATAATATGCTTTCTATTTGATTAATTCTGCAACATTAAGAAAATTGAAACAATATAGTGGCTTTTAAGATTTAAAGTGTTATTGTCTAAATGTTCTTGAACGTGACTGGCTTTCCTTTTCATCACAACAGTATACACACCTTGTAAAAACTAATGACCTTGTAAAAACTAGTGACCATTCTTTTTCAATTATACAGTTAAAGTGCTGCACATCTTTTTTCATAACAGCAGGAATGCACTGTGTACTGTAGAAGTCAGGACAAGTTATTATGCCTTGCTGAGGAAATGGAGGGATATTACAAAACAATCAACTTCCTTTATTGATTTTATACTTTGCTATTTTATATATATATATATATATATATATATATCAAACACTGGCAATATAGAGCACACTTTAGTGACATCATTTTTCAGTGCCAAGTGCTCATTTGCTAAAAGGTCATTTCTATATTTCTTAACCATGTTAGTCCTGTATTTCTCTGGATATCCCTTGGCATAAACTCAGTGCTACTCTACAAATGTATTCCAATATTTATGGTGAAGTAAAATAGGGAGATTTAAAAAATATTTCTCTTTCACTGACTACAAAATTAATCACTGACATTAATACTTCTTTACAAGACAATATTAATTCAAGATATGAACCAATTCTTAAGTAGCTGTAGTGGCATAAAGGTAAAGGGACCCCTGACCATTAGGTCCAGTCGCGGACGACTCTGGGGTTGCAGCATTCATCTCGCTTTACTGGTGGAGGAAGCTGGCATTTGTCTGCAGGCAGCTTCCAGATCATGTGGCCAGCATGACTAAGCCGCTTCTGCCAAACCAGAGCAGCGCACGGAAACGCCGTTTACCTTCCCACTGGAGCAGTACCTATTTATCTACTTGCACTTGACGTGCTTTTGAACTGCTAGGTGGGCAGGAGCAGGGACCGAGCAGGGGGAGCTCACCCCATCATGGGGATTCGAACCAAGGACCTTCTGATCAGCAAGCCCTAGGCTCTGCGGTTTAGACCACAGCGCCACCCGTGTCCCAAAGTAGTGGCATAGCCGTTACCGAAAAAAATGGTCCCATGTGGTAACAGGTCTATATAATTATGGAGGGGTTCACAGAGGTGGTGCACAGTCTACTTGGAGGTTTTGAGATCATACCCAGATTATATCACAGGTGATAGACTAGAAAGGCCCAACTTCCCAAACAGATTCATTTCAAACTCCAGCATAATATGATAAGCCTCAGATCTTTTATAAAATGGATAGAATCATCTGTATGCACATTGCCCCCAAAGGCCTTCAGACTGATGTGATCAGAAGATGACAGGCACTGATTCAGGATATCCATAGACTCATTGGAATGACTGGAAAGTATTGTCTTCATGAAGCAAACAAACCATTATATATCACTATTCCTCCAAAATGGTGTGGTCCATAATACTTATGCTCTGGCATTGAGAATTGTTGCACACTCCCTTTAAAATTAGTGCTTTGATTCTTATTTTTATCCCATTATTGTGAGATAGGACCTACAGCGTTTGACCTAGCACAAGCATCCATCAATGCTCTGGCGAACTAGCCCTCACATGTACAGCAGCTTCCCATGGGAAACTTGACGTCTGCCTCCTTCTGGAGAGATGAAACCTGTCAGGTAGGTCCCTGCTGTTCTCCCAGGACTTTCGCTGCTTCTCCTTCTTCCAGATTAACACTTCCCTCTCCTTCCTGCTCATCATCCTGCCTGCTGACAGCCCCAGAGCAGTCTAAAAATTATTTATCACGATTCGTAACATGAAAGAAATCCTGCCATATCTATCTACAGAGCTTCTTGTGCCTGGACGGAAAGTGTGTGTCAGTAAGGCTTTCTGTAAATAACAAAGCTCTGACATAAAAGTCATATAATCATAATCCCACAGGAGGTCAGCAGAAGAGGGGGCCGGGAATTGACTGCTAACGTTTGATGCTCGACAAAGTAAAAGGGGTTAACTGAGGTCAATTCAGGGAAGCACATGGTGGACTTGAGGGTTGAACAGATAACTGCTTGGGATAGGCACTGTGCAGACTCTGAGATAAGCATAAGCAGCAATCAATACAGCAAAGGAAAACCACAAGAGTTAAGAAATCGTACAGGAACAGCTTTTTTTTTTTTTAAGAGATCAATTTCACCTCTCCAACAAACTACTTGCTATATTATATTCAGGCTACTGTCATGAAGGAATTTCAAATATGGATGTTTGAACAATATATCATACCTTTCCCCCATTTCATTCTCTCTTTTGCCTATTTCTTCTGTGAAGTGTGAAACCAACTAAGGCATAGCAGCAGCTGTTTTTAAGGTGCAGAGAATAAATGCATATAGACAGAGAGTGGCATAGAGCAGGCTCTGTCCCCCAGCTTCACAGATGGTTTCAATGTCTGAATGAAGTCTGAGCGCATAATCCCATTTCAAATATTGCTGGAAAAGTGCATAGGTTAGGAATGGAGTCTTTTGCTGGGATTGGCACTGCCACCCTTCTCCATTCCTCCCCAATGTTACATCATTAAGTTGGACTTGTGGCACAGCAGAGTGGTTGATTTGTGCTTGTTGGTGCAGCACTTCGGTTTCTTGGATATTGAGCAATAGGCCAAGCTTTTGCAAAGATATTTAGGATGGTTTGGAGGTCATCCTCTGAGTGTGCACGCACTATGTTGTCATCAGCGTATTGAAGCTCTATGACGGAAGTTATGGTAAGCTTATTCTTTGCTCATCCCCAAGTCTGCCATATGACAGAATCTGACAGCAGCATACTAAAATTTCACATTGTAAGTTCTGAAAACTTGATACTATTTCTTTCCAAGCCTAATTCAGATACACAAGGGGAGAAAGGAATAGTTTCTAAGAAGCATGACTCAGACAGAAATGTTACCATAGACACTTAGAACACATCTCACTCCCAATGATAGGTGGGCATTAAAGATGTGAATCTGTCTTTTGTCCCTTAAGGTTGAGTTCTTTTGTCACCTACATGAGCTCGATGTAGAAAGTGAACCAACTATATGGCCTTCAAAGCTGTAAACTCTGCACTCAAATGTAGAGTGACTGATGCTCCAAATTTAATGAGACCACTAGTGAGATTCCAGCTGTGTTGGAGCCATTTTATTGCATTTCTCTTCCACCCTCCATGTTATAGTTATTATATATTGTATAATGTGCCATGCGATTGTAGGTAATAGTTCCCTGAAGGCAGACCAGTTTCAGAGAAAGGTGGTTTGTCAACTTGCTACAGCTTTCCTATGGGTAATGTTATTGAAATAAAAATGAAATAAAAGAAGATTGCATTTCTGAGCAAATTAAGTAAAGTCAGGAATCTTGGATGTGGAGTTGAGAAAGCAGCCATTTCTTACAAACAGCTTTAAGGATCCCTTCCAAAATGAAATGTTTCAATCACAGAAACATGGCATGAAGGAAAAAAAATTAATAAAAGTAAGCCTCTATCTCTCTTCCACACAGTTGTTACAATATAAGTAAAAAGTAACACCAATGTAAGAAATAACAAATGGGATGTTTAAATAAGATCAACCTGCAAGCCAAACAGATATAAGTATTCTATCTGTGCTGCTTTCTCTTGATCTGTTTTCCTGGGGGAGGTGAAGGCAGAAACTATCATGATAGAGATACCTTCTAACTCCAGGACCTTCAGTTGGGAAAATCACATCAAATATCTTACAGGACATCTTGATAAGGAACTAGGTTGGTTACAGTTTTGTGTCAAGTATGCACTTGGGGGGAAATCTCAATGGGCCCATTGATTGGCAATGTTGTCAGGCAGACTGCCACAACAGATGAAGTTTTATGTGTGTGTTTTTCCATATTAGAGAATTGACTCGACACCTGATACAAACCTCAGTAAATGTGACACATTTAATCAATGCTGGTTGTTTTATTCTACTCTTCAGCTCCCCCCACCATTTTGCATGTGTAGGTCCCCAAGCCACCCCTCAAAATAATTCACACATCACACATAATTTTAGTTTTAGGTTTTTGGGCACTATTTTGGCCACAACTTTATTAAAATACAAAATCTGTGGGTGGTTGTTTAGACATTGGTTATGACTATCTGTCCCCCCGCCTGGGACAGAACTGACATTCCGAACTCCAATCTGAAGCCAGATGAAGGGAAAGTCAATGTTGGGGATCAGTTGAGCTGAGCATCAGTCCCTCACCGCTCACCCAACCAGCTCCCCAAGGCTTGCCGGCCCTGGTCCCATTTCAGGGATTGGACGAAATTATGGCAAGCCCCAGGATTCCTTTAACAGAATTCCCTTCAGCAGCATTGGAGGGGCAGGCACAGCCTATCCTGACCCCTCCAGCTTTTTATAACCAATGCCTAACCGCAACCTTACAAGTTGTGACGAATTGCTAAGTAGTAGGCAAAAACCAAATGGCACCAGCCAATATGGCAAATGGCAAAATTCCTACTAGGCGCACTAAGGCAGACGACCCCATGACAGGCAAAGCAAGGTCAACCGGAACACAGGGCGGGTGGGTGGGTGATCCGATGCACTCTGCTAAAAAGAAAGCAAAAGCCAGATTGCCCCAGTATTTAAAGACTATGATCCCACCCACCAATTTGCTACATGCAATTTGCCCCAGCAACCCGCTCAGCCAATCGATACACCAGGCAATAGCCATTAACCTGCCTGGCAACACAGGGCTGGCCTGGTGGCCCACACCGCAAAACGCGCTCTCATTTAATGGAGAACGTGCTTGGCTCATTTAGAAGATACATAAAGGAGCTACTAATAATACAAGTTAAATTACACAGCTGCTCCTATGAAAAAAGGAAATAACAGACAGGCATCAGCACAGACATCACTGGTGACACTGCCTGATGTAACCCTTGTCAGCACCAGACTTCCAATGACCAGTATTCACAATCCTGTCTACTGACAGGCCCCCAGTGTGCAGCCTTTGCAGCAGCCCTATTCGGAAGGAATGAGGCGTGTTCAGCGGTAGGCAAGCCGCAGGCCATAATAACTGGTGCACGACGTAAGCACATTGATGCCTGGCTAACGGGAACCCATTTTCATGCACTAGGAGCGGGCCAGCCCCCAGGGGAATGAAAAGCCAAATATTTCTGGTATCCATAACTGGGCAAGGGCCCTCCTCACCTGTGAGGGGAAGCCTGATGGTGGCACTCCTGCCCACTAGGTCTGTTTTAGAGTTCCCCACTCTAATGACCAGCTCCAAAGCAGATAAGGAAAAGTCCTGAAGCAATAAGCCTCCAGACTCTCAGCCCCGTGCTGGCTCCAACACAATTTCACCAACCCTCAGTGCACCAAAAATGCAATGGAATACTGAAAGGAGTCTCGCCTTGATCTTTAACCAGCAGACAAGTTATAACTTGTTGCAGATACTGCATAGGTAAAAATTGACCGACTTCCTGCCCACTGTCCTATGAGGTTGGAGACTATTCCAACTTTCCAAGGCCCTGCGCACGACAGACTTTATACAAGGGTATCTGCAAATTAAAGCTTTACTATAACAGACATTGCAGCGGACTGAATACTGATAGTTTTAACAGCACATCCAATCTGCAGCAGGTGGACCAAATATTGCAGGATCTGCTAGAGGATGGGGGCCAGTTCTTCTCAATGGCCGAGGACTGCCAGCTTAAGGCTAAGAAATCCATCCACGCCTTCTCATAAGAGCTAAAAGCAGAAGGGGAAATGGAAGCTGCTGCTCTCTGTAATTTGACTCATTGCAATATTAAAGGAAGCTCAAAATGGTGCTCCTGCCCAAGGCTAGATTAAAATTCAGCCAACAGCGCTGCACACACCCAAAATAAAGCCACCTTTGGAGATACTAAAAACGAAAGTGATTCCAGCTAGGCTGGGAACAGTCCTGACTAGCCCCACAATTAACAAACAGTTAAAATGACGGAAACCTTTTTGCAAAAGAAAGCCCCTAAATGGGGGCTCTCTCCCTATTGGGAAAGAC
Source organism: Podarcis erhardii (assembly GCF_964252035.2). Classification (NCBI taxonomy): domain Eukaryota; kingdom Metazoa; phylum Chordata; class Lepidosauria; order Squamata; family Lacertidae; genus Podarcis; species Podarcis erhardii. The sequence goes on along the minus strand of NC_138498.1, from coordinate 47,282,779 downwards.
ACGCCAAGGAGGATTATGCACAGGCAGCGCTCACAGGTACAGGGAGGATCTTCTCAAAGGGCAGGGTAAGGGGTGGGGTGGGAAATCAAAGAGGAAAAGAAAAGGGTGGAATTAAATTAATTAAGGGATTAGAGAGGATTAAAGAGAAGGGGGAAATAAAGAAATGTAACCAGACAATGAGAAGATAACTCCACGGTCCAAGTGCTCCTGGTGATCCGAAGCATGCAGCGAAAGAGGACGTCCATTGCTGCGTGCCTTGTTAAAACAAATAGGGCTGTCAATCACTAATTGGCAACATCTAAATTTCCCCAGTAACAGCCCGCCCCTGCTTACAGGATGGCCAAACCATTTGCCTAGTAACAGTGAGGTGTCTTGTCAGCCCTGCCCGCAACCTGTGCTCTCCATGAGGGAGAACACACTATATCAAACAAAATTCTCTTCCGCTATGTCATACCTCAGGAACCACCATAAGTCCTCTTTTTTACTCAGCATAGACTCTTTGAAATTAATAGAACATTAATTCCAAAGAGTCTAAGTAGTTGAATACCATCCAGAGTTTCCAGGTTTAGGAATAAGCCAGCACTGCATGGAGATTGGTGGTTACACTGAACATTTGGTAGGGCCGTGGATCTGGGTTTCTGCCAAACTAGTAAAATTTGCAGGGGGGAAGTGGCAGAGGACAGGTGCAGTTTGTCTTTCCATCCTAACCAGCTTCCATGAATAGTATCAGGAGTTATAGAAAAGCAAAGCAATGATTAACATACAATTAAAAATCAAAATGCTTGTGACTAATCATTGTGGTCAATTATCTGCTTCATCACTGAATGCCTTCAGCACTGAGAAACATACGAAGCATTCAGAAACTGAAATACCAAAATACACATGTAATATCTTCAGGTACAGGGAAGCAAAATGCAGCGTGAAGAACTAAAATTGGATTAAAAATGTCAATTTCCAATACAAAATTCTGTCAAAGCAAATGACAAAGTTCTTGACTTGCAGCCAGATTTCAATTAATTATGCTTGCTACACACTGCAGATAGAACTTATTAGATGCTCGCAGACAGGGCTTATTAGCTAAAGTTTCTTCAATCAGTGAAAAGCAGCCTTAATGTCAGAAACAGCAGAGAAAGCAGCGGCTCAAAACAGCAAATCCTAGCTGATGCAAAGTCCATAATAGAACCAGTAGGCAACTCCTACCCACCAAATCCCCTTTTGTACTAATTTAGAGCTGTATATATCCCTTTGAAAATCACAGCTGAAATTTGGAATTAAACATCAAGTCTCTTTTGCCTTGTAAACCAAGTTACTTTATAACAATTTTCAGAAGCTGACTGATCACACGGCGAATCAAGAAATTGGTATCTGAATTTCCTATGTGTACATGGATAGGCTTTTGTAAATATTTCTCAAGCAAGTAATGTTAACTGCCGTATATATTCATGCAGAAGCACCTGATTTAAATGGAAGCTTTCTGTGCCCACTATTACATGGAATGCATTTTATGCACTTACACATTTACTTTGCTTCTTTGTAACACATAACGAGAACTTTTCAAAGTAGCAGATATGTACAGGCTACGGATAGGCTTATAAATGGTTTGTGCCCTCTGTATGTGTGCTACTTTGGATGGCACAAAAATCTTTGATATTCATGCTACATACGAATGGCTATGTATTGGGCTTTCAGTGCTTCTTGGAACACCTGAAGTTTCAGTCACAAGTTTCCTTAAACCAAGAAAGTGGCCATGAAAGAAGTATTCTTTTTTTAAGTCAGCCAATTAAAGCTACATCCACACCATACATTTAAAGCACTATTGTTCCACTTTAAGCAGAAATTGCTTATTCCAAACAATCCTGAAAACTCTGCTTTAAGGGCATTAGTTGTTAGGAGACCCCTGTTCCCCTCCCAGAACTACAATTCTGAGTGGTTTAGCAATCAATCCCTCTTCCCAGCAGCCCTGTGTGGGATATAGCTAAACTGGGAAGCACCTATCCCCCTAATTTCTGACTGTAAGAGCTGTTCAACAGTGGAATGGACTACCTCAGAAGTGGTGGACTCTGCTTCATAGGAGGTTTGTAAATAGAGTGGGTGGGTTTCTCAGGGATTCCTTAACTGTGATTCCAGCTGTGAAACCAGGGGGTTGAACTATATGAACCCTTGGGTCCCTTCCAACTCTGCAATTCTATGATTTTATACAGCTTTAAAATATAAAATGGTACGATCAATTAAAAAGGTTAAAAAAAAGAAAGGTGAAACTTTAATTTTCATTCTTGTTAAATCATATTACTGGTATATTTCTTTCCCTCCCACAACCAAATTAGTGTCCATGAGGTAAGCCCATGCAGAAAAGCTGTCTTTCCCATGGATCCTAACCCACAACTTCAATATTTAAGTCCCAAGAGACCCTAAACATTGCTTTGTCCCTTAGCAGATAAATCAGTGTTCCACATAGAGCTTTTCATTCTGAAGCTGCATGAGATTAACAATCCTGCTCACATATATTTGTTCTTGTCTTAAGAAAATCACGTTGTCCTGACATGGGTGGAAAAAACACACTTACCTAGAAGTAAGCCCCATTGCATACAGTATGCTTATTTCTGAGTATTGTTGGCACCTGTCTGTCTCAAGAGACAATGAAGTGCTCCTCATCACATCAGTGATGAGAGCGGGGTCTTGTTGTCTGGGCAGTCCAGGACCTCCATATACATTGCCCAGGCTTGCACTCTTGGAAGATCACTTCAGTGCTGCTAACACAGCAGTTTCTGAGTGAACAGGCATAACATTGTTTTTATCAAGCCCATTTACGGTATGTTTACTCAGTCAGAATTAACCCATTCTAAATGTAATGAGACTTAACCCATGGCATCTGAATAGGCTTTCAGCCTTATGCATGAAAGGCACAATGCAGCAAAGATGGTTCTTTTGCCCTTGCATTCTAACACTTTGATACCAAAAGACAGATAGGTAGGTCAATGTATTTGTGTGAGAGACCGAGATAAAGAGAAAAGAATCAGCCTTCTATTGGTTGTGTAGAATGTTTAAAACTAATAGCCAAGGCAAGAGTTTCCAATCAGCAAACCCTTCTGTGCCCTAATAAAGCAAGACAGGCATTGACTTTCAGCTTCAGGGACTGTTTGGGAGAGCTATTTAAACAAAAGCTTGGATCTACTGGAGAAACCTGACCTTGGTAGGAGCCCTCTTCATTTGAAATGAGAGTGAGAAAATATTCTGTTTGCCAGATCTGCTGTCCTTGGCTTTGATAAGTCACTCAAATGGGAAGCAATTGCCTTACTATCTTCCTAAATTCACTTCAGAGTATACAAGAAGGAAAACGAAATTTCTTTTTTCATTTGCTGCCTACACACCTGAGCTATAGAACGCTAGCAAGTGATGGCAGCCAGCCAGAAGTCCTTCTGTGTCTTTTTTATTTTTTAAAGGAGGGGGGGTAATAACTGGTTTTGATAAATAACAAAAGGCACCCTGATAACAGAAAGAGTACGTTTATGAATTCCTCTAATCTCTTTAAAGTTTTTCAATAGCTCTAAATTAAATCTCTTTCAATCTTATCTCTTTAGCCATCAGAAAATCCAGAGGGTATTTGGATCCAGACATCCATTGCAGCAAAGATCTTTCATTACAACACACAAACAAGGCACTTTTATTGAATGAGAACCCAATTGTTTGACCTAGTTTCAAGTTCCATTCTACCCCGACTGCTTCTACCTTGACACAGGGCTGCTAATCTCTTCTGATGGGCATTGCTACATATCAGTTCTGATACAGAGATGATTCCTAGCTTCCCTCGTACAGAGCTACTGATTAAATAAACCAAGATGCCCATCTTAGCTTCCGTGGACCAATGAATAACAATGAGGACAGAGAGCTGGTGACAGCTTCCCACCTTAAATATAAGACACATTTAGAAAGAGTCAGAAATTTAAATGAGCTAATTTAGTCAGAGAACTAATAGGATAAGACTAGAAATGAGCAAACTCCACTGGAGTAGGTTCAGAAATGGCTGGGCAATTTGAAACTTTCTTGGTGAGCGTTCAGTTTCCTGAGGTTTGCACCCTGTCCTGTAACACTGCCTTTGTCAGGCCTCAAATTCAAGGGTGTTGGGTTCTAACACCCAGGGGATATGGGTGCCGGTCCAGGTGGAGCAGAAACAGGTGTGTGGTCTAAAGTAGGCAGAAGTTTCATTCCATAAATGCAAACAGGGATCTGAGGGGCCAGAGGTGATTGTGTAGTTCCAACCAGGCACAGATAAAAAAATCTAGAGACCCAGAAAGTCAGAAGCAGGTGTGTGCTCAAAGCCAGCAAGCAGTGTTCTCCTATCAAGTACAAGTTGCTTGGACTGAAGACCAAGAGCTGTGGGCGAGGCTTTGTAGGCCCTGGTAGGCAGGAATTGGTGTGGCGTGGTTTTTTTTTGTGTGTGTTTTTTTTTGGGGGGGGGGGGGTTAGCTGGCAAGGCCAGGCTGACTGGCACTCTAGCCTAGATAGCATCTTCAGGCAACACAGCTCTGCTTGCCCTAAATGTGAATCCCTTAAAATGGAACCAAAAGGCTGGTGGCAGAGAAGATAAAGTGCCAGAACCCAGCATACTAGGTGCTGCGACTTGCTATATTCTCTCTTAGAAATTGTAGTTACTCACTGCTTAAATCTACTTGGAAATTCAACCCACCAGCCGGGGGTGTTATTAGGGAGTGGCACAATGGAAATTCAGGTCTTTAGTGGATCTTCTGCCACTTCTCCAGTTTTTAAAAATAAATAAATTTCCTAATACTGTAACATGGTGGCACCTGGAAGCTTATTTCTGTGGTTCATATGCTAAACTACGTTAGCCAGACCAGGGTGGCATGCTGGGGGAAATCACATTATCTCTTTCTCCATTTCCTCTCTTCAGCAACATGAATTGAAAACTCAAAGTGCCTGACTATAAGGCCGCAACGAGGCAAGAAAACATAAGGATTGGAAAAACAAAAAAATAGCTAGGTGGAATCCTTTTATTTCAATCCACCCTTAACAGGCTTACTTCCCCTCAAGGCCAGCCTAGGATGTTTCGCTGCTTCAGGCAACCCCCCTGCTACTGCAGCTTCTGCTGCAGGTGTGTCCTCCATCATGACTACACCTGCAATGGTAGTGGTGGGGTGCCTGTAGCCATGGTGGGATACACCCATGGAGGAGGAGAAGGCAGGGGCATGGTGGCTAGTGGTGCACTCCTTAAGGCCAGATCTGCTGCCTGAGCCAACAAACCTCACTTTCTTTCGTGGGCATACAGGCCCTGATTCCACACCCTTCTACTGTACACAGGCAGTACAGAAGTTAGGGTACAGGACACACTGGAACAAGCAGAATCTTAAAGACCATATTGAAGGCCGTTTTCAACCTTGTGAACTTTTCCCACTTTTAGAAAACAGTGTTACCTCGGGTTAAGTACTTAATTTGTTCCAGAGGTCCGTACTTAACCTGACACTGTTCTTAACCTGAAGCACCACTTCAGCTAATGGGGCCTCCTGCTGCTGCCGCACCGCCGGAGCACGATTTCTGTTCTCATCCTGAAGCAAAGTTCGTAACCCGAGGTACTATTTCTGAGTTAGCGGAGTCTGTAACCTGAAGCGTATGTAACCTGAAGCATATGTAACCCGAGATACCACTGTATTGGAATCCCCACCAAATTCTACTTCTCCCCACCCTTCTCAATCACCACACATCTCCCTTTCACACCCACATCTACATATAAGGCCCAGAATCCTATAAAGGAATAGATTTTGGCCCTTCGCACTCCAAGCCATCTTTGCACACTGGAAACACTTCAGCAGTATACTAGAGCAGGGAGACTTCTTTTGCCTTGCCGCCATTTGAAACTTTAAGGATGGAATTCAACATAGTGCTAAAGAGGTTACTTCATCAGTACAAGCACTTCTGTTTGTTCCATCAGGCAATCTCTTCTCTTCTCTACCCACACCGTTCTGGGAGTTCCCCTGACCTCCCTTCATTTTCGTGCTTTGGGGCTTGTTGTATACTAACATTTCTTCTGCTAGGTTTAAAAAAAGCAAAATGCATGCTGCCAGTTCAGAACGTGTTCCGCCCATACATCATTGCCCCCAATCAGAATGAATCTTGAACACATACATACAAAAACCAACATCTGAGGAGATTAATGAAGCACTTAAATATTACTCTTTTCAAAGGTGAGGAATTAATAGTCAGGAGAGAAGCCTGTTGTTTTAATGGTAAAATTTACTATAGAAAACTGTAAAGATCAATAGTGTGATAAAGGAAAGGAGATAGGGCAGTATTTCAGCATAGCGCAGTGCAGAGGGCATCCCAACGCTGAGGTGTTAAGTCAGCTACTGCCGTTGGTGTTTATTTCCCCTGCCCTCAACATTTGGCTTACCTGTATTACTTACTAGCCTGAATCTGCAGTGGCTGGGCTTGTAGAATCCCAGGCATTGCAGAGCATTTAAAAGACCCCGGTTCTGAAGTAGGTCACTCAAGGACGAGGCAAAGAAAGCTCATTAACTTGACCCCCTTCTGTAAGTCAGCATTTCAAGGTGAATGATGTTTAAGTTTCTCCACATGAACAGAAGAAATTCACATCTGCTAAAAAATTGTTCATCTGAATCAGAAGAACTAAAGCAGCATTTCACAATTGGACAGACCAGATTTGTAAGCTGACTTTTGCATGTCCCTCTCCACCTCCTGTGGGCACCTTTACGTTTCCCTTTAAAAGCATTTTTATTTAGAGCGAATGCTTCTATATAGATAGATGATAGATAGATAGATAGATAGATAGATAGATAGATAGATAGATAGATAGATATAGATAGATGTTTTCACTATGAGGTCAGAGAGTATCTTCCACACCAAACATAACTTAATGCAGCCAAGGTCAGAGTTTTCATTTTTCTTCCTGCTCATTCATTCTCCCAGAAGTAGGATGAGATTGATTGAAAGCTTCATTTTTATTTCATTATGATAGTGTCACAAAGTAGCACAAGAAGCCAGGAAAGTGCAGTAGAACTCCATAGTTCAATAGATCAAGTTCAGAACAGGCCACCAAACTTTGTCTTTAAAAAAACAACAACCCTATGATAACTGGAAAGGGGGGGAAATGGCAATTGAAGCCCTATTTCCAAAGTTTTATTTCTAGGGAAAAGAAACTGTTACAACTTTGATATGAAGACAAAAAGGGATGTAAACATTTATTTATATAAAATAGTTGAGAAAAGAAGGATGGGTAATGCTTTTAATCTTTGATTGAGGGCACAGAGAGGCATTTCATAAACAAGGATAACCCAAAGAGGGTAATATTGAAGAGGCATAGCAGTTTAAAGAGAAAGCCACAGTCATCACTTTTCTGCAGTCCCCAGAAACTTGTTTTGCAGCCGGATGATTCCAATGCCAACTGATGTCCACCTTTATGCAGCCGTGGTCAAAGGCCAATACACCAGGGGACTCAGCTTTTGACCTCTGGAGTACACTTTCATGCTGTACAAGCTTTACAGCCACAGTCTTTCTGCCTATCCTATTAACGTGTTGCCCAATATTCAATACCAAGGACACAGTGGGATTCAGAGACTGCAATGCTATGCATACTTTCCTCAGCACAGTGGTGCAAACCTCTAAATAAGGAAGCAGAGCATTGGACTGTCATACCCCAAATGAAAGAAGACTTGAATTATCATTCCAGAATATGTTAATAAATCTAATTTAAAAAGCTCTCTACAGCAGCATTTTCATATATATTTTTGGTAAACTCTCACATGATAAATAATTGCAGAGGTTTAAATAAATGAAATTGAAAATATTACAGTAACTATTTTAAATAAACAACCAACGAACCAACCAATATTTTGTTTGAAAACCTTACCCAATCAGGAAAAGAAGAAATTAACCCCTGTAGAATTCATGGTATATTTTTTTACATAAGCTGGCCTACAACATAGTCCTTTTAGGACAGTATCACCTGCACAGTAGTAAACCATTCCCTAAATTTCACCCATTGGCAGTTTCCAGTTTTCTTTTTGTGAAATAAAAAGCACCCAGGGCATAAAATATCAATACATTTTTTATATTTTCCATTTTTTGTGCTTCTTTGTTCCAGCTAATGAAAAATGTTGAGGTAAAAAAAATATGCCTTAATATTTTTCAAAAGAAAACTGATCCAGGAAAACAAACTTAAGTGCCTTTCTTCTGATATCACATGGATTTATAATATGAGATCAGTTGAAATTTTATTTAGAGGAGTGAAATGTCTAAACAAAATGTGTCCTTGTAAGGTTTATGATTTATGTTTAGGGATGAGAATATATTGGATGAGGGTTTTAATAAATTGATGGCTACAGATTATGTATGCATATTTGTAACATGACTTAAATTCACCACTTTGCAATAAAGTTTATCTTATTTTTCTAAGCTTCAGTGCTTCTGTCTTATTCTGGCTGCTATCTAAGGGAAATCACTTCTGCCCTCCAAATCCTGGAAGTCACCTAGAGATGTAGAAGCCCAAAGTTTGACAGTGGCCTGGATTTCACATAGAAGATGCTGCTTATTTTGTTATGAAAATAAGCCTTTTCCTGGATAAATATGGAAATGCACAACAAGGATTTTGAGTTTCTTTTTAAGGTTAAAATGATAAACTGATCAGTACAAAATACTTTGTGCTCAACTATCACATCAGGTTGGCTAACACCTCCCAACCCATTCAAATATAACCCCAAGGCCTTTGATAGGGTATTTGAAGGGTCAAGAGAATTCTGTAAAGAACAAAATGGTTGTGATAATTATGATTGTATATAATTACAGAAAAAATAATGTTAAGGTAAATTGGGGTTTGAGTAACTTCATAACAATATCCCTCCATAACATGAAATATCACACACAAACACACAAACACTGCAATGAACATCAATCACTTGTAGGACCAGGAAGTCTATACCTTAATTTATTTGATGATGGTGTATTTTTGCAGAGGATGTCATGCCTCTAACTTTTAGCCTCATTTGCTCTTATTGCAGGTACTGCATTGAATATTCAGTGGAAAGATGCCCGAATTTGCTAGTGAACCACAACATCTGGCAAAAAAAGATAGTGCTATGAGTTTGGGGTGTTAAACTGAATGCAAGACCCCTCTAATTCCTGGATCCAATACGTGTTAAAAGCTAATCAAGTCTTCTAACTCCTGGAATAGCCATACTACTTTCCTAGTGAACTGATGGGGGATGAAGGGGCTTGGTGCAAGACTGCAAATGGGTGGGGCTCAGATAGAGTTGATAGTCGCAGTGATGTGACCCAGAAACAACGCAGCAAGCTGGGAAGAGTTAGAGAGAGCCAGAGTAATTTTGATTTATGTTTGAATCCAGGGCTGTGGCTATGGGAGAAACAAGACCGGGGGGGGGGGGCGTTAATGTTGTGAACCCCTCCATCATAGTCTCAGGTTGCATGTAAGTGTAAATAAACCATATAGCATAAATTTCTGAGCAGCATGAGATTCAGGGGTTCCAGGTGCTTACCCAAGGTTCATGTTTCCTTTTGGAATGAGGCACAGTGGCATCTGTGGTGTCTTTATGATACATGGTCTTATTTTTCCCATAGGCACAGCCCTGAATTCAAACAGAAATAAATCATTGCTCTGACTCGCCCTAACTCTTCCCAGCTTGCTACTTTGCTTCTAGGTCTCACCTCCGCAACTCTCAACTTCATCTGGTTTTGTCTGTTAAGGAAGGGGTCTCACCCATTTGCTGCCTTGCACCAAGCCCCTTAACCTAAGGCTACCAGATTTTTTTCAATGAATCTGGGGACACTTTTCAACTTCAGTAGGAATGATAGGATTTTATCAGGGGACTGATTTGTAAATCCGGGGACTGTCCCCAGTGGCATTGCAACGGGGGGGGGCGGGGGGCGGTACAGCCCAGGTTCCATGTTTGTGGGGGTGACAAGAAGTCACCCTGTGGGGGCTTGTGGCAGCAACGAGCAGCCATCACACTGCCGCAGCCGCCTTCGGAGAATCCTCTGTTCTCAGCTGTAGGATCACGGCACCGGCAGCAATCCACTAAGTACAGCGCATGTGCGGCGTCACACACATGTGCTGTATGTAGCAACGCAGCACATGCGCTGTATAGCGGATTGCCGTCAGCGCTGCTCCAGCACCATATGAATCCTCTGCTCATGGCTGCAGCGGCGACGGAGGGATCCCGGCACCGTCCGTATGGCCCTGGAGCGGCACTGGTGGCAAACCACTATACAGCGCATGTGCGCCGTTGCTACGTACAGTGCATGCACCATACGTATTGATACACCTTCCTTCAGCCCTGACTGTCCCTGGGAAACGGGGACGTCTGGTAACCTTACCTTAACCCCCCTTCAGTTCACTAGGAAGGTAGTTTGGCTATTCCAGGAATTAGAAGGCTTGATTTGCTTTTAACACTTGCTGGATCCAGGGATTAGAAGGGTCTGAATATAGTTTAACACCCCAAACTCATAATACTACATTCCCCTAAGAACTGGATATCTGTCCCTAGATATACAAACAAAGAGCAAACTATAGCTTCCCTGGAGAAAAATAACAGGCAAGTTAGCAAGGACATTACAGCACACATAATCAAAAACAGATAATAAAACACAATTACCCTTTTAACCCAACACCAGGACAGGGTAGCTTGCAACAATATGGTAATATCCCCCTCCAAATGCAATATGTAAACCAGGACAATTAAAACTGCAATAGAGCACTGGAGATCAAAATTGTCACTATCCATGTGGTCATAGGTATGTGTTAGGAAGGGTGTATATAGGTAGCAGTCAGGTATTTGGATTTATAAATAGGCTTCACGTTTTTAAGTGAAGTGAAGCCAGACATCTAACCGATTTACCCATCTCTGCATTTCTGAGACATGGGATTTAGATGAGTGCTTCTTTGGGACATATAATCCCATTAGGCATTTCCGTTTCTTCTGCAAGCACTATGCTAATATATAATTCAAGAAACAGATATTGGGAGAATCTCTGTTTTGATATGTCTGAAAGTACCCAAACAAGGCAGTGCACAGCAAGAGTGAATTAATCTGCTGTAGAGAAATCCCAACAAACTGAAGTAGGATGTGTTTCTTTATTAATCTGTTGCTTTGTGGACTATTTACTTGTCATTTGGGATTTTGTCAGTACAGTATCTGTAACCTTTCCAGTGGCATTTTAAAGCTCTGTGCTGTCCTTGTTTCCACTGCATTCCTAGCAAGGATCATTTCCTCTACCACAATTTGGTTGCTTCCATATTTTAAACTACAAAGGAAAACTACAAAGGGTAAAAAAGAGAAATCTTTGAGGCTTACTCTTTCACCACCATCCTTGCCCAGCATGCCTGAACTCCCAAATAATGTTCTTTTTCACTGTTATCACCGACTTGAGATTTCAGTTTCCCAAGCCATTCCCCACTATCTGCAAAGCTTTGGCCTTTTAAAACATTGCAGATATTTAGAATGAGATGATAGAAGCCATGCCAACCTTTACATTTCTTGCAGATTTATTGAATTGCCAGTCGGAACATTATTGATAAAGAAATATGGAGAAAGTCCATCTGTCCACTATAGAGAAGGAAGAAAAAGCTTGAGGGGTTAATTTCACACACATAATTTACACTTCTACTGGGTTTCTATTTTAAAAGATAAATTACTTTAAGTATCTTCTTGCCCAGTAGACTCTTGCACTTTATCTTAATAGGGTGTTCACAAGAACATTTGTATATTTTATCAGAGTGTTCTATACCATATTTTATCTTATTTGTTGTTGGCTGCCTTGGACACTATTTTGTGGAAAGATATGATATAGTTTTAAAGAATGAAATGATGAATAATCTAGCCAATGTGTGGAGGGGCCCTGCCCTCAAATCTCTGCACCTTTCCCCATCACCTCCAATGCCCACAAGTTGAGCTGCACACAGAAAATTCACATCTGAGGGAACTTGGAATGATTAAGGTTCCCAGTGGTGTAGAGATCATTCACAGACATGCAGCTATGTGTAGGCAGCTTGACCGATATTCCATTCAACACAAAGATGCCGAGGGTGGGATATGTACAGACAAAGGGACAAGGCTGGAGACACAGTCTCACTACCTGCTCTAGGCAGACTCTGTGCCTGAAGAAGGCTCTTGTGAATCCCCCTACACAGAACATTGAAGTCAGGCAAATAGTCTTTTTGCCCATTCCACAAGTGAAATTGCAACAGAGTCCTGGCATAAAGGCTGAGAAGAAAACCCAACAGACTTCCCCCTGATCTTTCAAAGGCAAACATGTTGCAGGTACAGTAGCTGAATTTAAAAGATCTGACGGCATCACAATTATTCCTGTGGAATGTTCTATTTGCTTATTAAATCTATACCTTGCCCTTTTCCCTAAAAGATGGCATACCATAAATGGAACTTTCATGACCCATCTTACCATTGCAATGTGAAAGCTGTATTTATTTTGCATTGTGGGAGAACACAATTTTATTCAGCAATAAAATACAAAAAAACAAATTAAGAACACAGAGGAAGCAGAAAATGGCAATTGCCATCTTAGCCCCATCTTCACTTTTCACATTTGTTCTGCTACTTTAAGAGTAGCTTAAGAACATAGGAAGAGCCCTGCTAGATCAGAACAAAGGCCCATGTAGTCCAGCATACCTGTCCTCACAGTGGGCCTGCCTGGCGCCATCCAATGGCCTGCATTTTACTCAAGCAGAGCACTTGTTCATATCGGTTCTTTAAATTAGCAGAAAACAAAGTTGTGACTCATTCCAATACCTTGAGTGAGATCTAAAGCATTACAAGGGCTGGGAAACTTAGGTTGCAGCTGCCACCGTTTGCTGTTTCCTGGTTCAGAATGTGCACATGGCAAGTGCAGAAAGTTCTCATGCTTTACAAATCCAGTATCACTCAGAGCCTTTGCTGTCACTCAGAAGGCAACCCAAGAGTCTGCAGATACATACAAAGTGCTTTACTTCATTTCGACCACATTCTGGAAAATCTGTCTCAAACAGATGTCTTCCCTCCTACTGAGTTAGCCTGAGGGCCATCTTAAAAGCCAACAACAAAACAAAACTACCCACAAGACAAAATATGAATGGCAGACAGGCCACATACACCTAGTCAAGAGAAACCCCCACAGCATGAGGATTAATTTGTTTTCCAATTCCATCACATTTATTTCACTTCCTAGTGTTTCCAGGATCTCCTGAACTGTGAAAGTCAAGATATATTCATATTTGTTTCACAGCTAGTAGTAATTTCAACAGAGAAAAATGCTGTTCTCCAAGCCTGCCTGGACACCACATTCTCTGCATGAGTGCCTGCTTCCTAATCACAGATGTATGTGTGGTAGGCTCTGAATAGTCATGATAATTGGATTTGACTCTGCCCATATGCAGAGAGACACTCCTTAAATCACCTGGGCCAGCCTTGAGCTGCATCACTGAAGTCATCTGAGTTCTGTTCCTTAAACATTGCTCGCTGTCGTTGAATCTGTAACTAAAGGGAAAGTGACTGAAAGAGAATCTTTGAATAGCCTAAATCTGGCTGAAGTTTACCAACATCCCAGGATGGTTAATGAAGTCTCACGCTGTGTGTAATTGCCCAGCAGCAGGCAGGCTGGCGGTTCCAAGGGAAAAGAAAGCACAGAGCCCCCTCCCTCTCTGCCATCTCCACAACACACCAATAAAGCCTTTTCTAACTTTGCTGGGTTGGGGTGTTTTTCTCTCTTCTCTTTCTGCTTTCTTTTCTATTTGTAGCCTTGATTGCTTTGTTTATAAGGAACAGAACTGGACTTCAAAAACAGTAACAGCTCAAGGCTATCTAAACTGACTTAATCTTCTTCCCACTGGGACATTTAGTACCAACTGAGACTAGTAAGCAGGGGTCTTCTGTGGAAAATCACAGCACACAGAGAAAAGGGGACATTAAAAGAGTAAGGAAAAAAATCTTAGTTTTGCTCTTTCAGAGCTTGTTTGTCTGATTGTTGGAAGCTTCTTTTCATCTGTTTCTCCTCTGCTTCATTAAAGGGTTGGAAAGCTGCTGTATATAATGATTCCCCAGACCTACATGAGCAGCAACCAGCATCCCCTCCTGTGCCTAACAAATGTTTTGCTTGAAAGGGCACCCAGAAGACCCATCTCTCTCAAACCTGTCTCCTTGTATTTTTGCCCCACCCACCACCAGGTAGGTTGGAGAATTCATACAAAATGGGAGCAGAGCGTAACAGTGCTTGCTTATTCGGTCCATGTCCACAATGGAAATCAACCCAGGGCTTATCCACACTGGCCTTTTGCCCTGCTCTTTCCAGCCACAGGTCTGTGCTTTAAAGCTCTGTGTCTTGAGTGCGCTTTCTCCCTCTCTCTCTCTCTTTTGCCCCAGAGTTGAAGCACAATGAACTGCCATTTGGGTTTCCCTGAAAATTGCCATTTACTCTGACTCAGCTTTAAAGAGTGGATTTTCACAGAAGAAGCTCCAGAGCAAAGAGAGAAAGAGAAAGAGAAAGAGAAAGAGAAAGAGAAAGAGAAAGAGAAAGAGAGAGATTGCTCAGACATGGAGTTTTAAAGGATGGAAAGTGAGGAGGAAAGTTAAGTGTGGATATTCCCAGTGAATTCAATTAGAGTTCACAGTTGCTTTCAGTCTGCAAATGTGTTTTATTGACACTGAAATGAATAGGGTAGGATATCAGTAATGACAACATAATTAACACAGTTAATTACATAAGTTACGTAATTCCATCACAGTGGATAGTGAGACTAATAATGTAGCTTTGGGTGGAAAACAAACTGCAGCAGAACAGAAACAAGGCTAAATGTGATGAATCCAGGGTGGAATGGCAAGCCATGCCTTCTTATCCAGCACACACACCTTTTAAGAAATAGCTCAGAAAATATTTGTCTTTTATTCAATTATGAACGCATTAATACTCTACCTTTTTCAGCCCACAAAGTGCCATCTAGAAGGCTGGCAGCCATAAATAAAGAGCTACAATATAACGATTTTTTAAAGGTCAACAGAAAGCTTCTCAAGGAGAACCAAATACAAAAGGGTGGGACAGAAAAGAACTCTTGGAAAAATAAAGTGAACGTATTTAGAGCCTACCATCTAGGCTTCTCCAGTGAGTGACTTCTAAAATCTGGTGTGCATAATTAAGAATGCCCTGTCCTGGGTGTCTGGGCATGACTCCTGGCATACTTCCAGCATTCGTCTTCTTTTGATCCTTTCCAATCTTCTAACAAGCTGGTGTCTCACCAAAACCATCATAAATCGGAGTTAGAACCCTTTTTAGGAAGCAGTGTCACAATTCATCACAGTATTTCACATAGCCTGTTTCTTCAAGTACTCTGTAAAGAAAATTGTAAAGTTCTTGTTGAATCCCTCTTGCATTCCATATATAGTTGTTATCCATTAGTAATTTCATTCCATTAGTAAGTAATTAATTAGTTCTTCTTCAGCGAAGGCTTGCCAAATCACAGCATAGCAAATATAATTGGGGTGGGGGAGAGAACAAAGGCCCCCCTTCACTTACATAGCAATCCAATTACGAAGTGAGTCCTCTCCAGATCCAAAGCTTAGCACTCAGTGGCTGATTCCTTTAGCAGGTTATCTTTCTCCTTCATGCAGAGCATGTCTGTTTCTTAAGTCCAAATTCAGATCCAGCTTAAAAGAAACCGAAGTACCTCTGCTCATGGCGACTGCATTGGAGAGTATCCAATACATGCAGTGCTATGCGCTCAGTGCCCCTGCCTGGGGACTTGCAAGCACAAATACTCCCAGATTATCCTTAATTAACTGCACGGCTGGCATCCAATATCGTGGGATCCACTGTTCGCCATGGCGGCAGCGCCAGAAGTCAGAACTGCCTAGATTCAATCATGAGCACAAATCATCATGAATGCACAATAAGAAAGACATCTGGGTTGCCCCTTAGTTTCCATCAGTGCTAAGTGCTGCCACCCACTCAGCCTGACACCTTCATGAAGCAGCAGGCCCCTGGCTCCTCTGCTGCTGCCTCTTTGTAAAGTTTTAAAGGAAAGCATAAAACAAAATGTACCTTTTCCTACTTATTTGCAAAATATTTTACAATCCAGAGCATTAAACATACACTGACCACTTATTTCAGATTATGCAGTATACACCAAATATAATCTAACTGAGCTGGGGGATGGAAGGGGGGAAAGAACTACTGCGATTTTACTTGAGGTTTAGGTTTGTTTGATGGCGGCAGCAGCAGCAGAAACAATGCATTTCCTTGTTTTCCTTGGATGATCCAGCTCCCGTGGTTGTGCAGAAGATATTTCAGAAAAGCGTAACACCACATCTTTCATTTCTCACAAAAATTCAGAGGATGCAGTTTCTCAACCCCCTGGCTTGGTCCATCAGAGCCGTGAAGCAAGTGTGAAAGACAAACATGAATGGATGGAAAATCAGCACAGAAAAGTCTTTTTCTTTTTTTCTTTTTTTTTCTTTCCCCTTCCCCGCTACACTCTTTCTGTATTACCACAAACTCTCTTTAGTATTACTTCCTGCTGGGCTGCACTAGGCAGCTTTGCCCAGAGGCTAGAATACACTTCTTAGCTCACCAGTTATATAGGCTATATAATCAAAAGCTCAGTAGGCTCAGGCATGGAAATAGCTCTGTATTTTTATCAAGTACACAGTAACTACCTGGGTGAGATTATTGGGGACATCCTAATACTGTACATTCAGGAAGTAGGTTGGAATCCCCTCATTCATTCCTAACAATCCTGTCCTAATAAACCTAGTAGTGTAAAGCAGAAAATCTAAATCCAATGTTTTGCCCATGATCCCAACCTACTAGTGTTCATTATAATGAGTAAAAAAACCTACATTCATGCAAAGCGTGCACTCATGGGTTCTTTATATATTATTAGGTGCCCTTAACAGGTGAGGTGTCTGATTGTGGATACAGAGCCTAAACGCATACAAATGTAATGTATTTCATAGATTATGGTGAAGTCTTGGGGGTGCTGTGGCATGCTGTGTTCAGTCCACTAGAAAGTCAGCTTACAAATGCACAAAACATACACACTTCTCTGTGACTGTAAGTCATGCATATGAACCAATAGATCTACATTCTTGTCTTTTTTACATGCATTCCCTGTTACAATCCTACATTAGGAAGCAATCTGACTTGAAGGTTATTCCTTCTTGCTGCTAATTTTCGATGTGCTAGGAATTCTTTTGTACAGGTGAGCATGCAAGCCTGTGAGGCTCCACTAGGAAGTAGGTAAATCTGTGCCTGGACTGAACATTTCACAGAGAACCAGGGCTGGTTATCAATAGTCTAAGACAGGCTGCAGATATTCTGTGCTTAGCAATATTCTGAACATAATCATATGATAAAAGCTCTTTAAAAAATTAAAACTACAAGTGTTAGAAGCAACATAAAATATTTGTGCATGGATACATAATTGGATTCTGGTTGTGTGACAAAATTAACAAGCTGCATCCTAGTGAGAGACATAAAACAATAATGAAGACCTGGTCCATGTAAATTCCTGCATTTTATTCAACCTTCTGGGAAAATAAGAATAGAAATGAATAAGCTGGGAATAATATTTTCCCACAAATGTATGGGGTCCTTCGTTAATTGTCCTATATGGCGCATATAAAACTAGCCGATTCAGGCTGCAATCCTGTGCATACAATCTCCATGGAATTTAGGGTGGGGGGTTATTGTGGTATGAATACACATTAGAAATTGTAACTCCTTCTGATAAGTCACTTTGGTGCTAAGCATTAATAAAACAGCAATGTTTAAATGTCCACTGCAAAGTAGAGGATAGGGAGAGAACCACGTAATATTTCTCCCAGCAGAGAAGCAACTGTTACAACAGGGACCCCTTCTGAACCAAGGGAAGACTTGTTCAGTTTCATTAGCTACTATCTGTATTTGCAAAACAGCAACACTCTGAGTGCCTCCAGTATCTTTGCAAGGAAGGAGGATGGGGAGAAAAGGGGAACAACTTGGCTACGCCCTGTGACCGCTCATTGGCTGTGCCTCCATGACCACTTAGCAGCCCCACAGAATGCTAGTCCTATTCAAGAATGGTCAGCCAGAGCACAATTAAGGCAGGGGAAGGAAACCAGTCACCCAATCCCACTCACAAAACTAATTTTAAACCACAAACCCATCCCCCAGGATCACCTCTGTTCAGAATGGTCTGAACAGAATTGCAACATGGAGCAGGAATTATTTTTGTATCTTTAGGAATCATATTTGTATCTTTAGGGATTTCTGTCCCACTCTTCCTGCCAAAGGAGCCTAGGGTGGGAGGGCCAAAAAGCAAAGCAATAAAAACAATACAATTAAAAACTAAAATAAGTGTGTGTGGGGGAATCATTACAAATGTCTAGAAACATCCAACAAACCCATTAAAAATAGATATTGCCGCTGAATATTCTATTAATTTATTCTTTATAATTTATTTTTATACACTGTTGTGAGGCAACTTGCCACCATTTGCAAATATATGAGTCAGCTTTCATGATAATATTGCATAGTAGGAAAGATATTACAGAATTACTTTGAAGTATGTAATTAAGATGCATGAAACTCCTATGAAAACCAGTGCAAATAATAAAAATTAAAATGGCCAAATACAAGTAGCCTCGCCTGCTTAATTTTTGCTGCAGAAGCTTCCTGTCATTAATGTTCCTCCACCCCAATGTTTTTCTGCCTTCAAAAACAGAAACACCCTACATATGCCAGATCAGCTCTGCCAATATTTTAGAGATTGTGCCATTGTACACCAACAGCAGTCTGCCAAACCTTTCCTTCTGCAGGGCTTGGATTGAATATTGTCTACATGCACATTTGTGTAAGTGTAATGTATCATTCAAGATTCATTCATCTGTTGCAATAAGGTGTCTGCATTGGCTTCACACAGAAGCTGCTGGTGATTATCCACTCCCATCGAATTACAGCCTTTATAGAAAATCAAGACAAAGCTGGACATTTTCTCAAGAGGTTAAAAAAAGAAAAAAAAGCAAGCTGAGTAAGCACTCATTTGTAAAATGGGGGAGAAATATGCAATACCATTATAACTTGCAGATTTTTGGCATGCATCATAATCAAACAATGACATGGGGAGTTGTTGGGCCCAGCTAAAATGGAGAATCAATTGTTACAGGTAGAAAGAAATAAACCAGTTGTTTCATCGATGGTGGAAGGAGCAGTTCAATATGGCACATAATGAATAATAAGATTATTTTAGTTTCCCAAGTGATTTTTTGCATAGCGGATAGTTGGACCTGCATGTATAACCTGCATGTTTACAATCAGAAGAATAGAGTGGGTCCCAGCATAGCTTAGCTATAGATTTATCAGATGTCAAAGGCCAGGATGAGCATTACCATGAAAGTGTCAGACTCACTGCTGTGGGGAAAGTACTCCACAACTTAGGAGCTGCCACAGAGAATACCCTCTCATGGGACACCACAATCCCAAACATCAGAGGGTGGCAGAATTACCAAGATGGCTCCCTTTGCCAGTCTTAACACTCAATAAAATCTGTAGAGAAGAAGGCGGTCTCTCAGCTATTTAGGGCCTAATTTATCTCAGGCTTTAAACACCAATGAAAACTCCTTGAATTAGGCCTGGGAATAAACAGGAAATAAATGCAGCTTATTTTCAAACAGGAGTTATGTGAGCTTTAAATGGAACCCCTTACAATATTCTGGCTGTTGTGTTCTGGACTGGCTGAAGTTTCTGAGTAGTTGATGTATATGAGTAGTCTTCAAGGGCAGCCCTACATTGCCATGATCTAGTCTGGAAGTTACCAGAGTATGGAGTACTGTGGCCAAGTCATGGCCAAGTCAAAACATGTAGGGCTGCACGGAGTGTGCTTCCTTTCATTCCTCAGAACAAATGAACCACAGTTGCTGAAGTAGGACAAAACAATTCAGAAAGAATTGCTCCACAAGACCGGAGCTTACACAAATTGCCATGCTGATGTTGGACCAAGAACGTGGGAGGAAATAAACCTAGCACTAAGGTGATCACTCCATCAGTGCAAGCATTTATGTTTTCCTGATGGGACATTCACCTCCTTCCACACAAGTGCTGCTCTGGGGGTTCTCCTGACCCATTTGAGGTAAGCTGGAGGTTGCACAGGATAAGGAGGCTCCATTGCACTAGCAGAAATCGTGGGATAAGTCCCATGACTGGAATGTAATAATGGAGGGATACAATCTATTTTAGAGAAACAGACCAGACAAGAAAGGAGGAGGAGTGGCGTTATATGTCAGGGATGTGTATACCTGTGAAGAGATCCAAGATTTAGAACCTCAAAGCCAAAGTGAGAGCATTTGGGTCAAAATTAAGGGAGAGAAGAATAACAGGGACCTCATTGTGGGAGTTTACTATAGATCCCCAAGCCAAACGGAGGACATAGATGATGCCTTCCTGGAACAGATGGCCAAGCATGCAAAAGGAAGGGAGATAGTAGTAATGGGGGACTTCAATTACCCGGATATTTGCTGGATGTCAAACTCAGCCAAGAGCATAAGGTCAAACAGATTCCTCACTGGCCTTGCAGACAACTTTGTTGTCCAGAAAGTGGGAGAAGCAACAAGAGGAACAGCCATTTTAGACCTGGTCCTAACCAATGTTGATGACCTGGTTAGTGGGGTAGAAGTGGAAGGACCATTAGGCGCGAGTGATCATGCTCTTCTGAAGTTTACTATACAGCGGAAAGGAGCAGCCAAGCATACTAGGACTCAATTTCTTGACTTTAAGAAAGCCGACTTCATAAAACTTAGGGAAGTGCTGGGTGAGATCCCATGGACAGTAATACTAAAAGGAAAGGGAGTTCATGATGGCTGGGAGTTTGTTAAGAGGGAGATAGTAAAAGCACAACTTCAGGCAATACCAATGAGACGAAAACATGGAAGGTGCCTAAAGAAGCCAGGGTGGCTATCTAAAGAACTTTTAACTGAGTTAAGATTAAAAAAGGATGTGTACAAAAAATGGAAAAGGGGGGAAACCACCAAAGAGCAATTCAAACAAATAGCCAGCACGTGTAGACACAAAGTCAGAAAAGCTAAAGCACAGAATGAACTCAGGCTTGCTAGAGAGGTTAAAAGCAACAAAAAAGGCTTTTATGGGTATGTTCGTAGCAAAAGGAAGAACAAAGAAACAGTGGGGTCACTCAGAGGAGAAGATGGTGAAATGCAAACAGGGGACACAGAAAGGGCTGAACTCCTCAATGCCTTCTTTGCCTCAGTCTTCTCCAATAAAGAAAACAATGCCCGACCTGAAGAATTTGGAGCAAATGATTCAGAAGAGGAAACACAGCCCAGAATAACTAAGGAGATAGTACAAGAATACTTGGCTAGATTAGATGTATTCAAGTCTCCAGGGCCAGATGAACTGCATCCAAGAGTATTAAAAGAACTGGCAGATGTGATCTCAGAACCACTGGCAGTCATCTTTGAGAATTCCTGGAGAACAGGCGAAGTCCCGGCAGACTGGAGGAGGGCAAACGTTGTCCCTATTTTCAAAAAGGGGAAAAGAGAGGACCCAAATAATTACCGCCCAGTCAGTCTGACATCAATACCAGGGAAGATTCTGGAGCAGATCATTAAGCAAACAGTCTGTGAGCACCTAGAAAGGAATGCTGTGATCACCAATAGTCAGCATGGATTTCTGAAAAATAAGTCATGTCAGACTAACCTGATCTCATTTTTTGACCGAATTACAACCCTGGTAGATGAAGGGAACGCAGTGGATGTAGCCTACCTTGATTTCAGCAAGGCATTTGACAAGGTGCCCCATGATATTCTTGTAAAGAAGCTGGTAAAATGCGGACTTGACTATGCTACCACTCAGTGGATTTGTAACTGGCTGACTGACCGAACCCAAAGGGTGCTCATCAATGGTTCCTCTTCATCCTGGAGAAGAGTGACTAGTGGGGTGCCACAGGGTTCTGTCTTGGGCCCGGTCTTATTCAACATCTTTATCAACGACTTGGATGATGGACTCAAGGGCATCCTGATCAAATTTGCAGATGACACCAAACTGGGAGGGGTGGCTAACACCCCAGAGGACAGGATCACACTTCAAAACGACCTTGACAGATTAGAGAACTGGGCCAAAACAAACAAGATGAATTTTAACAGGGAGAAATGTAAAGTATTGCACTTGGGCAAAAAAAAAAAAAAAATGAGAGGCACAAATACAAGATGGGTGACACCTGGCTTGAGAGCAGTACATGTGAAAAGGATCTAGGAGTCTTGGTTGACCACAAACTTGCCATGAGCCAACAGTGTGACACGGCAGCTAAAAAAGCCAATGCAATTCTGGGCTGCATCAATAGGACTATTGCATCTAGATCAAGGGAAGTAATAGTGCCGCTGTATTCTGCTCTGGTCAGACCCCACCTGGAGTACTGTGTCCAGTTCTGGGCACCACAGTTCAAGAAGGACACAGACAAACTGGAACGTGTCCAGAGGAGGGCAACCAAAATGGTCAAAGGCCTGGAAACGATGCCTTATGAAGAACGGCTAAGGGAGCTGGGCATGTTTAGCCTGGAGAAGAGGAGGTTAAGGGGTGATATGATAGCCATGTTCAAATATATAAAGGGATGTCACATAGAGGAGGGAGAAAGGTTGTTTTCTGCTGCTCCAGAGAAGCGGACACGGAGCAATGGTTCCAAACTACAAGAAAGAAGATTCCACCTAAACATTAGGAAGAACTTCCTGACAGTAAGAGCTGTTCAACAGTGGAATTTGCTGCCAAGGAGTGTGGTGGAGTCTCCTTCTTTGGAGGTCTTTAAGCAGAGGCTTGACAACCATATGTCAGGAGTGCTCTGATGGTGTTTCCTGCTTGGCAGGGGGTTGGACTCGATGGCCCTTGTGGTCTCTTCCAACTCTATGATTCTATGATTCTATTCTATGATTCTAAATCCATGTGTGGCTTCCTCTAATGGAGATCCTTAGTAGAATCTGGCCCTGCGAATTTTGAATAGCTACCATTCCACATCAATAACTTGAGATTTAAGTCTATATTGTTAAGACGGTTAAGAGGAAATTCACCCAATCAGCTATTTGAGCTAGGGAGAACATGACTTTTCGTTAACTAAATTTCTTAGCATAAATTATACAACACATTTCCAACATTTAACATAGAAATATTTTAACAGACAGGTAATAGAAGAAACACTCTGCTAAAAGAAACCCCAATCTGGCCTGTTGTCAGAAAACACAAAGCCTACATATTTTCATCTATTAACTGATTATTCACCCCACATACAATTCACAACTTGATGAACACCTTGTGAAAAGATAAATGCCCAGAGGGATTAAAATGTCATGTACTGATATTTATTTCAAATGATATTATCGTATATTTTATAGCATTCTTCAACTAGAAGACTTGTAGTGCCTGAGGGCATGACATCCTGAGTTGTGGTCCTGCCAAAACTTGTGAAATAAGAAGGGTCACAAAGGGTGAACTAGTTGGAAAGCCCTCAAAGCAATGCTTAAATTATTCAAAGAGCAGGAGGTTATCAGTAGGTGGTATTTTTCATCTGTGTAAAACCAATGATATAAAATGGATGAGACAATACTGAAACCTCCTCTTTATTTTTCCTGAGGCCTACTTTTGACCACACATGGATTCTAAAATTTATATGGACGGTTTTGTTAATGAGAGTAAGGATACCATTTTCCTCAGCAAACTGGCCCAGTCTTATTTTATCACAAATCCTTTACTTGGGCAACTTATCTCCAGAGATCGAAATAGAAGTCTAAAAGTTTAATCTGAGAATATGTAATTCATGCATCACTGTCTAGTGTATACTCCTTCTGCTACTTTCTTTCTAAATAACCAGTCAAATGGAATGGACTGTTCAGAAAGTGATTTTTCTAAAATAAAGGTGGTAGGGTTTCTGCAATATCTGAATTTACTGACCTACCTTTCAAAGGTGTTTCTGGATCCTTAAATAATAGAAAAATAGATGGGGTAGACCAAGATATTTTGCTGCCCGAGTGGAAGATCTCCCTATTCAGCGTACGAAAGGCAGTTGAAATTTACTTCATTGCTGGTGACACAATATTGTCATCTGCTACACCTGAAGCAGCCAGGTACTTCAGAGTGGCCAGTACAGGCTAGGTATCATACAAAGCTCTCTTTTTCCAGTAGATGACACCTGACAGCTGTGGCCAAGACCCTATTTTCACCTAATGGTAGGATTGGCCTGAAAATGCACTGCAGTGAGCATGATAAAGTCTGTTGGGAGACAATGGCACTAGTTGTTCTGTTTTGCCGGTGGTCTGACCTAAAGGTGAGTCAAAGAGGCCAGAAGTTGGGAAGCGAGACAGTAGGGTTGAAGAAGCCTCAAGATGTGCTAAGCCAGAGGAAAGCAAGGTGGCTATTTAAGCATCAGAAGAAGGTCCTGAGCAGAGTGAATGGGAGTGTGGGGGAATAAACAAAACACACAGAGAAAGAGAAACAGAACAGCTGAACAGGTTGAGTCACGACAGGCAGATTTAGGGGAGCGTGACAGATTTGGTTCCACTAGATGCTGAGCTTCAGGGATGCTGCAATTATGATGTAGAATGGAAGGCAAGAGGCAGGGGGTGTCTGCCACTGGTTGTGAGGCAAGAGCAGAGACCTGGAAGGAGGGGGGAGAAGTGTGAGAGAAGATAGGAGAGAGAGAAGGAACTGAGAAGTTATGGCTAATTACAGAGAAGACAGGCAGCAAAGAGAACAACGAAGAAAAGCCTGAGACTTTCAACCCCATCTTAGAGCAAAGAAGAGAGTGAGTATGAAGACATACAGTGGTACCTCAGGTTACAAACTTAATTCGTTCCGGAGGTCTGTTCTTAACCTGAAACTGTTCTTAACCTAAGTTACCACTTTAGCTAATGTGGCCTCCCACTGCCGCGTGATTTCTGTTCCCATCCTGAAGCAAAGTTCTTAAACCGAGGTACTATTTCTCGGTTAGTGGAGTCTGTAACCTGAAGCGTCTGTAACCTGAAGCGTCTGTAACCTGAGGTACCACTGTATAGGCAATCAAAGCATTGGAGCCCATTTGCACACACAGAGATGCCTCTGTACACTTGCCAAACCATCCCATGGGGCTGATTGTACCCCAATTTATATTTCTGTACTGTAAAAATGAAAGGCAGGTCAAAGTCTCTCACTACATGTGAGCATATGATTTTATAAAGCAACTCCCTACAAGGTATTAATGAAACAGGAAAAGAAATAGAAACTCCACAGGAGCTTAGGATAAAACACTTGCCCTGTTCAGAACTTCCTAACCAACAGTGGAACAATGGAAGGGCATCAGGATTGTATCTGCTATCCTTTCCTCTGACCTCCACCTATTCAATAAAAGCTTTTACCAATGCTCTACACATGTAGCTCTTACACACAACTGGGAACATTGCAAAAAAGAGGGTCCCAAAT
This sequence comes from Podarcis erhardii, assembly GCF_964252035.2. Lineage (NCBI taxonomy): Eukaryota > Metazoa > Chordata > Lepidosauria > Squamata > Lacertidae > Podarcis > Podarcis erhardii. Next base: position 47,257,330 of record NC_138498.1, on the reverse strand, counting down.
GAAGTGTGCAATTGCCATGCATAGCGTTCTGCTCTGGACTTCTGCCAAATGCATAGTATTTGGGAGGGGGGACAGCAGACATGATCCCAATGCCTTCTCATTGTATTTCACCTATACACTTTGGAAGTCTGGAAAATATTTTAATTATTTTGAATTACTAAGAGTTTAAGCAATGATGTAAATGAAGGCTTAGAATTAGATTGGAAGCAATATCATTTTACCAGGACAAGTTACATGTGCCTTAGTGGACTTGGAAGAGTTATCAGTGTTCTAGCTATGAGATAATGTGTAGGGAACCCCCCTCCCATGAAATCACAAATCACAACTTCTGACCACCCCACCCTCAATATTGGTCATCAAATCACTTCTTCCTTGTAGCTTTCCAAATATATTAGCTAAGGCAGTTGGATCCCCTTTTACACCACCACCACCCTGGTAATTTTACTAGACAAACCATCAAGAAGTGGGACAGCTATTCTGAATAAAACTCTTATCCTTTAATAATAACCAACAGTTGCTGGCTAGATTCTTTCTCATCTAAGAGTGCACTAATAAGTAAAGATGTCAAAATGATCTTGCCAAGAAAATCAGTTAATCTTTAAAAACAGAAGATTTCAGCATATTTTCCCATTAGCATTCTGAAAGGTTGAGCGCCAGTCAACTGAGTGCATTGGGTATTAACAGTAAGTTGAAGGAGAGGAAGAAGTAGTAGCAACTGATTTCTAGATTGCAGGGTGGTATACAACATGATATAAAACCATGTAATTAAAAATTCAAGACATCTTAAAATGCCATAGAAATTTAACATTAAATTGTTTAAACTAATGGCAGGAAACCATCTCAAAGACACAAACATATGCAACTGTTCCCAAATGCCTGAGTAAATGACTGTGACTTTGAAAAAGGTATCTAAAGCAAAACACTGAGGGAACCAATCATAGTGGAACTGAGTTCCACCGCTGGGTTGCCGCTATGGAGAAGGCTCCATCCCAGTGGAGCTGCCACATTTCACACTAGCTGCAGCTTCTGAAGCAATCTTCAAGGGTATTTCCACATGGAACGCATCACAGTAATCCATTTAGGAGACTCCCAAGGCATGGATAATAGTGGCCAGGCTCTCCCAGTCCAGGAACTGACAAACCAGACAGATCTGGTCATATGCATTCCTCACCGCTAAGGCCACCTGGGCCTCCAGTTTCAGCTTAGAATAGAGGTATATAATTTACTTTACAGTGGACTCTGCAGGGACATGTGAGTTATCCCTTGAAATGTATTTCTGATGTATCTTTTCTGAGCTCGTTCAGAAAGAGACCCCAGATATTCTTGTGGCACAAGGGATAGTAAACATTTAAAGGGAGGGGTCAGCTGGAAGTAGAAAGAAGCAGCTAGGGAACAAGGAGGCAGGAGTGATCGCTCTGAGCTGTTTCACAGGAGCAGGCAGACTTGTCCTGGGTAAGTTAAAGGCAAAAGCATATGAGCTTGGCACAGCCAATAGTGCAACAGCTGGATGGCTGCCTGAGGGCAGTGCTATCCTCTCAACACTGAGTCAAGAAATAGACAGATAGTATCTATTCAGGGACCACTGAGAGGAAGGGATTTGCAAAAATGTATTGGATTTGCTCAAGCTGCAACTTTCCTCTGGGAATCAAACCCACAAAGAGTTACTACATTGTATTTTACTTGCTAGTTTCTCCTCCAGCTATGTACGAGCCTTAGCCATTTCATGTCCTAACTTGAAGAGTAGGACACATCACGATCTGAAAACGCAGAAACAAAAATTCCCCCTTTAGCAATGAACTCCGCATACTGAATTTATGATAACATTGGACAGCTCCTGGATCATAAGCTAACTGTGCAATTCTGTTTACATCACACAGACACACACAAAATATACCTCATTGTTTTTAATGAACAGGGGAGCACCAGATACCAGAAGATAAATGAGAGGCTGTAATCCAAGCTGACAAACAATCCAACATGACCAAAAAAATAAAATAAAAATAAAAATTGCCAGTCCTTTGAATGCTGAATTAAAAAGCAGATGAATGAAGTGCTTAGAATAAAGCTATACGCTTGCCACCGCTAGCACATTAGTCATGGGGAACATGTTCTTGCATGCATAAGCCACTAAAAATTAAGGTCTTTAAGAAAAATACAAAGCCAAAGACATCAAGGGTGGCAAATTGATTCATTCCCCTCCTTTTATTATTTCATTAACTCTTGCATTGCAAGATCCCCAGGTGGCTCACCATGAAAAGCAGAAAAGGGATGTGAAGGCAAGTTCACAGTACACATGCAACGAAAGACTGGATAGGCATAATAGAAATACTAAATGGATTGTGGCTCTGTGTGTGCAGTGAGGCTATATGAGAATGAATATTCAATGCAACTGTTTTAACCCCAAATTCTTCTTAAACCACATTTCCTGAACACTGAGGAGGTTCTGGAATTGTTTATATGATGTAGATTACTTGTGGCATCCTGCTCCTATTTTTATAGATATAAATATAGACAGGCAGGTGAAGAATGGAAATTTATATATGAAATATTGTTGATAGTTTTGTCTGAAGCCTACTAGGGGATGGGGGATGTACTCCCTTCCCCCCAGTTCTGATCAACAGCTTTCCACAGAAAACCTAGATGATCTCTTGATGTTTCGTGAGTTCAGTTTCTGCTGCTACTCTGTTCAATTCAAGTAAAGATATTTAGAAATGGGTCACTCTCAAACACACCCTCACATTGATTTTGTGGTCTAATGATGCATAAATAGATATTCTGGTATGTTCTGTTTTCTTGACAGCTGCAAAGGTACATACACACCTTTGTATGGGAGAAGAAATGTTCAGCAGGAATTGACAAGATTGTAGGAAGTAGCACAAAGTATTTTATTACCAAGGTATTTCATTGCTAAAGATAGTAAGAAAATACAGAATGCTCACTATAAAAGAAAGTGACTACACTGTTTCAGGATGAACGACTATGCTGCGGATTCCAAAATACTGTGTGCATGTTTTGTTAAGTTTGCTATGTGAAAATACTATTTTTATTTTAGTGGAACCCAAATAGATAGCAAAATTAACCTCTACTCACATAATCCAAATAAGAAAGTTAACAGAGTTTCTTGGAGATGCTAAAATGAGATCTGGCAAGTCTCCAGGAAAAGACATTTCACAATTCCAAAGCATCTACAAAAAGGCTTCATGCATCAACTGTAATAGTAAAATATAGCTCTCATTCATTCATTCATTCATTCATTCTGCATTTTCCATCTTCAGCCAAAAGAAACCCAAGGTGGAACATAGTAAAACAGTAAAATATACAAATGAAGGCAACAACCATAAAACCAACACTATAAATCAGATTTGAAACAAAACATCAAAATATAATGAGATCATAATTGCAAACAATCCAGCAGTAACAACTCTTGCATCAGCCCAAAATCCACATGCCTAGAAATGTATCTTCATCTGATGCAGATGACAGGTGGGTCTCTATGGGAACAGAGTTCCACATCAAGGGTACCACAACAGAGAAGGCCCTGAGCTGTTGCATCATAATGTCAGTTGAACTAAGAGCAGGTGCTCTGCTGCAAATCATGACACAGGTAAAAGGTGAGGCAATCTTCCATTTATTTCAGCCCTAGGGCACATATACCTTTTTGAGTTAAATTCAGCAGCTTAAATCAAGGCCAAAAGCAAACAGACAACCAGTGCACATCCTATGGGACAGGTGGTGAAGGGCTTCCCTTTTCAGTGCCAGACAAGAACCTGAATGGACCACTTAAGCCACCTGAGCAGTGATGACTGCAAGAATATCCTTACATTACCAACCTCTTCCTGCAAGGGGAGGGTACCTTTGTCCAGTCTGCCCAACTCACAGCTAAGAGATTTAAAAGCTTTCAAAGTCAAGGCTCCAGGGCAGACTCTAGTACAACAGGCTCCCAATAATCCAATCAGGAGTGGGTCATTGCATTATGCAACAGCAAGTTTTCTTGATGGCCAGAAGAGGAATAACATCAGTTTAAAATGTCCCCACGCCATCAAGTGTGCAGGACTTTCCAACTATCATTAGCGTCATCTTGCCTGAATGCAGCTCATTAATATTTGCATCTGCTTTCAAATCACAGCCAGATGGGATACAAGAACTAAGACTCATGGCCAGAGTCATAGGAAAGAAACATACAGTGAGAAAGAGAGCAGAGTAGCTGTTTACACAGCAGTTTTGACAGCATTACTGAACTCACTTAATGAATATAAAACTCACTTCCAAGATGCTGATCCTGCTCTGCTGCAAATTTTATAGAGTTGCACTTCATTTGACCTGTAAGGAGTACAGTTCAGAAGCTGCCACAAGTTAATGTATTGATACAACCAATGTGTTGGCTAATCAGCTACTGTATGTTGCTATTATGCACCACTGCCTAGTGGTGCAGCGAGAAAGCTGATAGCACATTTGCAAAGCTAAGCAGGGTCTGGTATGGATTCAACTTGGATGAGGGTCTGTGGGTTGAGATTCCTGCATTGCAGAGGGTTGAACTAGAATTCTATGACTCTTTTCATGTACTCCTGCACTCAGGGCTGACCAACCCATGAGGCAAGGTGAGGCGACTGCCTCAGGCAGCAGGATCCACAGGAGCAGCAGATCCGGCCTCCAAAGAATGCATCGTTCACTGCAGCAGCAGTGATATTCCTTGGAGGCCAGATCTGCCACCTTCTTGGCAGTCCCTGTCCCATCCCTACAGCAGCTTCTTGGTGAATAGGAAGCACTGCTGGTTTCCTCTCACCATTGTTCCCAATGTACATCTTTATTCCTCCAATTGTTCCTGATGTTGATGTCCCTTGTTCCCTGGTTGGTGGGTGTTCAGCTCAGGTGTCAAAATATCTTAGGCCAGCCCTGTCTGCTCCTCACCTTGATATAACCACAACACTAGCTACAAAATGTACCCATGAGCTAAGCTGTGGTTATAGAATCATAGCAGAAGTAAGCTTAAAGATAAACTAATCCAACCTCTAAAAAGGAACATAGGAAGCTGCCTTAGAGTCAGACCATTGGGCCACCTAGCCTAGTACTAGGATAAGTTGAATCCTGACAAGACAGAAGTACTATTTTGGGGGACAGGGAATGGGTGGGTGTGGGAGACTCCCTGGTCCTGAATGGGGCAACTGTACCCCTGAAGGAGCAGGTGCACAGCCTGGGAGTCATTTTGGACTCGCAGCTGTCCATGGAGGTGCAGGTCAATTCTGCTTCCAGGGCAGCTGTCTACCAGCTCCATCTGATATGCAGGCTAGACCCTACCTGCCCACGGACTGTCTCGCCAGAGTGGTGCATGCTCTAGTTATCTCCCGCTTGGACTACTGCAATGCACTCTACATGGGGCTACCTTTAATGGTGACCCGGAAACTACAATTAATCCAGAATGTGGCAGCTAGATTGGTGACAGGGGGTGGCCACCGAGACCACGTAACACCAGTCTTGAAAGACCTACATTGGCTCCCAATAAGTTTCCGAGCACAATTCAAAATGTTGGTGCTGACCTTTAAAGCCCTAAAGGGCCTCAGCCCTGAAGGAGCATCTCCACCCTCATCGTTCGGCCCAGACGCTGAGGTCCAGCGCTGAGGGCCTTCTGCCAGTTCCCTCACTTTGAGAAGTAAAGTTACAAGGAACCAGGCAGAGGGCCTTCTTCAGTAGTGGTGCCCACCCTGTAGAACACCATCCCTTCAGATGTCAAAGAGATAAACAACTATCTGATGTTTAGAAGACATCTGAAGGCAGACCTGTTTAGGGAAGTTTTTTTTTTTTTTTTAATAACTGATGTTTTAATTTATTTTTAATCTCCTGTTGGAAGCTGCCCAGAGTGGCCGGGGAAACCCAGCCAGATGGGCAGGGTATAAGTAATAGATGATGATGATGATGATGATGATGATGATGATGATGATGATGGCTGGCAATGGATCTTAAAGATTTCAGACAGTGAGTCTTCCCCAGCCCTAGAAGTGCCAAAGATTTATGCTGTACCACTCAGCTATGGTCCTTCCTCCAATGCCAACGGAAGAAATCTATTACTATAGCACCTTGAGAGGTGGCCATCCAGCCTATGCTTAAAACGTTTAATAAAGAGCCCATCACTTTTAAGATGGTCTGCTCCACTGTTAAATCTCTGATACTGTCAATAAGCTCTTCCTAAGTTTAACCTAAATTCTTTTTCAAAGCCCATTGCTTCAGGCCCTACACACTGTAGTAGCAGAAAACAATTCTGCCCCATAATCTGTTTAGTAGATGTAAATAATGAAATAAATGAATAAATAATTTGATAGAGCTGCCTTCAAAGAAAGCTTAGAAATTCCATATTGTTTAAAAGCAAAGTCTGAATCTAGACACTATTATGTTCATGATGATAAATTAGCTAGTAAGGTCAGAGGTGTTAGACGTAAATGGATTTCAAGTTCACATACATTGGGACATGTGCTTTGCATGCACTTAGGACTCTATTTGTGAAAGTTCTTTTCTTCAGTACCAATTATATTAACGTTCTTATCTGAAATCCAATTGCACGCGCCGTTGAAGTCAATGAACATTATTCCATTTGAGGTAAATGAAATTTATGTTATGATGATTATATGTAACATAAAATAATGCAGCTAAGGCTTCCCATGGGATGATGACAATTGCTACTCTAATTAGTTTTGAACTGTTTGAGTTAAATGGAACAATAAACCTGTTTCATAGTCACCTTTATTTCATGACCATTTTCAGCTAAAAAGACAGATCTACAACAAAGCAGGGAGGGGACCAAGCTTCAAGAAGCAGCACAGACACCATGTGAAAGTCAGACATCAAATTCTCTTGTCATTATCAGCTTCTACATCTACAGAGGCAGCTGCTGAAAAGCATTGAACTTATCTACTGGTTTCTTTTAGGTATTAGGCTCAGAGAGCAATGCAGTCCCCTTAGGCTAAAGTGAACAGCTCTGAATCTGGATCCACATACTGTTATATATTGGAAGCGAATTTATTTAATTTTAAAGCTGATTTAATTTAGGAAATACCTACGCTAGTAGTCTGTTTAGTTTACAGAGATTCATAGTCTAAAGTAAATTTATTCAATGGCTTGCTAGCAGAAGGGCTAGAAGTGAAAAGTGTTTCCAGTAGCAGGAAAACTGTACAGGTTTACAAAAGTAAAGAAGAAATAGACTTTTTAACTTTTATTTTTTAAAAATAGAATTAAATGCTCCACACCCAGAAATATATATATATATTCCTATTTTGGAAAACAATGAAAGGATCAGGTGAAATATTTGCAACACCTAAATTATAAAAAACTATTTCTCCACAATACACAAACTTTTCTTTCAACAACAAAAAAAGCATTTTATAAACTACTTATTCTAGGAACTGTTGAACATCATCATCATCATCATCATCATCATTATTCTACTGCTGTGTCCACATTCCTTGGGTCACACAAGGACACTTCAACCAGCAAACTACTTAAGTATGCCAGTTTTAGTCCCATTTGGTACCAAATTGGCATCATTGCTCAGTTAAGCAACTGTTTGTCTTTTGCTAAAGGCACTAGTGCTGGAAATGCTAACTGTATTACAGAAGCAGGGGACAGCTTGAGAGCTGGCTATCTTGACAAGTTGAGTCTGAATTACACGGGTCACATTAGGCATTTGTGGAGCTCAAGTAAAAAAGTCCGCTTTCCTTGTTCCCCAACAATTCAGAGTTCAGCTATATTGCAGCTAAAATGCAGTACAATAGTGATTACTGGTGACTATCCATTCATTCAAAATATTTCAAGCCTACCTTTTGGCAACAAGGCCTTTCAAGAACTTTCAACAAGACTTTCAACATGACCTTGCAGTGATCATACTAGAACTGTGTACTATCAAACAGACCCCATATTCAGTCAAAGGCAAACTTCCGAATTCCTATTTCTCAGAGTTTTTTTTATAATAGCTACTCCTCAAGCTAATAATATATCTTGTCATTCTCCCCTTTTGTGCCCCCCCCTTTAGTTTGTGCATAGTCTGCCTATTGGGTAATCCAGTATTGGGCATTTATGATGCAGCATATACACATTCAGAGATTGAGCATACTTTATCTCCAATCATTTTTATGCATTAGATCAGTTATGCAGAGATTGTCAAGTTGTGGTGCATGTAAACTATTAAGAAGCAAATTGATGAAGACTGAACCTCTGTATTTCAATTGCATTTTTAATATACAGTATGTGTGTGTGTATATACCGTAGTTACATAAAGGTAAAGGACCCCTGACAGTTAAGTCCAGTCGCAAATGACTCTGGGGTTGCCGCACTGATCTTGCCTTACTGGCTGAGGGAGCGGCGTTTGTCCACAGACAGTTTTTCCGGGTCATGTGGCAAACATGACTAAGCCGCTTCTGGCGATACCAGAGCAGCGCACGGAAACACCATTTATCTTCCCGCCGGAGCGGTACCTATTTATCTACTTGCACTTTGACATGCTTTCGAACTGCTGGGTTGACAGGAGCTGGGACCGAGCAACGGGAGCTCACCCCGTTGAAGGATTCGAACCGTCAACCTTCCGATCGGCAAGCCCAAGAGGCTCAGTCGTTTAGACCACAGCGCCACCTGCATCCCATATACAGTTACATAAACACACTCTATTGGTATCCTGCTCCCAAGGTTACTATCAAAAACCGTAAAATACATAAAGGTAGTTGTCATTATTAAAATCCAATGGAATCATAAAACATAATCTCTCTCATTCTCTCTCAGTACCTCTGAAACAGGCTGCATTCATTTATGTTTCATAAATGGTGTAACTGTAAGGGCCAAACTAGAAATTACGCAGCAGATGTATGTAACAGTCTCTTGACCTTTTTCTAAAATGAAAAATAACTGCGGGAGTCTGCAAATCGAGAACAGAGAAACTGTGAGGAGTTGGGCTACTTAACAGTCTCTGCTTTGGCAGTTTTCCTTCTGAAGAAAAAAAGTCACATCTCTCAAGCTGCTTTTCTGCCGATTGCAAGAAAAAGATGGGGAGGGTACCTATCACAGTACATTATTTACTTTCTTAATAAGATCAAAGTCTGATGATTCTTGTCATGGGACTGGAATGCTAATGTTTATTTATAGTCATCATCTGACAAGATTCTTTAAAATGTGGCAGCGTATCAGTGTCAGAAGACATGGATGCAAAAAGCAGTGAAGAAGTAGGGCTACCCTGGCATGGTTAACTTAGTGGTGGTCCTTCCTACTGAGTTACGTAAAACCTCTACATAAACCCCCTACAGTGCAGACTTTCAAATGAGCTGTAAAGAATAACTCATTTCTGGTATGTTATGGCCTACATATTGGATTTCAGATGCTTCTTGAAATTGTTTTGTATCATGTTGTAATTGATTGGAGGGGGGACTTATTTGTTTAGAAACTTATTTTATTATGAATTTTAGGTGAGGAGTATATACACATTGACAATGTTTTCTTAGAAACTACCCACACAATCCAGCAAGCAGAGGGCAAAATGCCTTGGGAACTGCATGAAACAAGATGCAAGGAACCCATGGCTTATCTTGCAGATTCCTTCCCCAATCTTGTTGTCTGAGGTCTGGATTCTTCCAGTTAATTCCAGAAGTTGCTGGTGGTGTTGACAAAGAACAGGATGAGGGGAAAAGCAGGCAAGAGGCTGCAATGCCTCCATCACTTGCCACATTAGGAAATGTAAAGGTATGGGGGAAACAATATACCTCAACTCTCTTGGTAGCAGCTCAATGGGATTTTCTTACTGGGATTCTCCCAGCCCTATTTGGGGTTTGCTGAGGATTTAAACTGAGACCTTTATCTTTTCTCGAAAAGGAAGCACCTCATCTATCAGCACTACACTGTAAACTGTGTATTCTTTATGCTAACACATTTTACATGACAGATAAAATATACAAAATGCAGCAAAAGAAAAACTGAACTTGTCTCATTGTTCTTACCTCCTACTTGTATAAATAAAGATGAACACAAAACAGATGTAGTAACAAGATAAATGAGATTTATTCTAATTGTTGACAACAATTGTCCTGTAGACACTTCCCATTCTATAACCGTGCTTTATCTGGTATTCAGACAGAAACAGATGAGATATGCCAGCTTAAGGTCACTTACTTTATATGTGAAACAGAGAAAAGAGATGTCATCTTTATGTTAAGCAACAAGACTGCATTATGTATTAATAGTGAAGGAACACACAGAAGAAGACATGTGTTTTGCTGGAAAATACAACATTCCTTACATTTTTCAGTGCATAGCAGTTGTTTTTGTTTTATAGCAGAACATATGACATTTACAGATAGGTAGCCGTGTTGGTCTGCCATAGTCAAAACAAAATAAAAAAATTCCTTCCAGTAGCACCTTAAAGACCAACTAAGTTAGTTCTTGGTATGAGCTTTCGTGTGCATGCACACGAAAGCTCATACCAAGAACTAACTTAGTTGGTCTTTAAGGTGCTACTGGAAGGAATTTTTTTATTTTGTTTTGACATATGACATTTGAGAGGAATAATTCAAAATATCTTTCATCAAGTGAAATTGGCAGCAGTGGGGGGTCCTCACTGAATAAATTTCCAGAAACACAGATCATGTGAAAAAGGCTTGTTTTTATTCAGTTTGTATCCATGTAGGTCAATAAACACAAATCCATAGATTTTGTTTTGAGGGGGTAGGAGTTCAAAAGAACTGAAACTCAAAGAAAAGCCATGTGAAATGACTGTCAATAGCTTTCATGACAAAATGCCTAGCAATCAAGTCTTTCAACTGTGTGAAGTAGAAAATCCTGGTTACTGCAGTGTACAGAAAGAAGACATGGTAGAACAAGATGTGATTCAAGCACCACAGCTTTAAGGAAGATGAGCAAAAAGGATTAATGACTGCAGCAAATGATGCCACTTCAGAGGAGAAGCCACATTCCTCCACTGGTTATTTACCAGTGGGCAAACCAAGGGATGACTTAGCATAGAGCACCTTAACACCTTCAGAAACACCCTATTTGGTGCCCATGAAGGCCACTGCCCCACTCACTTTTAATTATTTTTAATTGAGGGTTGTTTGAGCTTTGGGTTTGTTTGCTTGCTTTTTGCTTTTGGGGGGAGAGGTTGGTTGGGACAGGGTTTTCTGCTTTGTGGGGTTTTTCCAGTTTTTTGTCTGTGGCACTGTTGGTTAAACCACAGAGCCTAGGACTTGCCGATCAGAAGGTCGGCGGTTCGAATCTCCACGACGGGGTGAGCTCCCATTGCTCGGTCCCTGCTCCTGCCAACCTAGCAGTTCGAAAGCACGTCAAAGTGCAAGTAGATAAATAGGTACAGCTCTTGTAGGAAGGTAAATGGCATTTCCGTGCGCTGCTCTGGTTTGCCAGAAGTGGCTTAGTCATGCTGGCCACACGACCCGGAAGCTGTCCGCCGGCTCCCTTGGCCAATAAAGCGAGATGAGCACCACAACCCCAGAGTTGGTCACAACTGGACCTAATGGTCAGGGGTCCCTTTACCTTTTTATTTGTGGGACATAGGGGATGCCTGTCTTTGGGGGGCAATTCTGAGCATTGCTAGTTTTCTTTTGGGGCACTATGACAGTTCGTTGGTTCATAAAGACTGGGAATCCTTTCTCTAAACAGCTGCAGCTCCTTAAGGTGGCTAACCAGTAACCCCTGTACCAGAGATCTAGCTAATTTTACCATATCCATATAAAAATGGACCCCCAAAGTTGCCCAATGCCTGCTGGTTGTCTTTGTACTCACCCTGACAAAACACTCTCCCTCACAGCTACCCAGACCTCTGGGTGTCCTGCAATTCCCTATCTCTAATATGTTCTAGATTTATGTCTCCATTCTGTTTGCTTCATCCCTTTATTCGGTTTCCACACTGGAACCTCAGCATACTAAGCAGGCAAATTACTTCTGTTCATAATTCCTTCTGTCATTAGGCATTATTTAGTGCCTACAAGCACCAGGCTACAATGCTGCAGTGTGTGGCGCAAACACTACAAGGAAGGTGAAAGCATCCCATTCTCCAAGTCAACTGAGTATAATAGCAAATACTTCCATGTCATCCTCTTCGATTTCAGCCATTTCCCTGCCAAAAAAGCCATTAAGTCCAGATCCTAAATTTACCTAACTGCATCGCTGGTCTTCTTTCTCTGGCAATGCTACTGAAACAATCAAGGACTATGTAATTATTTTCAAGAAGTCAGTGAAGCACTGAAATCTCCATTGTTTGTATAATAAAGTAAGAGGTTGGTGGTGAGGGAAATCAATTGTTATGCTCTCTCTGGGTGGGATACACAGTGAAGAGCATGTGGTGCATTGCAATTTCATAGTTCTGGTGAAGTGTGCTCTATAATTATTCTTTAACTAAAACATAACGGTGCAATTTTGGCTTATTATTAAAAAGAAGCTGCAACAACTGAGAATATTTTAAAAGCAGATAACTGAAGCATAGCGATTTCAAGAGCTTATAGTGGCAAATGTTTGGGATACATATGAACTGTGCCAAATAACGATTTCTGTATTCTCCCAAGTTCTTTTACATGCACAGACCTCTTTGAGGATCATCTCCAGAGGACTTCTGTAAAGCATAGTGCTGACCACAGTTAAAAACCGTTAGTCTGCTTCAGCAGGGATATTATTCCTGATATCTATATCCAAAGCAGGATACATCTATCTCCATTGCAAGCATGGGGAACCCTTTTCTGACCATGACAGACAAGTCTCTTGTGGGTGGGGGTCAGATGCATTTATTGTATTTATTTATTTATTAACTCTGCATACCGCCCTTCATCTATAGATCTCAGCACAGTTCACAGTACAAAAATACAAGAGTAAAACACAAAATGCATAATAACAAAACAAAACAAAACAATAACACCTATTTACAGTAGGATTCATTCCAGCCATACAAATGTCCAGAACTGTTAGGCACATCCAACCCAACCCAACCACATCTTTTCAACCTCCATCTGGACAAGCAAGATACATTATCATGCATGATCATAGTTCAGAGACACATCCCAGCAGGCACTTGAGGAGAGAGGAGATGTGGCCTGGGGAGAGTCAATTGCTGAACAGAGGGGCTTGCAAAATTGCATTTAGCCTCCAGTTTTAATGTATGGCCTACCATGGTGCAAAATGTTGCCTCCGTTAAATCTGTAATGATGACATTACTTCTTTCTACAGCTGTACAAATGCATAAGTACTGCCTTAGTATATTCTCCCACATTTATGCACCATTGGACGATGCCTTCAGGCTGCCACTTATATTCTGTACTGCCAGCATCAGACAAACATTGGAGGAAAGCACTTCTGTTAGAGAGAGAGAGAGAGAAGCGGAATTATCTGTACCCAATCTATGAAACAAGAAAGCACAATAACAAAAGTAGGCAGGGGGTAGAATCATACTCTGGTTTAGATATGAGAAAAACTGCTTCTTCAGCCTTTGGCTCCTGTTCTTTCTCCTTTACTTCCAACCACCATGTTATTTATCCTTCAAGAAGAACATTCAAATTAGCAGGAGCAGCTGGTGTATCAGAACAAAGCCACCTACTGGGGCAGGGTGGTGCTGAACAGGTGAGACTGGGACTACACACATGTACACACACACAAATAGTGTGAGTGTTGGATTGTTGCTCATGCACAACCCCTGCTTCTGTGCCACTAGCAATGATGCCACTGTTGGCAGGTCTCCACCACCAGTGCTGGATTGACGTATAAGTTAAACAAGCTATAGCTTAGGGCCCCACTCTCCCCCCCAAAAAAAATTAAATTAAAGGAAAACACCTGGATGTACATTTCCAAAATATAAGATAAAAAACAAATAAAATTAAACCTACATACAGCAACAGTGTTTTGTGTTGTGTAGGCTCCTATGATGTAAAGTAATGGGCCCCGCCTGCTAGTCTGCTCCCTAAAATATCACTAGTTTCCTCATTTCTATATCTAGGGTGCCTACATTCTGCATGGGCTGGATGCATGGCAACATGTGCAAATGGCTTTAGATATGTGTTAGGTCCATAAATTATCACATTGCTTATATTCAACAAATAAAACAGTGACAATTTGTTGTTGACAAAGGACAGCTGGACATATAAAGGGCCCCATTATCTTCAGTAGTTTAGGGCCTCATCAAACCTAAATCCGGCCCCTGACCACCACTGCATAGCAGGGAGAAGCACTCTCTCATCTTTCCCAGCACTCCCCTTCCTTCTGCTAATGTGTCTGCGTGCTTGGTTCCCTTTGTGGTGATAAGTCTAACAGAAAGCAGGCATCCTTGTTTCTTCTACCAGTCACAGTGTAGCACTGCATGTATAGAACCAGTTTATTCAGTTCCAGGATCTACAATGCAGCTGAATTAACAATTAAGACTCCTGCTAGAAATGTGGCTTATAGGACGTACAGTACTTCTCTCTAATGCATATTCAAACATCTTATTCATCATTTCTGCTGCTCTTGACACAGCTTGTCATTTTTAAAAATCTCTCTTATCCAGGAAACACAGCAAAGCAGATCTCTTTTGCATTGTGTGAGATACAATGAAGGACACATATAACTCAACATTTTAACTTTTCATAAATCTAAAGTTCAATCCAATTGGAGTTTGGACTGAAGTTGAGAGATCATTTGTGTTCATCAAATTATACTCTTTAAGAGCCTTGTGATATACGCAACATTTAAAATCTTTGTATAAATGACCTTGATAAAATGAATAAATTGAGCAATAGTATCACCCAGTGGACAGAAATAGAAACAATAAATTAGTTTCAAATTGCATAAATTATATGTGGCATTTTTTAAAAAAATACAAGAATAACACATGAAACTTGTCAAATGTTAAATCTATTTTGCAACATGACATAATAAACGTTTCAGCGAAATACTATTGCAATAATTATTTATCCTTTAGTTATTTAGAAGCTTTCAGATATTATATATACACATTTACACACACACACACACACAGAGAGAGAGAGAGAGAGAGAGAGAAATTCTATAATATTCTCAGCATCACTTGAGCATCTCAAACTTAAATGTGTGGCCCATCTACAGTCACACATATATTTTATTTTAGCCCAAATTCCAGTCTATAGTCACTTCATACTGTCTGCATACAAAATTCCTTTGAAGTTTAATCCTTGTGATCCCTGGTATCTCCAAAGTCTTCTGTCTGGAGTCAGGGAAAGCCACTGCCAGCAAGCTAAATTAACCAGTATTCCAAACCTAAATTTCCATTGTGTAGTGCAGGAGTGGGAAACAATTTTTTTGTCCGGTAGGTCAGATTTTATTTCCTCCTACCCTCTGGGTCAGTTTTGACAGACCTGTCAATCATCTAGCATCATGATACTCAAAGCTGACCACTGGGGATGGGCAGGCACAGCCAATGCAGAATTGAACTCCCAGCCATCAGCTGATTGACAGGTTGGCCTAGTTTCAGGGGAAATGATCTCAAGAACGAAATCTCCCGCCAGGCCAAAATCTCCCGCCAGGCCAAAATAAGCCCGTGGGCCAGAGACTGCCCACCCCTGGCCAGGTAGTGCAGCTACCTTTCCCTTTCCCCTATTATTAGCTAACAGGAGTTGGATGGCGTCTTGCATGCCTCCTTCTGGCAACTCCTGCAGCCAGGCTGGTGCCAAACATATTGCTCTGCTTTCTTTTGGACCACGCCAGTGAGGCCAATAGTGGGGTCTTGCTATTTGGGCAGGACCTCCATACACACTGCCCAGGAATGTGGAGGTCACCTCAGTGCTGCTAACGCAGCAAAAAACTATGGAAGAGGTGGAACTTACGGGTTACCAGTCTCTGCAGCCACAGCGGGCGCTGTGATTCCGTAGTGGTTTGACTTCAACGCTGGAGATACACTCCATTGTCTTTTGAGACAGACGGATGCCAGCCAACTAACAGGTACACAAGACGAGGAGAGCCTCTCCAAGAGGCTTCCTTTCATAGCTTAACCAAAGTAAAGGTACTCCCCCTCCCAAGGATAACATTCTTGGGGTGGGGATGACTTCTCATTGGCACCATATTTTCCCCACCAAGCATTTTAGCCACAGAAAGGGATTTTTTTTTAGTTTCAATGTGTACTGTAAAAGAAAACAAGGGGAAGGTTGCTATATGTTCACACACTGTAACTCACTAAACTCCTCACTGATACAGTGGAATAAATATCCATTATAGCAACTCAGTCCCCTTCATGGATCACTGCCTTGCCATGGCGAAGGGGCTTGAATAACTCAGAGAAGCTATGAGCTATGCCGTGCAGGGCCACCCAAGATGGACAGGTCATAGTGGAGAGTTTTGACCAAACGTGATCCACCTGGAGCAGGAACTGGGAAGCCACTCCAGTATCCCTGCCAAGAAAACTCCATGGACAAAGGCAACAGGCATATAAAAGTTATGATGCTGGAAGATGAGCCCCTCAGGTCGGAAGGCGTCCAACATGCTACTGAGGAAGAGCAGAGGACAAGTACAAGTAGATAAAGAGCTGATGAAGCGGCTGGGCCAAAGCCGAAAGGATGCTCAGTTGCGGATATGCCTGGAAGCGAAAGGAAAGTCCAATGATGTTGTCAGGGAACTGCCATCGGAGAGACAGGTGGTGGACAGGCTACAGGAGAATAGGAGAGAATCTGCAGTAGAAGAGGGAACCAGCAGGGGGAGTGCAGGAGTCACAGCGGAGGGGAGGCTCTGGGATGCTTCCAGTGAGAGTAGTGGAGAGGTAACGGGACCCCCGTTGGGAACGCCCACCCTTCGCCGGAAACTGTCACGCAGAGAGTCTCGAAAGCGCATGTCTGTCAAAGAGCTTTTATGTTGGCGTAAATTCCGTAGACGCCCACTGTCAGATTCTACCAGCGACTGACGGAGTCATGCTTTGGGGGCTCCGTTAGTGCATCGGTTTGGATGACCAGCCAAACCCCAGAGGGATCAAGCTTTTACGCACAAGCAGCTCACTATCCCATCACAGCAATCTGACAGTCTTTGAAAGCAGCTTGTGCAAGCAGAAGGCATCATGAGCGAACCATCCGGAACCGGAGGAGCAGGAGCGGGAGCTGGCGCAGATCCAAGCCTGGAACAAAGGTACAGGGCGTTGGAGGTCCAGCTGGCACTGCAAACGGCGAGGCTCGAGGAGAGGAGGGCTCAAGATGCAGATAAGGGGAAGACCACCCCACTTGCCAGACGGGTGCCTGGACTGGTGCAGAAATTTGGGGGGGATCCCCGGAACTATCAAGCCTTTAGGACAGAGATGCAATATGCTCTCAATCTACTGTTTGATGACTTCCCCGACGAGAACTCTAGAGTGGCGTACGTGATTGGCCATCTAGAGGGAGGGGCGAGGGACTGGGTTCGGCCCCTGATGGCAGCCAATAATGAAATCTTAAAGGACACAATGAAGTTTTTCCGCGCCATGGACTTGATGTTTTCCAGCGAGATCGAGCAGGGAGTGGTGCGCAGGCAGTTAATGGCGTGTAAACAGGGGAGCCGATCTGTACGTGAGTACTGGACTGAGTTCACCATGCTGATTCATAGACTTGGGTGGGACCTTGCTAGTGAACCTATTCAAATGCTGTTTGAAGAAGGTCTCTCTCCGGCAGTGAAAGATGAACTTTCCCGGGCGCCTAGGGCGGAGTCTATGGATCAGCTGACTAAATCAGCGCTGTCCATTGGGGCACGCCAGGAAGCTAGAGCTATGGAAAAGCGGGAAGGAAAGGGGGAACGTTGGAAGGACTTCCGCATTCCAGAGATTCCGGAGCAGCCTTTCCCGCCAGCAGAGCCGATGGAACTTGGAACAGCGCGCGCGCGCGCAGTTTCAAACACCAGTGAAGGGCGGAAGAAGGAGGGAAAGAGCGGCAAGAGATGCTATCTCTGCCAACAGCCAGGTCACTTTGCCAGAGTCTGTCCGCAAAGGAAGGAATGGCAAGGGATGGCGGGAACTGTTGGGGGGAAGGAGGAAGAAGAAATCACGGAGCCAGTAAAAGCCAACGCCTGGTTGCCAACATCAGGGCACAGCAGCCAGGCCAGGGAGTAATGAATGTGCCCACGCCGGAACCTCCAAGACCAGCGCTTGTGATAGAGGTGTTGCTGGAACTGGCAAACGGACACCCACTGAAGATAAAGGCGCTATTGGATTCAGGTAGCTCATGTAATTTCATGAGCAAAGAGTTTGCAGCTGCACACCAAATACAGACTATCCCATTGAGTAAGCCTTTGCAGGTTACCACGATTGATGGGAGGGAGCTGTTGGGAGGAGAAGTGAGCCAACAGACTGTACCAATGATAATGAGGGTGGCACGACACACCGAACTGATAGCGTTTAACGTAGCCACCTTGGGAGGAGCTCCTATTATCTTGGGTATGAGCTGGCTGGCGCTACACGATCCGCTAGTAGGCTGGCATCAGAGAGTGGTTTCCTTTGGATCAGCACATTGCCTAGAACACTGCAAGGAGGGAGAGGCTCAGGCAGGCGCCAGGGGCACTCTAGCAGTGATGGAAGTGATGGACAAAGGGAGGGTGCCACCACAATACGCTGACTTGCTTGACGTATTCAGCGAAAAAGAAGCAGATAAACTGCCCCCGCACAGACCCTTTGATTGTCAAATTACCTTACTCCCAGGAGCACAATTGCCAGTGGGCAAGCTGTATGCAATGTCAGACAGTGAGATGCAGGAGTTAAGGGAGTTCATTGACAAGAATCTCAAGCGAGGTTTCATCAGAGAGTCACGAGCGGTGGGGGGCAGCCCAGTGTTCTTTGTGGACAAAAAAAACACAGGCAAGCCCAGGCTTGTATGTGATTTCAGGGCCCTAAATGCAGTGTCAGAACCAGTGACTTTCCCTATGCCCAGAATTGATGACATTCTAACACGGGTGAGAAAAGGGAAAATTTTTACCAAGCTGGACCTTAGGGGGGCATATAACTTGATACGTGTGAGAAAGGGGGATGAGTGGAAGACCACTATGTTCACCCCCTTGGGGGCCTTTGAGTACACCATTATGCCTTTCGGATTACAAGGGGGCTCCGCCTGTTTTCAATCATTCATGAATCACGTCCTGGGGCCACTGCTCTACAAGAACTGCGTAGCGTTCTTAGATGACGTTCTGGTGTACTCAGACAATGAGGAGCAGCATGTGCGAGATGTAAGAGAGGTACTGAGCAAGCTGCGAGAAAACCGGCTGTGGGTGAAACTGGAGAAGTGTCAGTTTCATACCAAGGAGGTGGAATTCCTGGGGTACCGGTTGTCTGACAAGGGATTGGCCATGGATCCCAGCAAGGTTCAAGCGGTACTGGAATGGAAAACACCAAAGACCAAGAAGGACGTGCAAAGGTTCCTGGGCTTCGGAAACTTCTATAGGAAGTTCATCAAAAACTTTGCCCATTTAACAGCGCCCATCACGGATTGTCTTAGTAGCAAAAAGAAATTTGTTTGGACGGGAGAAGCGCAACAAGCGTTCGAACGCTTAAAGCAGGCGTTTGCGTCGGAAGAGCAACTCTTGCACGTGGATCTACAACAACCAATGAGAGTGGAGACTGACGCGTCAGACCGAGCGGTGGGGGCCGTTCTTCTCCAGCCGGGAAAAGATACGTCTGAATGGAGACCGTGTGCATTCTTCTCGCGGAAGTTGAACAAATCAGAGAGGAACTACACAGTGTACGACCGAGAACTGCTCGCCATTCATGAAGCATTCCGGAAATGGCGGCACTTGCTGATTGGGGCGCAGCACAAGGTTCAAGTCCGAACTGACCACAAAAATCTGGAATACTGGAGAACAGCCCGAGTGCTGAACCAGAGACAAGTGAGATGGGCCCAGGAGTTCTCCAAATTCCACTTTGAGATTCGTTACGTGCCCGGCTCCGAGAACGTGAGGGCGGACGCTCTTTCCAGGAAACCTGAGTACTTAGAGGGGGAGGGAGCGCCTGAGGCAAGGCATGTAATCTCTGAAGACCGCTGGGTGTGTGGGGCGGCATTGGTGGGGCAGAGGGAACTGATAGAGGGTACGGAGAAAGATGAATACGCCCAAGAGAAACTCAGAGAGCTCCGGAGGACAGAGGAGAACACAGGGGGGTTCGAAGAAAAGAACGGGGCGTTGTATTACAAAGGGGCACTGTACATACCCGACGGGGAACTGAGGGGCAGAGTACTCAAGCAGTTGCATGACAGCCCCACAGCGGGACATTTTGGACAGCACAAAACCATGTGGTTGGTTACCAGGGAGTTTTGGTGGCCCAAGGTGAGGGAGGACGTACGGGAATATGTCAGGGGTTGCGACAGGTGCCAGCGAGCGAAAGGAGAGAGGGTGGCGCCAGCGGGGCTATTACAACCCTTACCCACGCCCGAAAGGCCATGGGAGGCAGTATCCATAGATTTTATGACGGACCTGCCAAAATCCAAAGGCAAAACAGCTGTCATGGTGGTGGTAGATCAATTAACCAAGATGTGTCATTTTATAGCTTGTTCACATGCAGTCACAGCGGAGGAAACCGCCAAGTTGTTTGTAGAACATATTTTCAAGTTGCATGGCGCCCCCTTGAGGGTGGTCAGCGACAGAGGGAAACAATTTACTTCCAGGTTCTGGAGGAAACTTATGAGCTTACTGCACGTAGAACTCAATTTCTCAACTGCCCGGCACCCAGAAACCAATGGGCAAGCGGAAAGGGCAAATGGGGTTTTACAACAATACCTGAGGTGTTATGTAAAAGACAGAGAAAATGATTGGGTGGATAAGTTACCTCTAGCAGAATTTGCCTACAACAACGCGGAGAACGTGTCCACAGGGATGAGTCCCTTCCTGGCAAATTATGGGTGTCACCCCTGGGCATTCCCAGGAGAGGGAGGGGAGAGGTGGAGCGTGCCGGCGGCGGAATATTTTTTTGAAGAGATGGAGGCGATCCACCGTCAGCTTCAACTTAACTTAGAGAAAGCCAAGGAAGAATATAAGAAGCAAGCAGACAGAAATAGGAGGGAAGGTGAAACTATAAGGGTGGGGGACCGGGTGTGGTTGTCCACCCAAGGGCTACCGTTCAAGGGCGGGAGTAAGAAATTGAGGCCCAAAAGATTGGGACCCTTTGAGGTCATACAGCAGGTCAACCCAGTGGCATTCAAACTCAGGCTGCCCAGTCACATGAAATTACACCCAGTATTTCACAGGTCATTACTGTCGCCGTACCGAGAGGGACGCGAGTGGGGGGAGCGTGAGAGAGAGGCCACCCAAACGCCCGTGATAGAAGAGAGAGAGCGCGACATGAACGTGGCAGGAATCATTGATTCCAGGTGGAAGGGGAATCAGGTGGAATATCTGGTAGAATGGGAGGGGGAAGCAGAGTCGGAAAACACTTGGGTACCAGCAGAGGTAGTCAATGACGAGGTTTTAATAGAAACATTTCATCAGCGTTTCCCAAGAAAACCGCAACCCGTGGCTCGATTTAGAAGGGAACACTTTGGGACCACCGATGAGGAAGGAGAGTTTGAAGGGTTCCCAGAGTCAGGGGTGGGTGAAGAAGCCGACTCCGACGAAGAAGAGGAAGACGGGGAGAGAGACGGTACGCCGTGGCTGGAAGTGTTAGAATCCTCGGACGACGAGGAGAGTTCCTTCAGGGGCTTTCCGCCCTCACCGCCAGTGGGAGAGGAGGCGGGAGGGGGTGAAGGGGGCCCTGGGGGGGAGGTGGATGTCAGGGAACTGCCATCGGAGAGACAGGTGGTGGACAGGCTACAGGAGAATAGGAGAGAATCTGCAGTAGAAGAGGGAACCAGCAGGGGGAGTGCAGGAGTCACAGCGGAGGGGAGGCTCTGGGATGCTTCCAGTGAGAGTAGTGGAGAGGTAACGGGACCCCCGTTGGGAACGCCCACCCTTCGCCGGAAACTGTCACGCAGAGAGTCTCGAAAGCGCATGTCTGTCAAAGAGCTTTTATGTTGGCGTAAATTCCGTAGACGCCCACTGTCAGATTCTACCAGCGACTGACGGAGTCATGCTTTGGGGGCTCCGTTAGTGCATCAGTTTGGATGACCAGCCAAACCCCAGAGGGATCAAGCTTTTACGCACAAGCAGCTCACTATCCCATCACAGATGTAAAGAAAAATATTGCATAGGAACCTGGAATGTAAGAACCATGAACCTTGATAAGTTGGATGTGGTCAAAAATGAGATGGCAAGAATAAATATTGACATCCTGGGAATCAGTGAACTAAAAGTAGATATGACCATCATATCTACTACTGTGGGCAAGAATCCCGTAAAGGAAATGGAGTGGCCCTCATAGTCAACAAAAGAGTGGCAAAAGCTGTACTGGGATGCAATCTCAAAAATGATAGAATGATCTCGATACGAATCCAAGGCAGACCTTTTAACATCACAGTAATCCAAGTTTATGCACCAACCACTGGTGCTGAAGAAACTGAAATTGACCAATTCTATGAAGACTTACAATAGAAATGACACCAAAGAAGGATGTTCTTCTCATTATAGGGGATTGGAATGCTAAAGTAGGGAGTCAAGAGATAAAAGGAACAACTGGCAAGTTTGGCCTTGGAGTTCAAAATGAAGCAGGGCAAAGGCTAATAGAGTTCTGCCAAGAGAACAATCTGGTCATCACAAACACTCTTTTCCAACAACACAAGAGACGATTCTACACATGGACATCACCAGATGGGCAGCATTGAAATCAGATTGATTATATTCTCTGCAGCCAAAGATGGAGAAGCTCTATACAGTTAGCAAAAACAAGATCTGGAGCTGACTGTGGCTCAGACCATCAGCTTCTTATAGCAAAATTCAAGCTTAAACTGAAGAAAGTAGGAAAAACCACTGGGCCGGTAAGATACAATCTAAGTCAAATCCCTTATGACTACACAGTGGAAGTGAGGAACAGGTTTAAGGATTTAGATTTGGTGGACAGAGTACCTGAAGAACTATGGATGGAGGCTCGTAACATTATACAGGAGGCAGCAACTAAAACCATCCCAATGAAAAGGAAATGCAAGAAAGCAAAGTGGCTGTCCAACGAGGCCTTACAAATAGCAGGGGAGAGAAGGCAAGCAAAATGCGAGGGAGATAGTAAAAGATACAGGAAATTGAATGCAGATTTCCAAAAAATAGCAAGGAGAGACAATAAGGCCTTCTTAAATGAGCAATGCAAAGAAATAGAGGAAAATAATAGAATGGGAAAAACCAGAGATCTGTTCAAGAAAAATGGAGATATGAAAGGAACATTTCGTACAAAGATTACCATAATAAAAGACAAAAGTGGAAAGGACCTAACAGAAGCAGAAGACATCAAGAAGAGGTGGCAAGAATACACAGAGGAATTATACCAGAAAGAAATGGATGTCTCGTACACTCGAGGTAGTGTGGTTGCTGACCTTGAGCCAGACATCCTGGAGAGTGAAGTCAAATGGGCCTTAGAAAGCACTGCTAATAACAAGGCCAGTGGAAGTGATGATATTCCAGCTGAACTATTTAAAATTTTAAAAGATGATGCTGTCAAGGTGCTACACTCAATATGCCAGCAAATTTGGAAAACTCAGAAGTGGCCAGAGGATTGGAGAAGATCAGTCTACATCCCAATCCCAAAGAAGGGCAGTGCCAAAGAATGCTCCAACTACCGCACAATTGCACTCATTTCACACGCTAGCAAGGTTATGCTTAAAATTCTACAAGGCAGGCTTAAGCAGTATGTGGACCGAGAACTCCCAGAAGTGCAAGCTGGATTTCGAAGGGGCAGAGGAACCAGAGACCAAATTGTAAACATGCGCTGGATTATGGAGAAAGCTAGAGAGTTTCAGAAAGACATCTACTTCTGCTTCATTGACTATGCAAAAGCCTTTGACTGTGTCGACCACAGCAAACTATGGCAAGTTCTTAAAGAAATGGGAGTGCCTGATCACCTCATCTGTCTCCTGAGAAATCTCTATGTGGGACAAGAAGCTACAGTTAGAACTGGATATGGAACAACTGATTGGTTCAAAATTGGGAAAGGAGTACGGCAAGGCTGTATATTGTCTCCCTGCTTATTTAACTTATATGCAGAATTCATCATGCGAAAGGCTGGGCTGGATGAATCCGAAGCCGGAATTAAGATCGCCAGAAGAAATATCAACAACCTCAGATATGCAGATGACACAACCTTGATGGCAGAAAGTGAGGAGGAATTAAAGAACCTTTTAATGAGGGTGAAAGAGGAGAGCGCAAAATATGGTCTG
This sequence comes from Podarcis erhardii, assembly GCF_964252035.2. Taxonomy (NCBI): domain Eukaryota; kingdom Metazoa; phylum Chordata; class Lepidosauria; order Squamata; family Lacertidae; genus Podarcis; species Podarcis erhardii. The sequence goes on along the minus strand of NC_138498.1, from coordinate 47,233,136 downwards.
AAGCTCAGCATCAAAAAAACAAAGATCATGGCCACTGGTCCCATCACCTCCTGGCAAATAGAAGGGGAAGAAATGGAGGCAGTGAGAGATTTTACTTTTTGGGGCTCCATGATCACTACAGATGGTGACAGCAGTCACGAAATTAAAAGACGCCTGCTCCTTGGGAGAAAGGAGATGGCAAACCTAGACAGCATCTTAAAAAGCAGAGACATCACCTTGCCAACAAAGGTCCGTATAGTTAAAGCTATGGTTTTCCCAGTAGTGATGTATGGAAGTGAGAGCTGGACCATCAAGAAGGCTGATCGCCGAAGAATTGATGCTTTTGAATTATGGTGCTGGAGGAGACTCTTGAGAGTCCTGTGGACTGCAAGAAGATCAAACCTCTCCATTCTGAAGGAAATCAGCCCTGAGTGCTCACTGTAAAAACAGATCGTGAAGCTGAGGTTCCAATACTTTGGCCACCTCATGAGAAGAGAAGACTCCCTGGAAAAGACCCTGATGTTGGGAAAGATGGAGGGCACAAGGAGAAGGGGGCAACAGAGGACAAGATGGTTGGACAGTGTTCTTGAAACTACAAACATGAGCCAGACCAAACTGCGGGAGGCGGTGGAAGACAAGAGTGCCTGGCGTGCTCTGGTCCATGGGGTCACGAAGAGTCGGACACGACTAAACGACTAAACAACAATAGCAACTCAGTTACTCAAAGTTCATCTGTGTATAACTCTAGGTGGCCTGCTAATAGTGCTATGCTTTACACAAGGTAGTTCTGATCAAGAAACAAGAGTTGTCCAAGTTTAGAAAGCCTTCAAGTGTCCAGCCAATTTTTGACATATGAGTCATCTTGCCTATGTAAGCAAAAACTTTGAGTTAAAAGTAGTCCTTTTGCCTATGTTCTACACTTTCCTATTATATGTGAACATTACTCACCAAGGTCACAATGTCCTTAGAAAGTCAAAATACTTAAATCTTTGGGACAGTAACTATAAAACATATGAAGTTAATCCCATCATTATACCTCCAGCAGAGTGGCATTCTTATTTGTGAACTATGCAAACACTTAAATTTGACAAAATCCTGTTCACGTCATCTCCAATATGTGTATGTAGTGGGGAGTGGGGAGACAGATTGCACCTGCTGGCTCAACCCCTGACCTCTCCATGTGCACTGGAGGATGCGAAGAGAACCAACCTGTGTAGAGAGACCAAACATATGGAGCAATCCTACATGCATAAATTTATAGGCATATAGTAGATTCATTCCACTTTCATTTGACTGCATGGAGATCAAGAGAAATATATCTATATCATTAGCAGCAGCAGCATTTATATCCCACCTCTTTTTCTAACAGACTCAAGGTGGCTTACACAGCTAAATACCCCTCCCCACCTTCTCACTATATAGAAGGGTCTGGAAACTTCTGTTTCAGTGTATCTGAAGAAGTGTGCATGCACACGAAAGCTCATACCAAGAACTGACTTAGTTGGTCTTTAAGGTGCTACTGGAAGGAATTTGTTTTGTTTTGACTATGGCAGACCAACACGGCTACCTATCTGTAGCTAAAATAGAAAGAGCTAAAAACATAGGGGGAAGTAAAAAAGAAAAGAATTCACACACATACACACAATCCATTAAACCCTACAGAGAAAAAGGACTGTTGGTGCAATTTCCCTCCCTCCACATTCATCTGAATGTATGGGATATGGAGAGGGAGCCTCAAGGCACCCATTCCATTGTAAAAGTTATGCACATTTTGGAAACTGCTATTTCATTCCTAACAGCAGACTCTCATCAGCACTGCTGTCTAGCCACTGAAGTTCACCATTTTTGTTCCTGTACATTGCGTGCACACTGCAAAAGGAACCCTTGCTGATTCTACAATATATTTTTACTTCTTCTTTTTAAGTACAAGGTGGAATGTGAAGCCTAACGTTTTGCATTGAGCCCAGCATACGAGCTGCTCAATTTAGTGATGAATGATTACCTTAAGATGGCAGATTCATGTCAGAAAAAAATTAGAACCAGTAGCTTCTGCAAATGTTGACGTTCAGATGGCAAAGTAGCCAAGTAAAATCAAGACGCTATGGGTATTGTACACAGACTGCAAACCAATGGCGAGACATCATTACGCACAGTCAGAAAACATTTAGAGTCACACAGAGAAATACACCTAAGGAAGTTTCCAAATAAAGCATAGGAGATAAAGGAGAATCAGGGATACACAGGTTGCACAGCCAGCCAAAGTAGTACATAAAAAAACGCTGCAGGGACCAGCAATTGATGTTGACACAACAGAGAAGTGAAGTCTGCAAAGGCAAGACACAGCAAAGCCACCTTCAAAGCAGTATGTTAACAGGAAGTATGCAGGGACACCCAGTTGGGTACAAAAGCCTTCCTTGTGTGCTTGTGCCCAGTGACCAAGCCTTGCACACTTTTGTGTCTGACTGCTGTTCATAAGACTCAGAAGATCATCAGCTCTAGCCACAAACAGTAAAAACTAGTTTAGATCACAATGCCTAGTGTCCTATACTATTAGAAGAATGAAGTGAACACAAGGCTTTGCACAAGCCAAGTGGGAAAGGCATAGAGATAGCTGCAGCCAGGAAGTGTGTGCATGTGAGAGAGGTAAAGGAATGAATTAATAAAACCAGGGAACTGCTTCGTGCTGTAATCCTACACCTAAACTGGGTGTGAGCCCCATTTTATTCAAAGGGCTTTTCTTCAAATTTACATATCTAGAATTGCTGTCAATTCCATATCAAAGCTTTATGTTTTAAGGAAACTGTTTCCAAAGTTTTCAGCATATTCAAGTTCAATCAATGCACACCTTCAGTGCTCACCCCAATAATGATATGCACACTTCCTAGTTTTGACTCTCTTGACGTTAATGCAATAACGCTCATCTAAGCTCATCTAAGCTTTTATTAGTTTGCATCACTGGAGATTAGGGCAGCAAATTACTGGAACCCCAAGAGACATTCTTTGACAACAAAAGGATTTCAGGACATCACCTTTGCATAGCCTGTAATTTTTCTGATAGCCAGATAATTTTTCCTGATCCCAGAAAAGGATGTGGAAAGTAAGACGTGCAGTATAGGTGGAGAACATGCACATAATGGAAGCTGTATGCCCCAGTCTGAGTACTTCCTCAATATATAATTTGATTGGTGGCAATGAAGAGGAAGGCTTTCTCAATGGAAGCCCCCTGATTATGAAAGACTCTCCAACTAGCCCAATGTCAATGCATTTTTGTCATCAGGCACAGCATTTTCTGTTCTTCAAGGCCTCTTAGCATTTTAATGCTTTAACATTTAATTGCAATAATATCTCTAAGTCTCTTCTTTTATTATGTGTGATTTTTTTTAAGTCTCTAGGATTAGTTTACAGATGATTTAACTAGTATTTATGGGGGCCTCTATACATCCTTTTTGTTGTGCATTCATGACTATTTCTGTTATAAATACTGCTTCCACCTGCAAAAGCTTTGGGGTGAACTTCCTACAGAAATCCAGTTATACTATAAATGTTCCTGGGCTTTTTTGGTCTCAACTTTGTTGCACTATAGTGCCCATAGAAATGTGATAACGTGGTTCAGCAATGCTTCCCCAATGAATAAAGCAGAATGACATGTGGTCAGTACAGTATAAACCCACCACCAATGGACCATTATTGCATCAATGGCATGTTGCAGAATACATCAACACACACAAACAAACCCACCAATCTGGAGAGATCCTATGTTTTTCCTGCTCTGCTTCTGTGCTGCTGTTTGTTTAATTGTTTTGTGGAATTTATGATTCAGTGACTTTAAATTTTTCAACAGCATGCTTCTCAGATGTTATGGGGTATTAGGGGGTTGCTCGAGAGCAATCAGGCAAATGCCTCCCTGATCTGTCTTAAAGCTTTGTTATTGGTGCTAAAAAAACTTCACCATGCAGAGCACCTCTATTCCGTATCTTGCTCATTCACTAGCAGAATCTGAGAGTGAGCGGTCCTTGAATCTTCCCCAGCAGAGTAATCTCTTGACCCCCAGTCTACGCCTCCCTTCTCGGCGCGTAAGTCTACTGCGCAAGGAAGGCATGGGCAATGGGGGACCTCCCTCCTCCCCGCTTTCCTTCGGCAAGGTGTCCTGGCACCGCCTTGCAGCCTCCGAGCCCTGCATCTCCTCCTCACTAGAGGCGTGGCTTCTTTCCTCCACTGAGGAGGTCTGCTTCCCACCATACCTGGGGGCTCTCTGTAATCCATCCGAGCCGATGGCAGTTCCCTGACATCAGAGAATTTAGGTTATTGGGTCCCTAACAAATATAGTTTTTTTTGGGGGGGGGTTAAATGAACTGATACATGAACTGATGTAAGGTTAGAGAAGTAGGTCTCTAACATTCCATAGTTGGTAAAGGTAGGTAATTGTATTGTGTCACTTATCTGAGCTTCATCAGCTTAGTCTAGTCAGGAAAATTAATATACTATGGAAGAAGCTTTCATATATCACAGCTGCTGAACAAGGGAAACTTCTGTATGAGTCTACTGAGAAAAGACTCATTTGTTACCCTCACAAAAATGCACAGATGTCCTCAAAGTCTGTCTCCCTTCTGGGTTTTTATTAGTGTGGATCTCATTTACCAAAAACAGCTGAGAAATTCCTTGCTAAGATGTTTACAGTCAAAAGCACTGGGTGTTAAATCCAGTAGCCCAAGCTTGCTCCTCTCTTCTTTTCAGGAAGCACATTTGGCAAGACTCTAAGTGGCACTGGATAATTGCTTTATAAATCTGAATCCCTAAGCTTCCCCTGTGTGGTGACTCAACCCATTTAAAAGCAGATTCAGGGCTCAAAGGTGATTGCTAAGCAGCTACACCTTGTTTTTTTTAACCCTTCAATAGGGAAGGGGTCACTTTGCTCTCTATTGCTGACCACTAGTGGAGAAGAATGGATTTCAGATTTACAGAGAGTTTTGCTGGAATTGTTTTTGAGAGATTTTAAACAGAAGGAAACTGCTGCTTGAAGAGCAATGTAGATTAGGTAGCATTTATTCTGCACCCTTGCCTTAGTTTCCCTTTCCTCTTAGTAGAAAACAAGATGTGATTTTTCTGTGCACATTTTTAAATGCAAACAGCAGACACCGGGGAGGAGTGTTGATAATTGTTGAGACTTGGCAACAGGGGAGAAGGTAGGGATTAACCTGCTGCCATCCTGATTAAAACATCACACACACACACACACACACACACACAAACTCCACTGCTTGATGCTTCTATTTGCACTAGGAAGAAATGGAAGACCTGTGGCACTCCAAATGTTGCTAAACCTCAGGGCAGCAAAAGCTGTTGTTTCACCTAGAATGCTTTATGTCCAAGGAAGTCAGTGTTCAATCAGGAGAGCAATCTCTGGGGTTAGCCAAATAAGGGGAAACATAGTCCTCTTCTGCTGAATAACTGCCACGTCTCAATAGCTTTGTCTGAAGCATCTGGCACAAGAAACCAAGGACTCTCGCTGCCTTGATCTGTGCTCTTCACAAAATTGCTCAGTAACCTTAGTTTATTAGAGTTGTTTTGACTGACTAAGACAAAAGCTGTAAAAAAAAAAATATTACACGCAGTAAGGAGGAGCAGTAATACATTGCTACTGCAACCTTTCATCTCTGGGACCAACAAGGCAATAAGTAGGCCAAGCCATTGTTCTGCAGGGCATTAATTGGAACCCAAAATTAATTGGGACATGCTTTTGTGTAAGCATTTGTGAACGGTCTCATGTCAAGAGCACTTTTGCTTGCTCTACCCGCATTCAAGTTTGCCCTTTTCTTTCCCTATTATTTGCAACTGATAGGCTTTGCAGCATTTGCTTCAGTGCAGAAAATCTACCCATCATAGGAAGAGATCAGGAGAAAAGCAAGGGGCTATAAATTTAACTATAAAGCACAGGGAAGTGTGTTGCTGTTTCAGTCTCTTGGCTGCACACAAACTCACTCTCTTAAGTTGATCCGTAAGGTGGCTATCATTCACAATCACGGCATAATCATGTAACCTGCCAGAGGAGGAAATCCACAACCATCCCATGTTGTGTCAAAATATTTTAGGTCAGGTGGGCACAAGGAACAGTATGAGAGTCACTCAGTATTCTCATTCTTAATACATGAGCACAAAACTTCATATGAATGCCATTATAGCTAAACTGAAATAGGTTCCCTCTCTGATCCAATTGCAAACTATATGGTCACTCTTATTGATACCGCCAGTTCCTATTCTATTCAGGTGAAAAAAATGACTCTTGAAAGAACATCATGTTCTTTTTCTTGTGTGTGTGTGTGTGTGTGTGTGTGTGTGTGTGTGTATATATATATATATATATATATAGCTACATCCAATTGGATATGGAGAAACGTAATGAATATACAGGTGTAGGGATGTCAATAGGATTTGCTGGGCCTGGGATATTGTATGTGAATTGGGCCCCCTTAGTCCCCCCCAAACAATGACCTTTTTGGTAACATATTACAGTTGCACTCAAACACACTAGTGCATTGATCAAATCATGGAACAAAAAATAAATAAATGGAAACTTGATGTGATCACAGATTGCCATTGAAATTATTTTTTGGTGCTGCATTTGATCAGTGCACTAGTGTGTATGTTTACATTAGTTAAGCCACAGTGCAAAAGGAATCCTGATGTGAACATTAACATTCCTTTTTCTTCCTGTGATGAAATCAATATGCATATATGCTGGACCACACCAGTAACCTGTACAAAGAAGAGAAAAGGCATGAACTGAAAGCTGTGGCAAACATGTGCCACTTCTGAAAGTGACTTTAGAAATTTTGAAAAACTAAACTAGAATAAATGTAGAGTTTAGGGCAGATCAAATGCCGTATAACAAGAATTGAATAAAATGGGAGAAATCCATTCATCCCAATATGCTACTAGACTTTTTCCATATTCCACTACCATCTCTTGCTAAAATAATTTCAGGCTAACTCTTAAAGAAGATGGCTTTTATATATCACATCTAATATTTTGAAACCTCACACATATGAAATATGTAGGAACAAATATCAATTGTGTTTTCTGCGGATTTACGTTTGTTTCGATTCAGCAGTAAACAGAGGGTTTTCCTGGGGAAAGTGGTGGACAAAAGAACCTCTCAGACACATGCCTAGTAATCATGAGACAAAGGGAAGTGTGGATGGGCCCTAAGTAATATTAAAATGATCTAAGGATCCTCCAGGTGTGCCAGTTTAGTGGCAAATAATAAAAATTATATAGGGAAGCCTAGCACTGAACTTTGATTGTGGAACTAAGGCTGAGGTATCTACTGGACTTTGTGCTAAGGCAGCAGTATCTGTCATAGTAATGTCTTTGAGTAATCTTTGTCAGTAGAACTGCCTTCATGTGTAATGTGTGCACATGGGATCTGTATGGTAACTGGGCAATGGGGCTGCAATGCTGGCCCCAATCCAGGTATCACTTGGTGAAGCTAATTGTTATGGCGAAGTAGTGTGTGTGTGTGACCATCTGTAAACATTCTCAGTGGACCATCTGGGTGAATAGGGCACTGCCCCACCAGACTCAGTCTACTGTCAGTCAGCTTTCATTTACCTTCCTTCTTATAACATAGCCCAGGGGGTAGAATTGCCTGTCAGTTTAGTCTCATTGCTGTCCCTTGAAGAATTCAGCAGGGAGGAGGCCTGCCTGTTAATTGCTTTGGCTTCACCTACAGTTGATCTCTCTTCCTTCTGCCCCACCATTCTCAATGGGCACCAGCCACAACTGAGGAAAGCAGACTGAAAATGCAGTGTACATGGGCCAGGGAGACATTCATATAGTATTTCAACAATGTTCCTAAGTTCCTGATATATGTGATAATCCATGGAATTGAAGCTGACCTGACAACCTTCAGAAAAGGACTATCTAGCTAAGAAAAATCAAACCCATCTCACTTGGGTGTCAGGAAGTGTATGGCTCCATAAAACATGTCCCGTATAGCTTTGTCCAAGTTGTATCTTTCCTAACCTTTTATCCCATTCCTCTAGGCCATTATAAATTAACTGTGAAGAAGATCTCTTTCCTACTGCTTTCTTCCCTTTCACTTCTTATGATCATCAGGACTGTGCGTGGTTTCCTAGCTGCTCCAAAATTGGTAGTAGGAGTTCAGCTTACAAAAGTAAGCATCCACCAGTATATATTCATTTTAAAAAAATATGTTATCTAGTCTGCAATTTACTTATACTTAACATTGCAGATAAATTAGCATTTCATGGGGAAGGCTTAGCGAATTGGAGGGGGGAGGAGAAACAGAGGTTTAAAATTACTTTTTTGCTGGAGTGGTGGGGGACAAACCATTCCCCCCCTTCTTTATGACCAAAAACATATCTACAGATTAACACAATAAAAATAAAGCTGAAGTACCTTGTGTTCCCCTCAATTTTCAACTTATAATTGCTTTGGGCTGTTTCTGGAAGCATTTGGAGAATACAGAATTCAAAGTGAGCCAAGGCCCATGTTTCTATTGGGTTGTAAAAACCCCAATAGATGACAGCTAACCCTGGTGACCAGTTTACTTGCTAAAGGTCACAGTATACTTATAATTCATGGCCAGCTGTGTTTGAATGCATTTCAGACATTGTTTATGCCTTTAGGCAGTTTTACAACTTTTCATATTAAAGTCCAGAGTGCAGCTATAAATATTTAGGACCTCAATGAAAACAGGTTTGCACAAAGTGGCCCAGTTCTCAATCTTCCTCTAATGATTCATCCCTGGTCAGGAGTCGGTGATCTTTTGTGGGCACTGCTCAAAATGTGGGTATGCAAAGGAAAACAAAGTCTCAGACCATAAAGCCACTCGATGCACAGGAAACAGAGTCTGAAAACCAGTTGGGTAGCAAGTCTAGCCAATAAAAGATTCCGTGACTGTGAACTGGAAGCTCTACAGATAGGATAGCCATTTGTGCCTACCAGGGATATGCATCCAGTCCAGACAAATCCCAGAGCCTGAACTGGGCCAAACTGGGAATTGTCTGGAGCAGGTCAAGAAAGCCCTGAATCACCCTGGCTTGGGTCCATCTGAAGCAATCTGGGACTATCAAAAGCAGGGACGGTCGGTGGCCAGGAGAACTGGGGAGAGGAAGATTATGCCAATGAGAGTCTGCATGCCTCCTTCTTCCTGCTCCCCACCCCACTGCTGATCTCAATGCCCCCTGATTTGGTTTGAAGCCCTGAGTCTGAGTTAGATCAGGGCCCAAGCCGGATTGTGGAACTGAATGACCAAAGTGCTGCCTGTGGATCAGTCATCTATTGTGTGTGCGCGTGCGGTAGGGGGGAATGGAATTACTGGAAGTACACCTTTATGGGAATTAATATTTGAATAGTGCAGCTGATTGGAGCTGGAAAATAGAGGCAGAAAGATGGATGAGAAAGAAAAGCAGCTTGGTTTAAGATGGTAATTCCCTTATGTGGCAGAATTCAATAGTAAATCATAAAAGGCAAGTGGCTGGGCAGGCAGTCTGTGCAAACAGTATGATACAGTGACAGCATGAGGCTTCCAGGTCAAGGAAGGGGTCAAGAACAATGGCAAACTTTTATTGATGTAGAATGTTTGAGAGCACATTGATTTCTGCGAGACACTGACCAGATATATAGAAATCTTTTGCTTGCAAAGTCCCCTGACCTATTTTTCCTGCTTTGGGGCAGTATTAAATTTATTTGTTTTTCTCTTCACAACATAATCCGAACACTGAAAAGAAGTGTAAAATCACAAAGGATTTTGGATTAAAGAAACATTTGGAGGAAATCTCCTACCAGTATCTATTTCATACTAATACCTTAAAATACTACACAAACATCCCTGTAGAGAGCAGCTCAATTAGTCAACATACAAGAGGAGTTGATACGGGATATGCTGCTGCAAGGCTGTTATTATGTTTCTGTGGAAGCAGCTTGAGATGTCACCTATAGCTGACTCCATTGCTGTTTAGCTCTTCTGGTGTAATCCAGGTGAAACTACAATGGAACTGCAGCCACAGACTGTGATTCAGAGCCAATTCCTGCCATGCTTGGGAGAAGCACTCTCATTGCCTGGGTCCAAATGGTAAGCTACTTGGCTTTCTGAAGGAGATTTATCTCCTGTTCCTTCGCTGCAAGACTATTACACTTGTAGTGATGGGTGTCACCAGCTCCACCACCACTCCAATACTTCTCCCATAATCAGTAAATGGGATCAGTAAATTCTGATCTGATTAGCTGTGTTTTGAGATTTTTACTGTATGTTTCTGATAGGTTTGAAATAAGTTGCTTCGGGTCAGTCTGTGAGAAAAGCAACTACCAAATTGTAAATAAATAAATAAAATGTAGTGAAGTGTAGAGTCCATTTCCTTTCCCCCTCCCCAGTGAAAGTGATCATACCAGGTAACTAGTAGATCCAGCAGGTGCCCATTGTGTACACATAGTGGAAAGAATTGCCCATGCCCATGACACATTGCTGAGTGTACACAGTTTTTTCCCCCCAAACAAAGAGTAGGAAGACTGTATGAGCTGGCCTTTAACCTGTGTGGTCAGTTTTAGCAGGCAGCCACTAATCCATCTGTGGTAGTGGCAGCCATATAAGTTATGAACATGAGATGTGATGAGAAGAAACCAACTCATTATAATGGCAAACAGCACTAGGCTGTGGAAAATGAATGTTTGTGGAAGCCAGCACCTGCCTGCTGAAAAGTCTACAGATGGAGCTAGCTGTATTGGGAGTAAAGTGATTAGCAAAGATGGACAGCAGCTCAGAACTTGCCACTGCAGAGAATTCAAACAAATGTCTGTCCTGGTTCAGCAGAAATGTAATAAATTGCATCTTAAACTGTTGCTGTATCAGCCAAGGGGCACAGATAAGCTCTTCAGTCTCTATGGTTGTAGGATGCCAGCAACCATGACACCAGAGCTTATACCAGTCACAGCCCTAATGAACGCCAAGCAGCAAAGTCAATAGGAGAAGAATGCCATGGGAAACAAAAGCTAATGTGGCAACACAAGCAGTCATTCTAACATTCCTGCCACCACCCATTAATCACAATTATGTGCATTAACAGCAACCCCACAATACAGATAGGTGCACAAAAAGAGCCAACCAGCATGATGCAATGACCAGGAAGCTATGACATCACAAAAGCCAGTCCACAGCACCTCTAACACACAATGCACAGCACTATTAGAGGGGCAGATATCATGACATTCCTGTTGAACAAAGATTATACCCATTCAACTCTAATGTGATTGTGTCCATTGGGCATGTTCTTCTATACTGTGTGTTGTATCGTGATACCTGAAGAGAGTTAATTCAACTGTTGTTAAGGAAATGACCTGGCCATTCAGAGGAAACTTATGTTAAATACCTTCTGCCAATAAGGATCTGGATATCATCAGGCCTGTCATGAAATTCTGTTTTATGGCAACAAGGACAAGACAGGCCACGGTGACGGTGATGGCCGGCGAATGAGTACTGATTCTAATCTCGGGAATACAGATGTTAGCTGACAGAATACTATTTTTAATGTAAATAAGTTTATAGAGAATTTTTTAATCATGTCTGCTTCTTGTTGCGGATGTGGCATATGTTGCTGTTGTTAACTTTGCTGTCTGGTCTTTGACCACAATAAAGTTTGACTGAGTGATTGATCTGGGAGGTTCAAAGCATTGTAAACAAAGGACAAAGCAAACAGAACCATGTTGAGGGATGAGGGACTTGTGGAATTGGCAGAGAAGCTAGAATGCAGGACAACTGACTGCCAGCAAGACGAAGACTGGCTATTGCTCAGACAAATGCCCAGATGTTGACCTGGAAGTTATTAACAGGTCTGTGACTATATAATAAATGAATGATTGATTGATTGCCTGACCTGAAAGCCTTTATAGCCTTCATAGTTACAGGAAAATCAATGGCTTTTCCAGGACACAGGGCTGAGGAGCCACACTGGAACCTGAAGGAATAGCCATACCCTTTGCTAAGTGGATATATCAGATCATGTGGTGTGCTACCACACTGGTAACATTCACTATATATGTGGCATTTGTAACTAATATCATTATCTGTAATGTCATGCTCTACATGGGTAGAAGACCATGAGGGTACAGATGGTATCCATTGCCACAGTACTTTCACATACTCATCTAAAGTCAACAAATGCCATTAATGAACTGGTTTGTTTGTTGTCTGTCTATTTGGTTTTCTTGTCTATATCCTGCCACTTAGATGGGCCATTACTTGCGCAGGAAATTGAGATAACACTGCCTAAAACACAATGAGATCAATCCAGGTAGGAAAGCACCAAACTTTAATACTATTTATTTCATTTTCATTGGTAATGTCAGCGAGAATGAAGAGCACCTTAGCATTCCCGGCAGCCTCACATTGGTCATATCATGGTATAAATAACCATCATATGATGCTGCCATAGAAACCTTAATTGAATTCCCCAAATTTCATTCAAACCTCAAAATATGCTAATAAGGTTTTTGAACTAGGATGAATATTTATTCTCCAGTGGATTTCCATTAATGCTGTTGCAATCTATCTGTAGCAAGTGATGTTAACCTTCATAAAAGCGAAATGCTAAAGCTCTTTATAGATCTCACATGGCCAAGGTCCAATGGAGAGTCTTAACACAACTCTTGGGTAGTGTTATTGTTGATGGCCCTCAAATCATGCTTCTTCTGCCACAGGGAATTGCTTCATGAGTTGTAAGTAAAATAAACACCCAAGCAAAGATTACATTCTCCTAAGCTCAACTAAGACAGATGCCAACCGATCATGGCACATGGACAATAGATTCTAAGTTAATCTGTAAATAAAACATGTACATATTTGATATTTAAATGTGCTAATGCTCAAAATTAATTCTGAGTCTGCCAGGTCTAGCAGAAAGGCTCAATTAATGTTTCTGGGAGTTGTTTTATCAGATGAAATGATTTATTCTCAAATGATTGTCAAGGTAAAGACACGAAGTCTGAATGAGTTTGGATTTGCATTTATCAGCAGCCTCAAAGAGCAATCCCTCATGTATATTTCTTTTAATAAATAACTACAGATCTTTCAGAAACAAAGACACATTTAGGATGAAAGCATGACTGCTAATTGTGGTAACGCCTCATGTCTTTGAGACAGGATTTTGTCTGGTTTACTGAGATTGTTTAGGATGGCAGAATGTGTTGCTTTAGTGTGGCTGGCTGCATTCTTTTTAAATTTTGTTACCCTTGAAATGTGCAATTAGGTTGAAATAGGATCTGGTGGGGAAAAAACAAGTTTGTCCTTCTAGCAAGCTCCCCACACGTAAGTCAGGCCTGTTCCCCTCTGATCACAGGGAATTACTTATGGGAGTAAATCTGCCCAATGGCTCATAAGGAATCATGGTAAACCTAAAATAATGGTACAAATAACACCACTCAGCCTGTGGCAAATTAACGACTTTTACAGGTATAGTGGGAAACCAACTTTTATGACAACACTAAAATGAGTGGTGAAAACACCATAAAGTTTGTTGCTATTTCATAAAATAGTGTGCCACATATAAGGGAAAGGATATGAACTTTCTGTGAGTGTGGATGTAACTGAGATGATATAAATTTCCCTCCATTGTAACTGCTAGGGACTTTTCTTTGTATTTTAACCTTTTGTGAGATATGAAAAACCAATATAACATACTTAAAACAAGTGCTGGTGTGTATAGGCAAGTACTGCTACATACCCAGGGTCTTTAATATTCGGAACCAAATGATATTGATCAGAGGCTAAAAAAAAAATATCCAACACAGATGATTTCTTACTAAAAAGAAGGGCAAAAATGAGCAAGTTTCCCCTTTTTAACTTCGACTTATTGCAGATAGATAAACACATGTTTAACAACGCTTTCCCTGAAATCAATAGAACTTCAATTCATTAAAACTGATCGTACTTTTTCATTTCAATCATGTACCATATCTCATTACCATGTAATTGTCAATAGTCTCTCAAGTCTGTTAAAACAGTCCAGGGGAAAATGATATTTCCATTCTTTTCCAATCAGCTTGTAAAATAAGTTATATATGATTAAAAGAATAATTTTTGAGAAAACGTAAATATCATGGCTGTCTCACACAATTAAAATCACATGTAGAGTGCTTTTAGATATTTGGCAACAAATTTGAAAATGGAATGGTTCAGAAATGTTTGGTCTTCTAATATGTGAAGAAAATGACTCATGAAACTGAGATTATGAGCATTTGCCTAGAATTCCTAATGGTTTAAGCCAGGAGTCATACAATTGTGATATTTAGTATTGTTGTAACTTGCCTTTATTTTTTCCTCCTAGCTTTCATCTTGGCCAGGCATAGGCAAACTCTGGCCCTCCAGATGTTTGGGATTACAATTCCCACCACCCCTAGCTAACAGGACCAGTGATCAGGGATGATGGGAATTGTAGTCCCAAACATCCGGAGGGCCAGAGTTTGCCTTTGCCTGATCTTGACAATCAGTGTCTGCTAAGCTGGAAAGTGCCAAGGACAATGATTCTGAATTGACTGAATTTCCTCCACCTTGCATTGAAATGGGAAAGAGAGTGCCCTAGCTCCCATTAGGTGTCACTGTGGGCTCCTTCAGGAGGAAAGGCTGCACAGTGGTACCTTGGTTCTCAAACGGCTTATTTGATGAACAAATTGACTTCCAAACGCCAAAAACCTGAACGTAAGTGCTCCGGTTTTTGAATGCTTTTTTGGAAGCTGAATGTCCAACGTGGTTTCTGCTTGAGTGCAGGAAGCTCCTACAGCCAATTGGAAGCCATGCTTTGGTTTTCAAACAGTTTTGGGAGTCGAATGGACCTCCAGAATGGATTAAATTTGAGAACCAAGGTACCACTGTATATGAATTGGATGGATGGATGGATGGATGGATGGATGGATGGATGGATGATGCATGCCCTGGGTTATGGCTTGGTTATGCAAAGTCCATTGTCCTCCACATCATAATACAATACCCTAGAACTGTTCATGCTTACTCTTCAAAAAGGAAACCTCTTCATCTGTAAGAAGCATGTGGCTGAGCACACTAGCCTTGTAAAAGCCCACTTCATACATTCGCCCCTCAGGGCAGGTTGGAGCCTGAGTGGGCAGAGAGATCCATACCAGGACCTTATGGGTAAGTCATACCCATACTGAGTCATACTCCTGTGCCCATCCACATTTCCAGATAATGCCTGAGCACAACACCTAGCATTCATCAAGCTGGCAGCACCAAGAGCCTTCATTAGTTTTAGAAAGTGTCCTTGAT